>NW_019743147.1:1676207-2014311 GCF_002891405.2 Cryptotermes secundus | reverse complement strand
AGAACAGACGCGCCGAGATGAGAACTCCGGACCACCAGTAGCCGCCACACTAGCCGTGGCCGGACATACCAACCCACCACGCCTTAGGTACCTCTCAAGTGTCGAGATAACGAGAACGCTCTGTCTGTAGTTGGCTAAAAATATCGACCTGCCAGATGATAGACGCGGTTCACACGAGGTCGTGTACGGGAATGAAAAAACGGTCATAACTCCGTAACCGTCCAAAATCGGACACATGTTTATATGAACTTTTTTGATCACAAAAACCTAGGAAATCACCTCATGCAGTTATGCCCTAAAGCCGTGAAACATCCTGTATATTATTTAGAAGTTATTCACTGTTTAAAGGGTTAAATAGTCCCATGCAACAAAGAATATATAAGGGGCAGAAAAAAAAAAGAGAGTACTAAAAGGGAAATTACTTTGCTAATTACAGAGAAATAACTAATTACTGCTAATTAGGCCACGCCATAGCTCATGCGGTTAGTCGCTGGCTTCCCACCGCGGCGGCCCGGGTTCGATCCCGGCTCTGGTCAAGTGGGTTTTTTGGTGGACAAAGTGGCGCTGGGACGGGTTTTCTCCGAGTACTTCGGTTTCCCCTGCCAATCTTCATCCCACCAAATTTCTCCATTATCATAATCACCCGGGGCAGGTACAATAGGCCAATCAGTGGGCGCCGTGCCGAGTGGACCCAGTTGGACTCCACCCCCCACTAAGGGAATTAAAATAAAAAAACTACGAAGTAATTACTGCTAATGAAATGAACGGTCGCTCCTGTCACATTATTAGGCTACAGAAACAAGGTAATGCCTGTTTTTCTTGTCAATATCAGAGTATATACCTACTTATAGGAACTAAAACTTTAATGAAGGAACAAAACTGTTATGAATAAATTAAAGCAAACTCATGTAATTAAGGGAAAGATAACGAATCGTGATTCGGATAGCATCCAAAAGGTTACCCAAAGTCGTGAGGCAGTAAAATATGGTCCTGAGTCCCATGGAACTCGAAAACAAGAATGACTGCACTGGTGAGCACCAGCATCAATACGTATACCCGACTCGACAGTCAGTCGAAAGTCGGGAGTCAGAGGTGGGAGGTAACTAGTGTAGAAATGTGAGTTGCATTGTTAGACGCCGCTACCGAGCAACGATTAATGAAGCTATAGCAGAGCGAGAAGATTTAATGTTAATAGTGACCCGTAGTTGTGTAGATTAGTGAAAGTGTTAATAATTATTTGTAGTTACAAGTTATAAGCATCCAATAAATCCATTAGAAATCCAAACTCCGTGTCTAGTCACTAACACGTGATAACATCGTACAGTGTTCTCTATTATGTCTGAAGTGGGAAACAAGAAACAAAGAAAACAGTTACATTTCGGTAATACATTACAAGCGGTCTGTGAACGAACAAAAATATGGTCATGAGTCTCGACGGAGGCCGAAACCAAAAATCATTGCGCTGGAGAAGGGCTGCAGAAAATTACTGCTCTGCTATGTAACATATTATGGGGCCCCCTTCGAGTATTCATAATCCAATTTTAACATCCGTTATCAAAGTCGCAAAGTACAGGTTTTAGGAATCTTTCAAATAAATATTATCTCAAGAAAATGACGACAGCAGACGACAGAGAGACTAATGTTGGCATATCCATCTACCAGCGCCTGCGCACACTTAGTCTGACTCAGTACCTCTACAATTTTATTATACAGAAAGATATTAGACGAAATATCCTTGACCAAAGCCCGAACTATATTTAAAAAAGGAATTTAAGGCACATATCTCGAACATTTTACGAAAAGTAACTGATTACTACACAGCGCTCTATGCCATACGTTTCAAGCCACGGGTTTGTACCTGATACAAATGAACACTATGGCCAACACGATACAGGGAATGACTACTATTCCATTCGGAATGTATTTATACGTTCCTACAGTCTCCTTATGTCAGTTCGCCTAAGATTCAGACTGACAGAACTATATCATAAGCTCTCGGAGCAAGTTATTCATTCTGGATAAAAGGTGCCGCTCTGCAGAAACATATATACCAACCGACCCGGATTACCAACAAAAGCGAATCCATACCTTAAGGATTTTGCTTTTTCCCTCTGGACTAGAAAGAAATGTATTGATGCTGATGAGGGCTCACCTGCTCTGTGGAGATGATGGGGGGGTTTACAGAGGCACTTACAGCCCTTTCATGGTGTCTTAAATTCAGTTCTGTTCAAAACACGTGACATAAGACAGTTTTCTTTGAGGTTCGTACCTGAGCAGAATACTAATGTAGGAAAGATGGCGATGGATTTTGAGAAATGTAAAGAAGAGTCAAAAGTGTGTACCACAAGATGAACTTAAGAGAAATTCTAAAACGTTACATTGTCGGTATAGCGACTGGCTACGGGCTGGGCGACCGAGAGGTCAGAGTTCAAGTGCCGATAGGGTCAAGGATTTTCTCTTCTGCGCGTTGTCCAGACCGCTTCTGGGGCCCACCTAGCCTACTATCCAATGGGTACTGGAGGCTCCTTACCCGGGTGTAAAGCGGCCGGGACGTGAAGTGACCACTCACCTTTAACTAGTGCGGAGGTCAAGAAAATTTGGATCTATACAACCATTCTCACATACATCTTCATGGCGTAGTGCTTAATTACTTGAGCACAGGGACAGCTTTACCTTTACCTTTACGGACTTTCACAAACCGGCCTTACAGTGCTGTAACATATGTGTATATACATGAAAAATATTTATGTCTAAAATGTATATCCACAGGGGCATGCGGTAGCGTAGTTGGTTAAGGCACTGTGTTACAAGTCGGAAAGTAGTAAGTTCAATTCCCGATGAGGTCATTGAATTTTTCAATTGACCTAATCCTTCCAGCCGCACTATGGCCCTGGGGTTGACAGCCTCTAACAGAAATGAGTACCAGAAATCTTACTCGAGGGTAAAGGGAGGCCGGCGCGTAAGGCTGACAAGCCGTGAAGGCCCATAGGAATGTGAGACGTTGAGGCTCCCACATTATCTAGACAATCGCCTCACAGATGGCGGTGGGGATGTCTGTCTTATGCACTGGCCGCCCTTTACCCCCAGGGTGGACCCCGTTCCAGACCCACTACTTCTCAGAAAATCTGGCAGCGCCTGGAATCGAACCCGGACCTCTGGATCTGTAGCCAGGAACTCTGACCACTAGACCACACTTCACGTATGAGCTTGGTACGACAGAGAAGATATATCGCCTTACGTCTAAGTTAAAATTACGAGTAAGGCCCTAGAGGCCTGCAGGCCGACCAGCCGAAGACTGTCCATGAATTAACCTTAATAAAGCAGCCCACTTGAAGGACAGTCCTGCATATTTCATGTATGGGTGATGTTGAGAACAGAAATGTGTTCAAGGAGGGTTGTCAAAGGGGAGAAACAGGTACAAGTAGAGGAGGATTTCTGAATGATGACTCAACATGTATTGAAACTTGCATTACTGCATTGGGGAGAGGGTGGTGTAGGTCGTAAATAAGGGTGAAAAGACTTAGCCAGCCTTGTTATCAATAGGTGAATAACCCACAGTTCTGAATATCTTTTTCCGTGTTGAAAAATACTTTCAAAGCTCTTTTGCTAAACGGTTTGCTATTTACTTCATGCGTGCATATTTCTACAGTTCAGCAGCCAATAACATTCTTTCAAAGATTTCTGTCTTCTCCACGGCGTCCAGACCCAGCCTCCCATCCAGCGGGAATGGGCAATGGATTTCTTTCACAAGAGATAAAGCAGTGGAGGCGTGAAACTGACCACTAACCTCTCCAGCTCGACAAGGAAATATTTCTTGAGAACCCCCGCCCCGGGCCCACAGAAACCAGGACGGCTCAGCCACTACAGAGACTCGGTTGCGGACTGTAGACCGGAGAATCTGGGTCGATTCTCAGCAGAGGAACAGATCTTTCTCTTCTCCAAAGTACCCATATCGCAGGAGTTTACGTATCATTCAAATTGTTACCGGAGCCTCATATTCTGGGATTAAAGTTCCCAGTTCGTGATCACATGGAGCTATGCCCCTATTCCCCCATACGTCTTCATGGAATGATCCTTGATTATGCAAATGAACAGCTTCATTGTATTTCCTTTTGTGCTGAAGCTAACTCCACGGAGAGAAATCCCTTTCGAGAAGCTAACTGTGGTACATATGTTAAGAATTACCCAACATTTTATGAAATACGAAGGTTCATTATCGTGGTCAGAATAGTTCAGTCTCTGGCTCGTGTCCTGGTTCAGATCAGTCATGTATTGGGGCGACTTATAAGACGGGTTTTGGATTTGATGTTTGGATTTATTGACACCTTATACACAGCCCTCGGAACTACACATTATTTCAGCGCTAACGCTGATCTACACACTCTACAGTTCACCGTTACGCCATCATTCTGCAGCTGCCATTTCCGAAGACTCGTCTCAATGAAATTCCTCCCTCCCAGGCTCATATCCCAGCAGGCTGGCATCTCGAAGCTCGACCTTCACTTCATAATGCTCAATTCAACTCTTCGTTATAATCACTCTGCACGGACCCCACAGAAAACCCCGTCTTCTATTGCCCCGTATTGTTTTACAAGTGTTTACCGCACCATTGCATAGCAACGGCAGCGGCGCGGACGACATAGAAAGCAGCATCACTATTGTTGAGGCGTGTTTACCTCGGGCACGTGTTTACCGAGTCGTTACCTAGCAATTGGTATACACGTGACAATATTTTTCAGTAAGATCCATTTTAACAGCACACGCCCATCTACGTTTAGGTCTCACAAGTGGCCCCTCCGGTTCAGATTTTCCAACAAAAACTTTATATGCATTTTTCATCTCCCATAGGCCTGCCATATGTCCAGCCCATCACACTCTCCTTTATTTGAGCATTGTGTATTGGAGAGTAAAGGTAAAAGCTATCCCTGTAACAGGCCGTGGAGGTCCATAGTGAGACGTCGAGAATCTCACATTTTCTCTAGACAATCGGCTGACAGATGGCGGTAATATCAGCCTCAGGCGCTGGCCGCTCTTTACCCATCAAGGAAGATTCCTGGTACTCATTTCTGTTAGAAGCTGAGTCGACCCCAGGACCATAGTGCAGCTGGAAGGATTAGGTCAATTGAAAAATTCCACCTCATCGGGACTCGAACCAGTGATCTTCCGGCTTGTAGCATAGTGCCTCAACCAACTACGCTACCGCGTGACCCTTTGTATTCAAGAATATACCAAAAAATGTGCCTTGTGTGTAAGGTCCAAGCCACATAAGGAAGAGAAGATCAAACGGGTTGCATTCTCAAGTCCTGTAGGTGAAAGATGGAGGTACAATTGCGCTGGAAAAAAAAAAAAAATAAATTTGGTTGTCTTCTTGCACAGTTTAAACAATTCCATATCTCCACGGCCCATGTGACTACGACATCCCAATACAAACCGAATTTACGACGCTGCATTTCTTGGTTACTCAACGTTTCATATGTCAACCTGAGCTAAAACACGGCGGGCAAAATAACCCTCTTATAATCAACTTATCACTGGAAACAGTGAAGTGAACCAATTTTTAACTAAATAATCCTTGTTAAATTATTATTATTATTATTATTATTATTATTATTATTATTATTGCCTTCCGAGATGTGACAATGGACCGCCTCTGTCGTCTAGTGGAGAGGCCCGGGTTCGATTCCCGGCGCTACCAGATTTTTTCTGAGAAGTAGTGGGTGTCTGGAACGGGGTCCACTCAGCCTCGTGAGGATAACTGAGGAACTACTTGAATGGAAAAGTAGCGGCTCCGGTCTATAAAACCGATATTAACGGCCGTGGGGATCCGTTGCGCTGACCACGAGACTCCCTCTATCCGCAAAAGTGGGCACTAACTTCGCCGACCAGCGGCGGTCGCTCGGTCGGTATAGTTCGCTTGCGGACCAAAACCACAGAGATTTTTTTAGATGTGACAATATGTATTTTTATTTCCGGTATACCTTAAATTAGGCCACGATCACTTTATCCCAAATCCTTTCGAATTCATTATTCACTATCATCCAAACATTCGAGGCAAGGGTCGATCAATAAACTGCAAATAAAATATATAGAATAGACCCTGCTACAACAGGGATTTGTTGAAAGCGGATTTCATTATGCACTAGGAAACAAATGTGAATAATTACACGCCAAAGGCAAAAAAAAAAAATCAATTATTTCGCCGTCTGTCCATACACGTTGTAGTAACATATACGAAGAATACAGCCACTGTTCACAAAGCTAAGAGCAGTGTAACTTTTGCATATGTATCAGTTTCACCAATGTGGTTTGTTTTACTCAATACGTATATAATAAAGGTAAAGTGAAGTTGTTCCTTTATTTAACTAATTAAACATCACGCCATGAAGACGCATGGGGCAGTGGATATATAGACTCATGTTTTCTCGACCTCGGCACTAGTTGGAGATGAGTGGTCAGCTTCAGCCCCCGGCCGCTTTACCCCCGGGAAAATTCCCCCGGTACCCATTGTATAGGAGGTTGGGTGGGCCTCAGAGACGGTCTGGACGCTATGGAGAAGAGAATGAACTTGACCCTACCGGGACTCGAACTCCGATCCTTTGGCCGTCCAGCCCATAGCCAGTCACTACACAGACTGAGGTATCCCGGCTGTACTCAATATATATAACAGTGTAAATATTGAGCTCAGATGTGGTTCCCAGTAAGTTCATCCGATGCTGATTCATTGAGGAACGTACCCCCCCCCCCCGTTGAACGAGGGTTTTCTGTACTCACAGCGTCCCAGAACATTATCCACCAATGACTCCATATCCTCACATTTAGTATCACTTTTTTGATGATTTCCGACCCAATCAACGGCAAGTATTTTGAATACTCTGCCAATTTCATCAGTGAATAGTACACAGACTTCTGCTCTTCATTATGTAAATACCAGCATGTTCGTATCAAGTCCTGTAGCTCAGTGCAACCAGCAACAAACTGCATTCAGTAGTGAGCTTAACTATATTCATAACTTCATTTCCTGCTTCAGGGAGAGGTGGCCCGGACTTCAACAAATACTTAGGATGTCCTTATGACCTCTGCCTACTATTGTGTGTAAAGGCATCTTGACAACACCTCCAGCCCGAATCTGCACGCCACCACCTTTTTTTTTTTTGGTGTGTTATACAATTCAGAATCTTATGACTGCTCCGCTAAGGCCCATCTTGCTTGCCTCATCTTGTAGCATGGCATTGCAGCAGATTCTAACCACAAAGAAACGTGGCTTTGAATGTATTTCTAAGGTCCCTTTATATAGCAGTATATACACACGAAATCAGTCGAGTGCGTATTTACAGACTGAAAATATTGTTTCGTTTGAAAATGACAAATCATTAATATCTCCTTAAAGAAATTAATTCCACAGAACCAGGATACACCTCATCTCCTTTTGTCTCCTCCTTCTTCATCTCAATCATCACAACTGTTTTAATCCTTTTTCGTGTTCTTTGTCACCATCACCGTCTTTATCTTGTTTCCCATTCTCTTTCATCATAGTCTGTTTCTTCTTCAATATTTTTATTACTCATATATTTCTTTTAATTTATTAACAGTCTATTCTAATATTTTTGCTTATTATCACCTTCTTCTATTTCTTCTCCTCCATGGAAATCGGGTCCTTTGTCATGATGAAAGAATGAATCCTTTAGACATTCTGTTGGACTCCTTGCATGGGGGATCGGTCCAAAGCAATACCTCTAAGTAAGTACTACAGAATACACAGATATAGAAATACATACGTGTGTAGTGGAATTCGAACCGAAGACCGTATGAATGATAGCCCCTGTGGCCACTACGAATAGAGATAATATTATCACATGTCTTTCAATTTCTCTTAGATTATCTATTGAATTTACTTTTGCTCTTTCTGTCTCCCATTGTTTAACTACACAACAGCCAGCTAATGAACTAGTGGAGGTGTCTAGCCACCTAACAAACAAGCCATCTAAATGACAAGTTCTATCTTCCAGGATACAACGCCGTGCAGTCCGATGAAAGAAAACTAAAGTTTCGGAGGGACACATCGCCTCCATCTTCAGGTCGAACAGTACGACAAGCAAGGAACCGGAGCATGGACCTGTCCGCTGCCTACTTCATGCTTGTTTCTTGTGTGTCGCGCTTTGCAATCCTAATGTTGATGCGATGCGGTCCTCTGTAAAGTCCTTTGACTTTTAGTGAGCTATATGACGTTATATCGCAGAACATACAACTCTTCCTAACCACCGATGACAAAACCTCAAATCCTACGTAGCAAACGAAAAATCTGTAAAACCTTTTAAGTTTGTTTTCGTGTGCCTGCTATTAATTCTTAAAAGTAAATTTGTCTCTGTGCTTAACTAATTCAGCACTACGCCATAAAGACGTATGGGGGAATGAACGTATAACTCCACGTTTTCTTGACCTCAACACTAGTTGGAGGTGAGTGGTCAGTTTCACGACTCAGCCGCTTTACCCCCGGGGAAAGAGCCCCAATGCCCATTGTATATGACGTTGGGTGGGCCCCAGAGCCAGTCTGGACGCTGTGGAGAAGAATAAAATTTTGACCTCCATCAACAACGGCTCAAGTTAATGTCAGAGTCAAAATCACATTGCGACTGACGGCAAGTCAGTGAGTCAGTCAGTCTTACTGTCGAATTGTTGTATAGCCTCGGCACGGACCGAACAGGAAACGCCTCTTTCATTACTGCGTGTTCTCTCGTTGCCGGTGAAAGGTGTCCATAAAACTGTTCCCTAGCAATGGCTGTTATACTGTTGTCTATTTACACAACTGTTACTTGGCAATGGGGCTATTTGTCACGATATAGACAGAGCTTCAGCAACGAATTTTTTCCATAACATGAGGCCTGCTTTACTTCTTGCTTGCTCTGTACAACATAGGGAGACAGATCTTTGCTGAGCCTGTACCCACACCGAAGAAGATCCTTTTGGTCCGCACTGGTTGCGAGCAGCAGGTAAAAGCAGGCGAGACTTCACGACCGAGTGGACAACCATAAAGATGGCGACGGTGAATAGAGCTGAAATGTGTAACAAGAAAGAAAAGACATGTCAACTGGAGAACACGTGAGCATGACTCAGCCGTCACCCGGAGATTAGCCTCAAAACCTCGGGTAAAGGAAAACAGGAACTCAGATTTATTCTATGCCTTTAAGTTCGTGTAGTAAATAATGTCTAATTTTATTGTACTTTCTTTTTTAGGGGCTCTAAACTGCAGCATTCTACCCATCGACTTGCATTCGTCATACAACTGTGAGGAAAATCGTAACTCCCACATAAATATGGACGTCAACTAATTTGTCTAAAGGTAAAAAAGTCCCTGTGCTTAACTAATTAAGCACTACGCCATGAAGACGTATGGGGGAGTGGATGTATAAAATTTTATTTACCTCGTCATTAGTTAGGGGTGAGTGGTCAGCTTCACACCCCGGCCGCTTTACCTCCGGTACCCATTGTATAGAAGGTTGGGTGAACCCCAGAGCCGGTCTGGACTATTGGAGAAGTGAAACATTTTGACCCTACCGGGACTCGAACTCCGACCTCTCGGTAGTCCATGTCATAGCCAGTCACTATCCCGGCTCCCTGACTAATTGGTCTACCAGTATTTAATTCCGCTATTCAATATGTATTCGGGAGCCGGGAAGGCGCTTTCGCTATAGCGACTGGCTGTGGGTTGGACGGTCAAGGAGTCGGAGTTCATGTCTTAGACCGCGCGGCCACTATGATCGGCAATGTTGCTATGTTGGGGGGTGTAAACTGATCTGTCACATTAAGGGAAGAACATGGTTCGAGATATTCGAGAACAGGGTGCTGATAAGACTATCTGGAACTGAGATGGAGATTGGAGGAGATTGGATGGGCCCCAGAGTGGTTCTGGGCGCTGTGGAATAAAATAAAAAGTAATCTCTTGGCTTTGCCTGAAATCGAAACCCAGCTGTCCAGCTTGTGACCAGTCGCTATATCGACTGAGCTATTCCGGTTCCAGTAATAAATTAGTGTTTTATGCTTTACTTTGGTCACTTTCTGTCTTTCTGGGAAGGCATCCACCCCATTGCCTCCATGAAAAACCGCAGTTCGTAGTACTTAAAGACTCTCTTCAGGGTAATAACTATTCCTATGAGCGGGGAATTCTTGTGTTACGCACTTACTCTGTGTGTGTGTGTTACCTGATCCAGGCACAAACACCCTAGAAAGCACATTTTTACGACCCTCGCTTATCTTCACATCTTCAACAGGTCAAAGTTGAAAACCGAACACGTGTGTAAAAGGATATTTTAACGGAGGCTTGCAGGCCTGTCCGATTATGTTCTTTTATGTGCCTGGGGTCCCCATTTATTTTGACAAGCGGTCTGGCTAGTCGTAATAGACAGAGGTCTGCTTTCCTGCTCTCTTGGAATTTACAGGGATCGAGCCTTTGTGACATCGAGGTCAAAACACACGTGGGTCTTCTCACAGAGACCCTCAAAGAGAAAAGTATCCGTGACTTTCTTCACTGTTGGTTTCCGGCCGTCTCCAGATTTCTGAAGGTCTTCTGGGATATGAGCATGAAGCAAGTAGAGCTGTTTGCTATCTGCTTTATGCTGGTTTCTTGCTTGGATTCTTCTTCGACCCTGAAGATAGAGGCGATATTTTCCTCCGAAATGTCGGTTGACATTAAGCGAACTACACGGCGTCATAACCCAAAATATAGAAGTCTTCATAATCATCGGTGTGAGAATCTCCAATCCCATAGTCTAGAACTACTTTCGGTTTGAGGCTCTAAAGGATTTGACTATGAAAAATAAGGTATTCTGGATTGAAATGCCGTGTAGTTCGGAGACAGCCCGAAGTTTCGGAAAAATATATCGTCCCCATCTTCAAGGTCGAAGATCGTGACAAACAAAAGACAATCAGAAGCAGGCGGAAAGCTAAGTTTGCCAGAAGCAACATAGAAGACTGTGGTTTTATTGTAACACTATGAGAATATCACGGAAAATTTTGGTTGAATTCTTAACATTCTTGATTCGCACTGAGGATTATCAGGTTGAAATCTCGGTCCTGAGTCCAACTGTGTTGAGGTTTCTGTAGTTCTAGTCAGTAACTTTAGATAAATTCATGTATAAAGCTATCATTATATCAGGACCTTTATCTTCTGCAGCCCTTCAAATGTACGAGAGATATTCTCTGGAAGGATCAACAGAAGAGGCGCAATTTCTGTGTCAGAAACCTGGTATATTGACTGCAATTCGAACTGAGAAACTGCTTAAAAAATATTGACTCGTTACTACTACAATAACCTGCTTAATGAGGTAGAATGAACAAGGCCGATCACAGTGGCCGCGCTGTCTAAGGCATGAAATGTCTTCCCCCGCTCGAACACTTGGATCGTGGGTTCGAATCAAACTAGAGGCATTGAGGTCTATCCGTGTTGATTCTGTTTGCGTTGTCCTGTGTATGTGTCGGCTTTGCGACGGGCTGATCCCCCGTCCAAGGAGTCCTACCGAATGTATTGGATGTTCATATTTTCAAATTAATTTGAGATGTTTTAGATTTTGTGGATTAATTCTGATGGGAAACAGGTCACAGAACCTAATACGAAAGGTAGGAGGAGAAGGAAGAGGAGGTGGAGGAGGAGAAGAAGAAAGAAAGAAAGAAAGAAAGAAAGAAAGAAAGAAAGAACGTGTCATCCATGTTTTGTGTGTGTGTGTGTGTGTGTGTGTGTGTGCAATTGAAGGTCTGAGGAATATATACTCAACCACTGACATCCCTGGAAACTAGATCTAGTTATATGAATAACGCGAAAGAAAATAAATATGGTCGTACATATTAATGTTTTATGAAAGTAAATTGGACTACAGAAACGATTCATTTTAATTCCAAGCATAACCATCCCAACAGCTGAATGTCAATCTAATAATATGTCAATCTTACGTATTTAAAGAAAAACATGGTAACAAAATCTCATCAAAGATTTTAAATCAAACCAATCATAAAAATAAAACATACACGTACATTTTTTGTCGGGAGAAATAACTGCGTTGCCATTAATAAACAAGAAGCAGACTCGCTAGCATCGCAGTAACTAGAAGTCAAAATAAAAATAAGATTACAAAAGTTACGAGACAATAAATTAGAACAACAATTAACAGAAGACAGGGCTACTCTTAGCTTTATAAAACAAGCTGGGAACTTTTCAAGGTTGGTGTGGCACTCCTGTTAAATCACTACCCATATCAAAACAGAAGCCAGTTACAAAGATAAATGAACATCGGGAACCTGACGCCAGAACCATGATACGAATTATATCTTTGCATCCAGTGCCCCATTCTTATAAATGCCTTCTTAAAACAAGATGAGTAAGGTGGGGGGGGGGGGGGGGGGGCAAGCGTAGTCTGAAAATTGTTGTCTTGGGGCGAGATGACGTTTTAATTTATCATTATTTCTGAGTTGCTTATTCTTATTTGTCATTTTTTGCTGTTGAGAGCACGCGGTAGCGTAGTTGGTTGAGGCACTGTGCTACAAGCCGGAAGGTCGCGGGGTCGAATCCCGATGAGGTCCTTGGATTTTTTCAATTTACCTAATCCTTCCAGCCGCACTATGGCCCTGGGAATGACTCAGCCTCTAACAGAAATGAGGACCAGGAATATTCTTGGAATCTTCTTTGGGGTAAAGGGCAGCCGGCGCGTAAGGCCGACAACCTTCCCGCCATCTTGGACCGATTGTCTAGAAAATGTGGGAACCTCAACATCTCAGAACCCTATGGGCCTCCACGGCTTGTTACAGGGATACCTTTACTTACTTACTTTACTATTGTATAAATAAAAGACAAATAAAGTAAAGCTGTCCCAGTGCTTAATGAATAAAGCACAAAGTCATGAAGACGCATCGGGAATTGGAGGTACAGTTCCACCATTCTTGACATCAGAAATAGATGGAAGTGAGTGGTCGCCTTCACGCCCCGTCCGCTTTAGCCCCGGGGAAAGAGTCCCTGATATCCATTGCATAGGTTACTTGGTGGGCCCCAGAGCCTGTCTGGACATTGTGAAGAGAAAAATCCATACCTCTACCGGGAACTGAACCCCGGTCGTCCAGCATGTCGCTATACCGACTGAGCCATCCCGGCTCATATTGTTACAGTTATTATTGATAATATTGTTATCATCAACATTATGATAATTATTTCAGTTGGTACAAATAGACCGTATCGCTTAAGAGTTGACACGTTCATGCAAACTTGGCAAAAGTCGCACATCTTCGGTGTACTGTGTGTCTCTACATTAAACCTAGTACCGAGCGTGAGAATACCGGCAAAACATGGTTGTAGAAAAAACACTGGAAAGTTTGTACTCAACAAAGCAGTGCACAAAATTATTAACTGTGATCTTTGAAGTTTGACCGCCTTTGTGGTCCAGTGGTCAGAGTTTCTGGCTACAGATCCAGAGGTCCGGGTTCGATTCTCGGCGCTACCAGACTTTCTGAGAAGTAGTGGGTCTGGAACGGGGTTCACTCAGCCTCGTGAGGATAATTGAGGAGCTATTTCAGGGAAATAGCGACTCCGGTCTAGAAAACCGAGATTAACGGCCGTGGGGATTCGTTGCGCTGACCACGCGCACTAACTTCGCCGACAAGCGGCGGTCGCTCGGTCAGTATAGTTCGCTTGCGGACTAAAACCACGGAGTTTGTTTTGTTTTAACTTTAAAGTTTATTAAACTGGCTTAGAAATAAGGATAATGAAATGGCAAATTAGGAGCAATTTGCCGTGACTAATTTCAGCAGTATATCTGGAAGGGTTTATATGAAGCACGGAGAACGATTTTTGTTGTTATGTAAACACATATTACACATCTGTATAGCTCAAAATCCGGGGTTTGCGACGAATCTCTTGGAGATTACCCTGCACAGAATTTGAACAAATATGAGGAATGGTTTATGCGCTACATTTGTGATATTATGCAAAGAAGGCGTCATTACGAATCAACATGGCTGACAATCGGAACTGCTCAACAACATTTAGCAAACATCTCCCACTTCAGATGTGAAGAATATATGTCCGGCAGTTAAGCCTGAATATAAGTTGTTTTTTTTTTACTTTGCAAATAATTTCTAAAAAGCACCCAATTTATTAACCATTTAAAGCCCAATAATTTCTATATGTACCACTTAGCTAACATTTAAAATCTTTAAATTCGGCCCACACAGGGTATTTGTGTGTTTCGTACGGTCTCATAATAAACAGAGTCGTTAAGTTAAACAGAGACTGTTTCCCTAAATAGCATTAACTGGTTGGGCTCTGTAGCGGTGACGTAATGTGTTTCCTGCGAGGTACGAAGTGTATCTTTATACATCTGTGTGTTCTGCNCAGAGACTGTTTCCCTAAATAGCATTAACTGGTTGGGCTCTGTAGCGGTGACGTAATGTGTTTCCTGCGAGGTACGAACTGTATCTTTATATATCTGTGTGTTCTGCATGGTTTTCATAATAAACAGAGACTGTTTCCCTAAACAGCATTAACTGGTTGGGCTTTGTAGTGCAGACGTAAAGTGTTTTCTGTGAGGTACGAATTGATTTTTATATTTTGTTTAGAATAATTTTAGGCTGTATTTCCTATTCAAAAGTGAAGCAATTAATTGCTAACATTAAACTAACCATCCATAAAGCAGTAATTAGATAGTAATGACTTATACTTTCCCCGCCTGGGAATTTGCGGCAGATGCCCACCTTTTGAAAACTGCAGCGCTTGCAAAACAAAATTCTCCGCACCACTTGTAAATTTCCGAAATGCACACCGGTCCGCGACTTGCACACGGCTTTCCAAGTACCGTATATTTATGATTAGATAATGAAATTGCTCAGGAAACAAGCAGAGGTCATACAAAAATCATGAAAATGCAAATGATCCCGACACAAGGAAAGGCGAGGTCCGATACAAAACAAAATTTGCTGCTTAAGCTTGGCGTCGGTCAAGTGTACAACTGTTCAAGTGACTAAGCTGCCGTTATAACATGAACTAGATATGTTCGGGTACGACCCGCTGTACCAAGCCTTGTATGTACTATACATATACACTAGAGTTACATGCAAAACTGTAAATAGCAGGTATCCAGAAGGAACCGGGCTCATGACAAATGACTATGTAGAATGCCGACATGTTAAACTGTAAATATAGATAACATGTACCACTGATTTTGACCGCGGTAAATATTACTGCGCTGGCGAAGACCAGCAGTAATTGTAAACGACAAATTAGTCTCCCCGCCAGAGAGGGTGCCCCCCCCCCCCATTCGCAACCGTCTGACAGTAACATAAATCTGGTTTGGAGCCCCAGATGGGGCTTGGCACCAAGACAGACTGGCCGACTGATCATCGATCGTAACCTAACTTTGACTTAGACTCTAAGTCTTAGAGTATCCTCATATGCGTCATCCACACCAGAAGGACAAGCGAGCACTGCCTGGGAACCGTCAAAACCGGAGATACAGTGTCTTGGTCCCCCCCAAATGCATTGTCTCTCACTACCTCCACACTTTCTTTCTCTTCTTTTCTCTCTCTCTCTTCCAATCTTTAGACTAAGACATTACATTTTGGTGATGAAACAAACAATAAATTAATGAGTTCTTTTGAAGTGTGAATGGCCGCTTATCTTTTATTTCCTGCTTTAAGTGTTACAAGTTGAAATGTCACGAAGACTCTACAAGCTACTACTTTCATAATACTAGCATATCGTCTGTTCCTCCCAGAATACTGTCACGTGTTTATGGCTTCGTGACTAACATTAACGGTTCTGGGTTGGGTGACTGGATTTATTGACGCCTTCTTTTACAGTCACTCTTAATCGCAATCAACTACAACAACTCACAATCAGTGACTGTCTAAGACTCGCTCCGTTCTAACTGGACTACGAGCGTCTTCTCTTCCGCTGTGACTGACTTGGTTCACAGTTACTGCCTGTTGATTTACGAATCACCTCTAATTTACGAATACACACACAAACTAAATATCCATGCCCTGAGTGGGATTCGAACCCACGATCCCGGTTTCCAAGTGAGCGAAGACAGTACATGCCTTAAACCGCTCGGCTACCGTGTCCGGCCCATCTGGGACTTAGGACCAGATTTTTATTACTGTCAGACAGTTGCGGGTTTGTTGATGTGAGATGCTTTCTCTGACGAAAGGACGGGTTATCGTTTACAACTGCTGGCGGTCCTTGCCAGTGCAGTCATTCTCAGGTCTGAGTCCAAAGGGACTCGTGACTATATTTTACTGTCTCAGATTCGAGACTTCTCTTTTCGTCGCCTCCTACGACTCGCAGAGCTATGGTGGAGGTATTCTAACCCGCCTCCACATGGGCTGAATCACTCCTTATCTGACCGGCCGCTTATACAGCGTAGCTGTGTCCAAGGAAATGTTTGTTGCTTGCTCGTATCCATGGAAGGGTTTGATGAATGTTCGTTTACACGGAAACGTGTTTTGTACTGAGTTAGTCTTCTGGAATCCACCTCCATGGAAACGTGTTCTGTACCGAGTTGGTCTCCAGGAATCCACCTCCATGGAAATGTGTTTTGTACCGATTTGGTCTCCACGAATCCACCTCCATGGAAACGTGTTCTGTACCGAGTTGGTCTCCAGGAATCCACCTCCATGGAAACGTGTTCTGTACCGAGTTGGTCTCCAGGAATCCACCTCCATGGAAACGTGTTCTGTAACGAGTTGGTTTCCAGGAATCCACCTCCATGGAAACGTGTTCTATACCGAGTTGATCTCCAGGAATCCACCTCCATGGAAACGTGTTCTGTACCGAGTTGGTCTCCAGGAATCCACCTCCATGGAAACGTGTTCTGTACCGAGTTGGTCTCCAGGAATCCACCTCCATGGAAACGTGTTCTGTACCGAATTAGTCTCCAGGAATCCATCTCCACGGAAACGTGTTCTGTACCGAGTTGTTTCCTAGGAACGGGTCTACATATTCTACTTTAAGTACTACAGGTTAAAATGTCACGTAAGACTCAGCAAACAAGTACCTTCATAACATATCATTTGTTCCTCCCAGAATATAAAAAAGCGCACAAGTATAACAGCTGCAGGGAGTACAAAAAGAGCAATTACTGATGTGTGACGTCAGCAAGAGAACAGCAGTGAGTGAGGTCAGGGATTCCAAGCAGCCACATGCACCACGTGTGCAAGTCACGTGTTCTCATGAAACCGTGGGAAAAGCTCTGAAATCTAACACCCTTCTTTCAATTCTGCTAATAACAAAAACAGCAATGCGGGGTACGGAACCTAGACAGTACAGCATGCCACAAGCATACGAAGGGAAAGCATTACACTGGTTTATAAACTGTGGTACTAGTACCCCTGGGACGTGTTTCTGTAATCTCTCTGCATTTCTTGGATATTATAACATCACAGCAGTGACAATGAAGTAGTCCTGTTCGAAGACGTTTTGGTGGAAGTTACTGCCGCCAGTTAAAAACCCAGTAATTCTGAGTGATTATACACCATTTTCACAACACTTTAGAATCTACCATTTAAACAGCTGGCAGAATTATTAATCTATATATTTAACAAAAAGCTCTGGGAAGAACTAATCTCCTACTTTCCTTTGATGGGATACGGACCGCATAGAAAACGAAGAAAATTAGGTAGAGACACACAGACAACAAGACGATTTCATAAGCCTCCTTGATGTGATATGAACAGCAGAAAAAACGAAAAAATTAGGTGCTGACACAGACAGACAGCAAGGCGATCATATAAGCTCCCTTTTACTTCCTAAAACTAGGAAATTAGGCTAACAAAAATTGCAGTGATATGGTTCCAACATCTGCTGGCGTTACTCACCGCCAAATGGGAGCACCGTACAGTATGTTAATTTTAAAAAATTGAATTTCTTACTCAGAGATATGGTATGGTACTTACTTACTTACTCATGGAGCTAAGCCCTTCTTGAGGAGCCGCAAATTCTGCAGCTACTCAAGAATTTCCCAGCAATTTATGGAACCCGAAAGTTCATTACCGTGTTCACGAGAGCCCTCCACTGGTCCCTATCCTGAGCCAGATAAATCCAGTCCATACCACTCCATCCTATCTAAGATCCATTTAAATATTGTCCACTCACCTACGCCTTGGTCTTCCCAGTGGTCTCTTTCCCTTTGACTTTCCCACCAATATCCTATATGCATTCATCTTCTCTCCCATTTGTGCTACATGCCCTGCCCGCCTCATCCTCCTTGACATGATCATTCTAATTATACTTGGAGAATAGTACAAGTTATGAAGGTAATCATTATATGGTACTAACTCAAAGTTAATTAATCATAAATAACAATACCAATATGGGTGCAAAGAGCTACATTTTTTCAGCAAAAGAAAATTGGTGACGGGGTACGAGGGTTCTGATGAAAAACAAAAAGGGAGGGGTGTACATCAATTCGAATAATTAGGGAACCACTGTTCTGAACAGAGCTCTGAGTTCGCTCTGCTTACCGTCTGCGTCTTGTTAGTTCCTTCACTGAATTTTTCTTCGAACCTGAAGTCAGGGGAGATATGTTCCTCCGAAACATCTGAGGACTTCTGCCGACTTATAAGGCTTTTCGAACCAGAACATCGTACGTAAACCTCAGTTCATATAAGATCGTCATTTTCGGTTGAGTTGTGACAGAATCCAGCAGCCCTGGCGGCAGGTACGAGAACTAAATGCTGGGGAGAATGTTGGTTTCTAGTTTCAGCTGCTTCATCATGACAACTTAATTTTCGAGGAAGAAGCCATTGAGGGTCCCCAGATCTTATCGTCACTTCAGTATCGGTCTTCTTGATTATCACAGAACACAAACATCTGCTGCAGCCGGAAAGCTTGAGAGGAAAGGGTCACAGAAACCCAATCCCAATTATTGTTACATATAATTTCACCCCACAAACTTGTCAGCAAGTTTTCATGTATTCGTCGAGCTTGTACGTGTATACTAAGCCAACGTCCGGCAGAAGTCATCCCGCTTACGGCAATATATTGGGGCTATGACAAGAAATTCAGTGTAACCGTGGACGTATGAAATTAATAATATTGTCATGTGTAGCGGTGACTACAGACGGGGTTTGGATTGGATATTGGATCTACTGACCTCTTATACAAATCATTCGGAACTACAAGTGTCTTCAAAAGCCGTTCCCTAACAAATGCTTCTAACAGTGGAGATTCTTGAGCTCCCCGCGCTAAGGTCCTTCCTGTCCAGCGAATATTCCGCAAGTGAACTCTCTCAATTCACACCAACCTCATAATCTCCTCTTCACGGACGGACTTTCGACTAACTCTTTTGTTCACAGCATCCCGTACAAAACTCCACTGGACTGACAAATCCGGAACTCGACTGCTGATTCTCAACTGACTGGGTCAGAGTTACTTTACGACTGGCATTTTACCGCCAATCAGTTCATCTTGGAGCCAAGTGCGTTGAGGATCACGACCAGAGATTTTTTCCAACTGAACTCTTACGGCTATAGTCCTTATTTAACATCCTCTCTGACGAGAGGATGGGTCTGTCATTTACAATTTCTGCTGGCCCTTGACAGCCCACTTTCAAGTCCGAGTCCAGGAAGACTCATGATCAAATTTTACTGTTTCAGATTCGAGACTCGTCCAACCTGGAAGGCCAGGTCCTCGTATTTATGTCCCCCGGGAACAGAGTGGCCCTGTTATACTCTCAGGCACTGGGTTCCCTTTCCGTCGCTTTTACGACTCGCAGTGACTGACTTGGACGCCCCACTTGTCTTTCTTGTAACCCCTTTGCACGGGCCGAGTAGAAAACACCGTTTCCAATAGCAATTCTATTGTTGTAGAGGCGTGTTTACTGCGCAGTTACCTAGAAGCGGGTTGAACAGCACGGTTGTTTATTGAATAGCACGGCTGTCCACGCTAAAATATATACAAATTTAGTTCGTACCTCGCAGGAAAATCATGACATCTCCTTTAAAAAGGCCAACCGTTTAATGTTGTTTAGGTTTTTTCGAGTACTTCGGTTTAGGAAAGAAATATATAAGAGGCTTAAACTTGACGGTGGTCAAGCTTACGACCGTTGAAGTGACCAAGCTGCCGATGTTGCATAGGATACGTAAGATACGCATTATCTGCTTTGCAAATCCTATATTGACAGAGGACTTGTGTGTAGTGCAAAAGGAAGAATTTCCAATAACATGCTACATGTGGCATACGTACACTTGACGAAAGGCCAAACATATTCATAAGAGACAAACCCATCTTCTCGTCAGAGAGGATGTTACATGAGGACTATTACCGCAAGAGCTCAGTAAAAGTAAAATTGTCCCTGTGCTTAACTAATTAAGCACTACGCCATGAAGGCGTATGGAGAAGTGAACCGTATAGATCCACACTTTCTTGACCGCGGCACTAGCTTCACGCTCCTGGCCGCTTTATCCCTGAGGAAACAGCCCCCCGGTATCCATTGTATAGGAGGTTGGGTGAACACCACAGCCGGTCTGGACGACATGGAGAAGTGAAAATTCTTTACCTCACCAGGACTCGAACTCCGACTTCTCGGTCTAGTCCGCAGACAGTTGCTATACCGACTACGCTAGCCCGACTCCTGCAAGGGTTCAGTTGAAGAAAAAATCTCTGGCCGTGAGTCTCAAGGGGCTTCACGCCAAGACGAACTGATTGGCGGTAAACCGCCAGTCACAAAGTTTTACTTGGACTTGTTGTTTAAGGGACAAGCAGACTGCACACTGTGGGCAGAATTCAGAGTCCTGGTGGGTTAAAGCTGGAACGCAGAGTAACGACTAGGTTTTAAAGGGTTAATATTAATAACAATTATTCCGTGTCTAAAACGTATTTTCTGTTTCGTCATCATGACATAGTGACGTGTATCGTTACGTCATCATTAAAACTGTACGCACACCATCTCTCACTCATGGAGCTAAGCCCTTCTTGAGAAGCCGCCAGTTGTGCAGCCACTCAGGAACTTCCAAGCATTTTATGGAACCCAAAGGTTCATTATTGTATTCACAAGAGCCCTCCACTGGTCCCTATTCTGAGCCAGATCAATCCAGTCCGTATCATCCCACCTTAATCTCTCTAAGATTTATTTTAATATTGTCCACCCACTTACGTCTTATCCACAATGCGAACCAAATTAGATTACCGGAAGTTCCTTGAACACATAGGACTATTGATCCTTAAGGTTTCCTACTCCATATATGACGTATTCGCAAGGATGTTTTAGACTAAATCCACTGATGAAGGAGGAGCCGGGGTAACGTAGTCGGTATAGCGACTGGCTACGGCTGGACGACTGAGTGGTCGGAATTCGAGTCCCGGTAGGGTCAAGAATTTTCTCATCTCCAAAATCCAGTCCGGCTCTGTGGTCCACCCAACCTCCTATCCAATGGGTACAAAGGGCTCTTTTCCCGGGGGGTAAAGCGGCCGGGGCGTGAAGCTGACCACTCACCTCCTGGTACTGAGGTTAAGAATAATTGGAGATATACGTCTATTCCCCCATCCATGCTCATTGTGTGACATTTAATTAAATACAGGACAAATTTACTTTCTCACAGAGCAGACTAGTCTGCTCTGTGAGAGCCGCTTTGGACTTTTAGTTTGAGGTATTCAGTGCCAGTCTGAGAGGGGATGTGATGCTGAAAGAAGCTACCGTGGTCTTCCTCAGTTAATCCAGGCAAATATGGGATAAAACATCGGCCAGGCCAAGAAGGTTTCCTTTCAAATCCTTACCAATTCGTCGCTGATAAATCATCATATCATTGCCATAGAACAGACGGTTAGTCGCCGGCTCCCCACCCTGGTGGCCAGGATTCGATCCCAGGTCATATCGTATGGGATTTGTGGTGGAAAAAGTGTCACTGGGGCAGGTTTTCTTCTAGTACTTCGGTTTCCCCTGCCAATTCTCATTCCACCGAATGCTCCACGCTCATCATCATCGGTGGGTAGTATAATAGGCCAGTTAGTGGCGACATACCAATTTGACTCAACCTCACCCCACCCCACGAAATTTAAAAAAAAAAATCATAGTTACTCGACCTTGCACGGTCTAAGTAAGGGCAGCGACGCAAAATAACCCACAAGAAATTACCAGTATCTGTTAGCTGCGTCGGCGCACTGGATGGGGGTGATGTGGAATGTGAGAGCCATCTGGCGGCGGTGCGAAGGAATGCCGTGTGCTGGGTGACTGGGTGAGTGAGGTTAGGTTGATCCATCCGCAAAAGAAAACGTCCCTCCACATAACTGTCCTAACAATGCCACGAGGTATGTGGGAACATCATCTGCTCTGTGGCCGGAGACGCCGAGATGTTTAGCTCACGAATTCACACACATACACACACACACACACACACACACACGCATGCACGCACTGATAACTCGTACATGAATTCCTTTCCTTTTGTAAGAAGCGTTAGCATTCGCTTTGTTAACATGCCCAATTCTGATATCTCAGAGGGACGGAATTGGGTTTGAGATTCTCATGGCCGTGACAATGATGTACGACACGGCTCACTCCTCGATCCTGAAAATGGAGGCACTTTGTTGCTCCTAAACATCGGCAAATTTCAACGATTCTACACGGCGTCTTCAATACTCATACCGGCTGAGCACTTAAGTCCATTTGGACATCTTTCGGAGCAAGGATTGAATTGATTGGCTGACTTTCATTAGATTCTTTAGAAACGGGGGGGAGCGGAGGTGCCGTTTCGCGAGTTCTTAACCTCAGTAATAGATTGAGGGGGGGGGGGGGCAGCTTCACGGTTCTGACGCGCTACCCCGGGAGAAAGAGCTCCCTCCCCGACGCCGCCCACTGGAGAAGAGATTGGGTGGGCCCAGAGAAGGTCTGGATGCTGTGGAGAAGAGAAAAAGCTCTAACTCTGTCACAAATCGAACCTCGATTCCATGCACGTTTAGCCCGGAGCGTAAAAAGGCAAAATAGTAAAGCTATCCCTGTAACAGGCCATGGAGGCCCACAGGGCTGTGAGACGTCGAGGTTCCCACATTTTCTCTAGACAATCGGCTCGAAAATGGCGGTGAGGTTCTTAGATTCACGCACTGACCGTCTTTTACCCCCAGGAAGTTCCTTGGTACTCATTTCTATTAGTGTTTGAGTCGACCCCAGGGCCATAGTACGACTGGAAACATCAGGTCACTTGAAAAGAAAAATCAATTGACCTCATCGGGATTCGAATCAGCGACCTTCCAGCTTGTGGCATATTGCCTCAACCAACCATTCTACCGCTACTAAGCGAGGTCATACCATGGAATTTACGTAGATAACCTGAGGAAACCCATAAAAGGATCTCCCGATTGTGGGTGAAAAGAGTTACGGTTACGAAGACCCAGTCGGATCCTTCTAGCAAGCGAAATATCGGCACCATGAAACAGGTCGATAACAGATGTGACACTAACGCCTGGCAGCCGGTGAACTTGTTCTGTAGACATGTACAAACATAGGAAATGTGTGATTCAAATGCAGAAGACACAAATCTCAACAGTTTCTGACCGACATAAAGAACAAGACAGATGAGGCACTTCTCACTGGCAGATGGCAAACGGTACACGCGTTTCTCTTCCTTCTTCAGAATACCAATGGACATTATTAGCTCACTGCTGTGATACGAAAAAGCGCTATCAACTTCTGCGTCTGTCTGTCGCTTCTGTTAACCAAAGGAAACCGCCCAATACTTAATCTACTCTGTACCAACTTAACGCTTCCTGTGAATATAGCAATGAATCTTAGGTTTCCATAAAATGCTGGGAATTTTCCTGAGTACCTGAGCAACTATTAGCTTCTCAAGAATGACTCAGAGCCACGTTGTTAATTAGTTAGTATCCAAACTAGTGATCAGTTGCTATTTCTTAGTGTTCTTTACTTCCCGTCTTCTTCCTAGACTTCATCTATCCATGGATCTACTGCCATTGCGGAACCTGGCCGCTTTCTTCAGTTTCTGAAACCTATACACAGTCGGTAGGACCCCTTTGAAAGGGGATTAGGCCGTCGCAAGGCCACTACATACAAAATAATATACAAAATAAAATACAGAATAAAAGCACACAGACATCCATGCCTTGAGTGTGATTCGAACCCATGATCCCAGTGTTCGAGCGGGCAAAAACAGTACCGTACACCGCGCGGCCACTGTGATCGGCTTCCTAGAGTTTATCCTACATAATTCACATTAATAATTACATAATTTAGTGATCCATTTCTGTGTAGAAGCCGAAATAGAGCAATAAGTACACAGAGAAGCAATGGGCTGGACAGAGGGTTGCAGAATGTCTTCTCTTGACAGAGTGTTCGCCCGAACACTGGCTACCCTCGTTGAGTTGTTCGTGGTTTTAAACCTTAGGTAAATTTGTCCTCATAACAGTGTACCATGGGATCGACATTTTATTGTGTTTTATACTACAAAATATACTTAATAAAAGCGGCAAAGGCATTTGTTTGTAAAATCTATTATCACACAAACGGTCAGGTCATTAGCATTTCCGCCTCAGAAATTCGCATGAAATCATCTTAGTATTATTTATGGCTATAAATTAAACATGTAAATGTTTTGGTGACGTATAGATGTATAATGTTCCTATTTTATATAAATCTATCAACTATTTCTGAAGTTATTATAAGGAGATAGACATAAACATTACAATTCGTCTAATTTATCGTAATGTGAATAATTCTGTCTTCTGGGATGTGGCGACGTGTAGATCTTGTGTAAACCACGTTTCGCAGGAACATATCGCCTCCATCTTCAGGGTAGAAAAATCTGCGAGAGAGGAACTAGCTTGACTACAGTCTGCAACCACCTGCTCAAGCTGGTTCCCGCTAGCGTATATTTTCTACTCTGAAGATTGAGGCGATACTTTACACCGAAACGTCGGTTCACAAAAGATCTACACGGCGCATCATCCCAGAAGACGGCATTCTTCATAGTCATGGCCGGGAAAACCTCAAATCTTACACAGTGTAGTGTCATTGTAAAATCAAGAAGCGTCATGCAAATGAATCTACAGCAGCCTAGAATGAGCCCGTTTGCGAAACGATGTATGAATTCCTAAAATTATTTCACATTCAAGGCCATGTTGGCGCCACTAGTGGTGAAAGACATAGGGTCAGTGAGTTAGGCAGACAGAAATGCATACAGCTGAGCCGTTAGTAGCTGATCCTAGCCCTTTTGAGGTTGAAAGTGCTATTGCAAAATTGAAAATGTATAAATCGCCAGGTAGTGATCAAATTCTAGCAGAACTTATTCAAGCAGGAAGCGAAATATTACGTTCTAATATCCATAAGCTAATTACTTCTATTTGGCATAAGGAAAAATTGCCTGATCAGTGGAAGGAGTCTATTATTGTACCAGTTCACAAGAAGGGTGATAAAACTGACCGTAGTAATTATCGGGGGATATCACTGCTATCAACTTCATACAAAATTTTATCCAATATTCTTCTCTCAAGGTTAAGTCCATATATAGATGAAATTATTGGGGATCATCAGTGTGGGTTTCGACGTAACAGATCAACTACAGATCAATCTTTTGCATTCGTCAGATATTGAAGAAAAAATGGGAATACAATGAGACAGTACATCAGCTATTCAGACTTCAAGAAAGCCTACGATTCAGTTACGAGGGAAGTATTGTACAATATTCTAATAGAGTTTGGGATACCCATGAAACTAGTTAGGTTGATTAAAATGTGTTTAAACAAAACGTATAGTAAATTCCGTGTAGGTAAACATTTGTCTGATAAATTTCATGTCCAGAATGGTCTAAAACAAGGAGATTCTTTATCGCCACTCCTTTTCAACTTTGCTTTAGAATATGCAATTAAGAAGGTAGAGGAGAACCAGATGGGACTGAAACTAAACGGGACACATCAGCTGTTGGTCTACGCCGATGATGTGAATCTACTGGGTGATAACGTAGATACCATAAAGAAAAACACACAAACTTTAATTGACGCCAGTAAAGAGGTTGGTCTAGAAGTAAACACAGAGAAAACTAAGTATATGTTTCTGTCTCGTCACCAAAATGCAGGGCAAACTAATGATATAAAGATAGGAAACAGATGTTTTGAAAATGTGGCACAATTCATACGTATATTTGGGAACAACGATAACAGATCGAAACCTGATTCAGGAGGAAATTAAGAGGCGATTAAACTCGGGTAATGCTTGCTACCATTCAGTCCAGAACCTTTTGTCTTCTCGTCTGTTGTCCAAAAACATAAAAATTAGAATACACAAAACTATAATTTTGCCTGTGGTTCTGTATGGGTGTGAAACTTGATCTCTGACATTAAGGGAGGTACATTGACTGAGGGTGTTTGAGAACAGGGTGTTGAGGAGAATATTTGGACCAAAGAGAGATGAAGTGACAGGAGGCTGGAGAAAACTGCACAATGAGGAGCTTCATAACTTGTACTCTTCTCCACGTATAATTAGAATGATCAAGTCAAGGAGGATAAGGTGGGCAGGACATGTAGCACGAGTGGGGGAGACGAGAAATGCGTATAGGATATTGGTGGGAAAGCCAGAAGGAAAGAGACCACTGGGAAGACCAAGGCTTGGGTGGGTGGACAATATTAAAGTGGCTCTTAGAGAGAGAGAATGGGATGGTATTGATTGGATTGATCTGGGTCAGGATAGGAACCAGTGCAGGGCTCTTGTGAACACGGTAATGAACCTTCGAGTTCCATAAAATGCTCGGAAATTCCTGATTAGCTGCAGAATTGGCGGCTCCTCCAGAAGGGGTCAACTCCATGAGTAAGTAAGTATATTTTATTGCTAGTGGAGTGGGACTAAGTCCCTTGTACTGCGGCCACTTCTGGCCTATTGTACCAGCCCCAGATGATAGGTGAGGGTGATTGTGGAGCAAATGGTGGAATGATGATTGGAAGGGGAAACCGAAGTACTCGGAGAAAATCTGCCCAAGCGCCACTTTGTCCACCACAAATCCTACTTGACCAGACCCGGGATCGAACCCGCCGCCGCTATGGGAAAAGTAAGTAAGTAAGTTGTGAAAGACAACTTGTAAGCTGAAGGTCGAGTAAGTCACCAGAACAAGGACGCTGCGTGCGCATTCAGTAAGAGGTTGAATGGCAAGTAAATGATACAAACATTTTGAGGATATTTTCTGAATTAACCTCGTATTATTTACCTTCATGAAGAGTAAATTTCCACGTCAGCTTTTCGGTTATTTATTTGGCACATTATTACTTCAGGGTCTACGGTGCATTTCGTAGTTCTGTCACAATGGAAACAGAAAGGCGACACGTTCTGTTACAAAGTTCCATATGCAAGTATTTGTCAGTTCTAATGGACTGAAGACTCTAATGTTGACTTTTGAAAGCACCCGTCTCACGACCATGACCTTACATACATAGTCCCTCCACCCCAAACCAATTGTACGTCTGCCCAAATGGTTTAACAATTCCTCTATAGAGGAAACTACTTTCTTGTTAAAATGACCGGTGATGTTCACCCTGTTTCCACAGCTGATCGTTTCAACTGTCTTCGCTAAACAGTTCAAAACACCAGGGATGTCAAAAGTTCGGATAAGCTGTAGGACCAGGTGCTATTTCAGACCTACCAGGGCCAATAACAATATATCTAGACAAAATAATTTCTTACGATAAAAAAGGTAAAGTTATCCCTCTGCCTAACTAATTAAGGACTGTGAGTGATCAGCTTCACGGCCCGGCCGCTTTACCCCCTGGGAGATTGTCCTCGGTGCTCATTGGATAGGAGGCTGAGTGGAACCCAGAGCCATTCCGGACGAAATGAAGGGGAGAAAAATCTTGGCCCATACCGGGACTCGAACTCCGATCCCTCGGCCGTCCAGCCCGTAGCCAGTCGCTATACCGAATTCGGTATCCAGGCTTCCAAAATAATTACTTAGTTCTAAAAAATGTACAGCCGGTCAAGGTAGCCGAGCGGTCCAAGGCATGTACTGTCTTCGCTCGCTTGGAAACCGGGATCGTGGGTTCGAATCCCACTCAGGGCATGAATGTTTAGTTTGTGTGTGTGTGTTTTTCTGTGTTTGTGTACAGGTAGAGGCCTTGCGACGAACTGATCACCCGCCAAAGGAGTCCTACCGAATGTGTAAGAACTAGAAAAACCGAAATGAACGGAGAAGTTCATGGAGGTAGGACTAGGCCCACTGGGGCTGTAGTGCCAAGGGAAAAAAAATGTACATTTGCTGATAAATTAATTAGATTAAACTATTATTAACTTAGAAATATGTTTTAAATGATGAAATTCTATAAAGCTGTCATACTGTCTTAACAACATCTCTGATATGTCAAGGCTTCAACAGGCAGCCTTGAGAAAATCTGCGTGTCTTCAGCTAGATCTTGAGCAGGACATTGTGGTCCTCATATGTCGTAAATAGGACCTAGTGACGTTGTAATGACGTAGCGATCTACGTCACCATCTGATGAAGAGGAACACTCAAAAGATATTGTCACGTAAAGGGGTGTGACTACCGACGGCGTTTTGGATTGAATATTGGACTTATTGACCACTTTAACCCACAACTTGTAGTAACACTTAATTATCGAGCCATCGCCAAGTTCCACAATTTACAAGTATTTTCCGGCCCGCAATGTCATTACTAGTAGCTGCCTGGTAACGGCATCTAACAATGGCTAGTCCTCTGTTTCCGGGTTCAAGTCCTCTCTGAACGGCGGCTCACTTCCAGCTGAAATCTTTTCTTCACAGACTCCCGTACAGAACTGATTCGGTTGCCCCCATTGTCTTCCTTATAACACCTTTGCAAAGACCGAATAGAAAACACCGTTTCCAACAGTAGCTCCATTGTTACATGCGTATCCGTTGCTGCAGGAATGTGTGTTACCGAGCCGTTGCCTAGAAACGACTGTTGTTTCAGAGCCGTTCACTAACAACTGCTGTTTCTATGGCTAGACAGGTCTTAGTCTGAGCAAATATGCCAAAATATTTACACACAGTTTATTCATCTGTAGGGGCACGTGGTTGCGTTGTTGGTTGAGGCGCTATGCTACAAGCCGGAAGGTCGTGGGATCGAATGCTGGTTCCCCACAGCCGATAATCTCGATTTTCTAGACGGGAGCCGCTACTTCCTTGAAACAGCTCCTCAATTATCCTCATGAGGCTGAGTGCACCCTTTCCAGACACACTATTTCTCAGAAAATCTGGTAGCGAATCTGGTAGTGCCTGGAATCGAACCCGGGACCTCTGGATCTGTAGCCAGGAACTCTGAATACTAGATCACAGAGGCGGTCACCGACCCTCTTTCATAATTCATTATTCACAGTCAGCCTACAATTCGACGCTGTATAATTATGCAATTAAGACGTTGTTAAATACACGCAGACGCACTAATAAATAAATATATCTACATACAGTATACACTGGGGCACGCGGTAGCGTAGTTGGTTGGGACACTGTGCTACAAGCCGGAAGGTTGCGGGTTCGATTCTCGAAGATGGCATTGGATATTTCAATTTACCTAATCCTTCCAGCCACACTATGACCCTGGGGTCGACTCAGCCTCTAACAGAAATTAGTACCAGGAATATTCCTAGGGGGTAAAGGGCGGTCGGCGCGTAAGGCTGCCATCTGTGAATCGACTGTCTAGAAAATGTTGGAGCCTCGACGTCTCACAATCCAATGGGCCTCCACGGCTTGTCACAAAGCAAACTTTACCTTCTTTCTACGAGTATATATATATATATATATATATAGTACATAAACGCATACATGGGCTGTATATACATACATCATGGTAACACTGAAGGTGACAACAGTGCACATGACTTCCACCTTCAAGTCTGTACACTCCTGAAGAAACCAATGGAGTGTAACAAAACAGGTGGCCAATTTCTTTGTTGGCAAACTGAAGAAAGCCCAAGTCCAATATCAAGAAAAGTGGTCACTTCTAGAAGTATTTCTTCTTGAACAAGTAAGCAAGTCTTTGTAGATTGCCACAGAACTATGGGTAGCTAACAAACACGTGACTACAACTAGGGCTGGCTTCCTTTCGTGCAAATCCACTTTACCAGCTGATGAACTGTTTTGTTAAGATTTTCTGAAGATGGTCATCTTTCAGTCATTACTTTGTGGGGCGGATTCTTCTATATATTTTACACTCCACTGGGCTCTTTGCAAAAGATACGTTCAAACTGTTGTGTGGAAATATTGGCCACTGGGTTTTTATAGAAATTTTACTGTACTGGTTAATCTTTTAAGATATAACTTTTTCGATGCTGACATCTGAAAACCTTCGTATTGCTATTCAATTTTATCCCTTTATGCAGCACGAAAGGGCACATCTCGCTCCATCTACCGCCCAATTTATGGTAAAACATTCAAACGCTCCTCTCTTAAACTGAGAACTCTATGAAACAGATTCGACTGCGTTTTGTCCGATAGTTTACTGCCTGCTTTTACGTGTATAGGTTTCGTGCTACAGATATATTTAGCGCCTATCAGGCATGTGCAAACTGCGGTCCGAGTGCCTGTTTGGCCCACGAGATCTATTAAATTACGTCAGAGGGGAGACTTTTAAATCATTATGGTACTGTGACATAAAGCCCGAAAGCAGGAATAGTTCACTGCTAGGCAACGGCTCCGTAAACACATTCCCGCGGAAGCGATCGCGCACGAAAATAGTAGAGCGGCGTTTTCTGCGTTCCACGCTGCGCGCGTGACTATGCGACGGTGTGATAAACACATCTCTGCAGCACTGAATCATCACGCAAAGGTAGACCGATTGCTAGGAAACGGTGTTTTCCGTTGGATCCGGCCCGAGGCTGTATAAAGAAGATCTCAGACAACTAGAATTAGAATTGAGGGAGTCTCCGGTGTTGGAAGTTGGCAGAAAAAGGCAGACAAGGAATTAGGCGGTGCAAAGAAGACTTCGTGTATGATCTGACGTGACACAGAGGCTGTTACATATCCGTTGCCAGGAAAAGGGCAGTGGAGGTTGTGATAAACTGAGGACACTAGTGAGTGGAACTGTGAACTGTAAAGTGAGGAAATAGGGACAACGCTGTAATTATTTGTTTTGTGTATAAGCGCAATAAACCCAATTCAAAATCCTTCTAACAGTCACACCCAAAATACGTGACAGTACTAGAAAACCGAAGCATTATGTAAATAACTAATAAAGTAAGCAAAAAACAAGGTCACGCCATAGCTCAAACGGTTTGTCGCTGGCTTCCCACCGCGGCGGCCCGGGTTCGATCCCGGGTGTGGTCAAGTGGGATTTGTGGTGGACAAAGTGGCGCTGGGACAGGTTCTCTCCGAGTATTTCGGTTTCCCTTTCCAATCTTCATTCCATTAACTGCTCCACAATCACTCTCACCTATCATCTGGGGCTGGTACAATAGGCCAGAAGTGGCCACAGTACAAGGGGCTTAGTCCCACCCCACTAGGAATAAAAACACTGTCGATTATCCGGGATGGATGGGAAATGAATTGCTCCTTCCTGGATAATCAGTAAAAGGAACATGTAGCTGACTTGTGAATTTTAATTTATAAAACGACACGCACGTTTGCAAGTGCACTCCGCTCGAAACCTGCTAGAAGAATATTCTCCGAAGCTCTTATGCCTGTTCTATGCATTAAAAGGGGGAAACCGAAAAAAAAACCCTTCACGAGTTTCAAACTACATTTGTTTCACATATATTTCCTTCTTAAATGCAACCCTACTTCCTCACTACATGTTTCGACAGTACGTGGTCATCAGCAGGTGTCTTCTACATTACCACAATTTTTGTACTCTAGACGAGGAATGCGTATAGGATATTGGTGTGAAAGCCAGAAGGAAAGAGACCACTGGGAAGACCAAGGCGTAGGTGGGTGGACAATATTAAAATGGATCTTAGAGAAATAGGATGGGATGGTATGGATTGGGTAGATCTGGCTCAGGATAAGGACCAGTGGAGGGCTCTTGTGAACACGGTAATGAACCTTCGGGTTCCATAAAATGCTGGGAAATTCTTGAGTAGCTGAAGAATTGGCGGCTCCTCCAGAAGGGCTCATGCTCCATGAGTAAGTAAGTAAGTAATGTCAAAATTACGTATCGCCGGAGTCACTATATTTCCATTCAAGTAGCTCCTCAGTTATCCTCACGAGGCTGGGAGGAGCCCGTTCCAGACCCACTACTTCTCAGAAAATCTGGTAACGCCGGGAATCTAACCCAGGACCTCCGGGTCTGTGGCCAGAAACTCTGACCACTAGACAATAGAGGCGGTCGGTTAAATACAATACTCGAAGTTTATATGCAAATTCGGAATAAAACTCCTTCTACTTGCACATCTTCCTCTTTAAAAAGCAATTTCACATTAATTTCATCTTTTGACACTGGACACACCAGAGAATTTTCTAAACAAATCCCACGCGGATAATTCGTTTCCAGTTAATCGGGAGTCTAGCCTACACTGCACCGAGGCCTTGGGAATAAGTCGACACGTCCAAGTATGCCTCCGCTGGACGGTGGTCTGCCCACCGTCGATAGCTCAGTCGGTACTGAGATGGGCTGGACGGCCAGAATTCGATTCCAGGTAGTGCAAGATTCTTCTCTTTTCGACAGCGTCCAGACAAGCTCTGAGGCCCACCAAGCCTCCTATTCAATGGATACCAGCGGCTCTTTCCCCATAGGTAAAGCGGAAGGAGCTTGAAGCCGATCACTCACCTCTATCTAATGTCGAGGACAAGAATGTGTCTTCAAGGCATAGTAAACGGTAAAGTTGTTCCTGTGCTTAACTAATTAAACACTACGCCATGAAGGAGTATGGGGGAGTGGATGTACAGATCCATATTTTATTGACCTCGATACTAGATGGAGGTGAGTGGTCAGCTTCACGCCCCGGCCGCTTTACTCCCGGGAGAAAGAGCCCCCGGCACCCATTGGATAGGAGGCTGGGTGAGCCCCAGGGTCGGTCTGGGCGACGCTGAGAAGAGAAAATTCTTCACCGTATGGTGACTCGAAATTGCCATGGGGATTCGTTGCGCTGACCACGCGACATCTATCCGCTAAAGTTAGCACTCGCCGACAAGCGGCGGCCGCTAGGTCGATTTACTTCGCTTGCGGACTAAGGCCACGTAGTTTACAGGGACTCCAACACCGAACCCTCGATCATCCAGCCCGTAGCTAGTCGCTATACAGACTACGCTATCCCGGCTCCCTTCAGGGCATAGTGCTAAACTAATTAAGCACAGGGATAATTTTACCTTTACCGTTCATTGTCTTAGGGATATTAACAATTTCGAAGTTATTAAAATAATCTGTAAATCGCTTGGATCAGAAAGTCGGCGTAGAGCTTCGTACAACAGGACAACTGTGTCAACAAACGTGCCTCTATTACCGCTAGATGATGATGATGATGATGACGACGACGACGGCGGCGGCGGCGGCTTCGTTCCAGGGATGGAGTCTCTTCGCCTCTGTTGCACTTTCACACCGCCCCCTTCCAGGGTAATTCCCTGTACTGCCCATTCAGCTTGCACGAATATTGCTGGTAGTGATAACCATGTGATTACCTTCGTTCGTGATAACTGCTTTGGGCTGTTTACGTAATACAGAGGAGGAGAGGGGGTTGAAGGGGATCGATTCAGAAGGCAAGAAATGGGAAAACCTTGACAACCTACACCCTTACGATCCATGGGACTTCTTTCTGTGACCACAGTGGAACTCATAAGTAAATGAATGCGAGAGAGAGATGTTTTGTTGCTGGGCTGAAGTCCGCTGGCCGATACGTCAAGAAGCGAAGTTGTGTACCCCTTCTCCTAGGTGAAGCTCTCTGTAGCAGGCCGTGGAAACCCATAGGGTTGTGAGACGTCGAGGCTCCCACGTTTTCTCTAGACAATCGGCTCACAGATGACGGTCAGGCTGTCAACCTTACGCGCCAGCCGCCCTTTACACCCCAAGAAGATTCATGGTACTCATTTCTGTCACAGGCTGAGTCGACCCCAAGGCCATAGTGCGGCTGGAAGGGTTAGGTCAATTTAAAAATTCAATGACCTCATCGGGATCCGAACCCGAAACCTTCCGGATTGCAGCATAGTGCCTCAGCCAACGTGGTTGAGGCATTATGCTACAAGCCTTTTATATCGAGAATATATAGCGTTGGGAAAGGATTTGGAAGGAAACGATTGTGGCCAAATCCCGGTCATATCCCGGCTTTATTTTTTTACGCATGAGAAAAACCACGAAATACCTCGGTCAGAATAGCCGGTGTCAAGGTCCAAGATTCGAAACGAATGCGTCTATTGGGTTACCTCTATGACAGTCGGTTAGGTATGCATCGATGAAAGAGATAGGTTAGAACCATTGTAATTGGTACATTTGAAGGAATCCAGAAGGAAGTGGTCGTGGTCTGTTTCCAGACGCGTAGCATGTGCATAGACAAGATAGTAGCAGACAAACTGTCACACCCGTTCAAAATGGCCATGATCTATATCTTTGAAATTACTACCTGTAACTCCCCGTGACATGGCCACCAAGAGTCACGCGCGCTCTTGCGAGAACGGCTAGTACGAAGAGTAATCGGGGATTCACCTAGACCCATTAAGATAAGCTGATGTCAGAACACTTGTACCAACTGTACAGATACTATTCACATGTCTTCGGAAGTGTCTACAGTAGAATTATGGGCTGATAAGTTAATGTATACTGTTTAAAATATTTAAAAATAACGAATTGTAACTAATGTAAAGCGGCCTCCGTAGTCTAGAGGTAACGTTCCCACCTCATGACTCGTAGTACGCGGGTTCAAATACCCGGCGGAGGTCGTCGAATTTTTAAGGGCGGAAAAATTCAGGGAACAAGTCCTCCGGGAGGGACTTTAAGCCGTGGGTCCCGTGTCGTAGCTTTACGGCACGTAAAAGAACCTCATACCTCCAAAGGAGGTCACTGAGCCAAATTACGGACGTTTCCCGCCCAACAGCAGTCACTAATACCTCCGGTAGATAGATACTTCTCAGCCAGTAGAACCGGTCTCGCTGGCTGGGCGGGACTGATGGTAAGCACCAGTACCGGTAGGATATAGAGACTGGTAGAAATCACAGAGGGAAGCACAATGGTCTAAGTGCATGGGGAAACCCACCCTCTCCAATAACTAACTAACTAACTAACTAATGTATGAGTACTAACTCAGACGTCTCAACCATGAAATTGGTCTGGATGAGACTGTCAAAAGAGAGGAGATCAACCAAAAAACGAAACAAATTCCATCAATAGAAAGCAAACTCCTCCTATTCAAAACAATACTCAAACCCACATGAGCCTATGGAATTCAGCTATGGGGGGCAGCCTCCAATTCCAACATCGAAATCCTCCAGCGCTTTCAATCCAAGACGCTCCGATCAATTCTGAACGCACCTCGGTACATAAACAACCACAGGATCCATGCAGATCCATGCTCAGTGAAATAAAGAAGAGGAACACCAGATACTTAAGGAAATTAGAAAACCACACCAATGCACTGGCAGTGAACCTACCAGATAATAGTGACACTACACACAGACTGAAAAGACACCATCCCAACTCTACCAGACAGACCTAAGTAAACCCCCAAAACAAGAATATAAATGATACATAACTGAACAAAAAGAAAAAAGAGTATATAAGTTACGCCCCTGGGCATAACTCGTGCACGAACTAGTACTGAAACGTACCAAAACCCAAGGACCGAAAAGTGGTTTGGGATAGGAAACTATATTAACAGTACAGACACCAAATGAATATAATAATATAATAATATAATTGATTAAAAAAAATACAAACTGCCCCAGATAAGGACGGCACAACGTACAAGCGTCCCCCAACTCCGCCGTTAATTTAGTAAACCACAATTCCAAAAAATAATTTTGGGCCGAGACCAGACTCTTCCACGGCGTGCAGCAGAATGGCCCTCCAGTGTTCAGACGAGCCTCTCAGTCCCTGGTGAAAGGATGAAGGGCGCAAGCGTGGGGCATGTGGAGAGGGGGAAAAGGAAAGAAGGGGGTCTGGTTGAGGGACCTGGCGGTGGTTGCTGCCGTTACAGTACTTATTGAACATACTCAAATAATATTATAGCGTGTAGAGCCGTATCTAGGTAACGACTCGGTAAACACGTTTCCGCAGCAATTGATGAGCGCGCAACAATACAGCTACTGTTGGAACTGGTGTCGATCCGTGCAAAGGGGTTTAAAGTAGGACAATTGAAGCAAGAAGAAGCAGTTTGTAGGGAGCCGTCGTTCAGAAAAGGCTTCAGCACAGAAGCAGAGGAATATTCATTGTTAAAAGCCATTACCAAGAAACGCCTTGTGAAGACACTGTAGGCTGGGAAAGACAGTGATGTGTGCAGTGTGGAGATCAGCAATGGTTCCGTAATTAAGTGTAATCACGAATCGTGTGCTTAAGTGGTCATTAAATCCAATATCCAATTCCAACACCTTCTATCGTCACACCCGTACACGTGATAATATTGTCAGGCGGTTGTGACTATACAACGGGTTCGATATGTAAATGGGTTTCGCTGCCGCTGAAGGGTTCTGTCTTCAGGGATATAATGCCGCGTAGTATGTTGAAAGTCAACCGAAGATTCGGAGGAACATGTCGCTCCCATTTTCAGGGACGCAAAATAAGTTAAGCAAGAAATCAACGTGCAGGTAACAAGCAACGGACCACACAACATCATATCTCAGAAGACAGAACTCTTAATAACTACCGGTTTCAGAGCCTCAAATCATACTTAGTTGGAACTGTTTTCAGATATTTCCGCAGTCCACACATTGCCAAGTTTTGGGATTCTCAATGTCATGTCACAATATTTAAAAAAAAATCAGTTCTTACATCACACAACACGAGGCACGAGGCGGCGTAGTTGGTTGAGGCACTTTACTACAAGCCTGAAGGACGCGGGTCCGAATCTCGATGAGGTCATTGGATTTTTCAACTGACCTAATCCTTCCAGCCGCATTATGGCCGTGGAGTCGACTCAGATGCTAACAGAAATGAGTACCAGGAATCTTCAGGGGGTTAAAGGGCGGCCGGCGTGTGAACCTGACCTCACTGCCATCTGTGAGCCGATTGTTTATAAAATGTGGGATCCTCGATGTCTCACAAACTTGCTGGCTTCCACGGCCCGTTACAGGTGTTTGGTTTCACTTTTTCCACCTCCCACATAACACACCACGTCTTCATTACAAAGACCACTGGTTATTTTGTTTAAGGAAATGACTGTTAATTCTGAGAATCATATGAAAGACAAATACAAGTTTGTGGAAAAAAAAACACAGGTATACTTGAATATTACAGCAGTTCATATACATAGTTACCATTTTGCTTTAAAGGGGAGTAAAATTTCTACTCCTATGGGGGATATTTAAGATCATTTCTATTCAAAATTAAAGAAGGTAAAAGGTTCTAGCCGGTTAGCTTCCGTAGGCACTTTGTCACCACGGATAGGGTAAAGTAGGCCGTAGCTGTTTGCTGGTGAAGGGTCAAGATGGCCGCAGCTGCTCGCAATGTGAGGAGTTAATTCGGACGCAGCTGTTCGCAACGAATCACCTTTAGCGATTCCGAAGGGTAATCGTTGACGATGTAGCCTCACCTGTGTAGTTAGTTACCTTGGGCGCCAACCCAGTCGGGGAACATGAGACTCACTTGGGCCGTTAAATGGGCCTTGGCTTCAACGAAGGCGTCAAATAAAACTCGCGACAACTCACAACACGTACACTTCACTTAACTTTTATTTACATGTGTTTATTACATTTGTGCTTAGGAGAGGTAGTGGTCCTTTGTTCCTTTGTGCGAAGACGGAACGCTAACGGACACGTCTTCACCGATCGGGAACTAGTTAGAGTCTCTTCTTGACAAAGGGCTTTACATCACGACAAGTTAGCGTTAGTATGTCAAGCCGATTGGCTGTCATTGGGAAGTACCGCTGTAAAGTCCCTAGCTACCTACTCTTTGGGCAAAGACAAAGAAGGAACTGACTCACGAGTTTTGCAAGAAGTCACAGGACGTTGAGTCATCTCCTCTCAATGTATGGTCCATGGCAATTTATAATGCGTGATAATGTACGCAATTCCCTCAAATTCATAACTTAAGTTTCGTTGAGATACAATAGTTAGATAAAAATGAACGTATGCATAAATTAGGCGAAGTACATTACTAAAAAGGAGTAATCGGTTACAAGGTGAAACTGTTCCTACGCTTAATTAATTAAGCACCACGCCACAAAGACGTATGGGAGAATGGAGGTGTAGACCCATAATTCTTAACCTTGGCGTTAGATAGAGGTGAGTGGACAGCTTCAAACCCGGAATAGGAGGATAGGATAGGAGGAAGATCCGGAGCTGGTCTGGATGCTGCAGAATAGAGAAAAATCTCTTACTCCTGTCGGTAATCGAACACCCGTTACTATACTTACTGAGCTATCCCGGGTCCATTTCTTCGTTTTCAGCATCCATAAATCATTTACTACGAAATACATTAGATGCAGGATCTGAGATTCTCAGACTGGTGGTTATTATGAATTCTTTCCTCTGGGATACAACGCTGTGTAGTACGGTAAACGTGAACTGACGTTTCGGAGAAATATATCACCTCAATCTTCAGAGTTAAAGAGGTAGCTAAACGAGAAACTACAATGAAGCCTACTGCCTACTTAATGCTGGTTTCTTACTTGGTATACTATTCAAATTTAAATGTTTAAGAGTTAAGAAATATAAATTAAAAAAGTAATTAAGTAAAGAGAAGACTCCAAGTATGGAGGGAAGCTGCCCACACCATAGCTCAAGCGGTTAGTTGCTGGCTTCCCACCGCAGCGGCCCGCGTTCGAACCCGGGTCTGGTCAAGTTGGATTTGTGGAGGACAAAGTGGCACTGGGGTAGGATTTCTCCGAGTACTTCGGTTTCCCCTGCCAATCTTCTTTCCACCAAATTCTCCATCATCATAATCAACCGGGGCAGGTACAATCGACCAATCAGTGGCCGCCGTACCGAGTGGACCCAATTGGGCTCCCCCCCACTGTGCAAAGATGGAGGGAAGCTGGGAATATATTGAATAAGCAGTAGTGGACAGCCGACAAGGGATGGTTCTCCAGTTCGGATGTTGGGCGTGGGGCTAACAACTCATTACGGTAAAAAAATAATCTGATTTGAAAATATGGCCCAGTTAACATATTTGGGAGCGACTATAACAAATCAACCCCTGATTCGGGAGGAAATTAAGAGGCGACTGAACTCGGGTAATGCTTGCTACCACTCAGTTTAGAACCTTCTGTCTTCTCGTCTGCTGTCCAAAAATATAAAAATTAGAATATACAAAATTATAATTTTGTCTGTTGTTCTGTATGGGTGTGAATCTTGGTCTCTGACATTTAGGGAGGATAATAGACTGCGGGTGTTTCAGACCAGGGTGTTAAGGAGAATATTTGGACCGAAGAGAGATGAAGTGACAGGAGGTTGGAGAAAACTGCATAATGAGGAGCTTCACAACTTGTTCTCCACTCCAAGTATAATTAGAATGATCAAGTCAAGGAGGATGAGGTGGGCAGGGCATGTAGCATGAATGGGGGAGACGAGGAATGCACATAGGATATTAGTGGGAAAGCCAGAAGGAAAGAGACCACTGGGAAGACCAAGGCGTACGTGGGTGGACAATATTAGAATGGCTCTTAGAGAGATAGGATAGGATGGTATGGATTGGATTGATCTGGGTCAGGATAGGGACCAGGGGAGGGCTCTTGTGAACACGGTAATGAACCTTCGGGTTCCATAAAATGCTTGGAAATTCTTGAGTAGCTGCAGAATTGGCGGCTCCTCCAGAAGGGCTCAGCCCCGAGAGTGAAAGGGAAGAAACGTTTAAGAGATCAGCATCTTGAGCGTTCGGTCGTCATAGGCAGTGCAGGTGACGCAGCAGAGGGCGAGCGAATCTTTACAGACAATACAGTGATCAATTAATTTTTTTAATAAGCATTTTTCTTTTCGTCATAAATATGAAAATGTGTAGAGCTGGAACAAACGTGGTCCACGTATGGCCTGCGGGCCGGAACCATGGCCAGTGATGTTCCTGAGACTGAAGAACCGAGACAGGTGGCAGGTGCTAGTCTGAAGAGCCTCAGGAATTCGGTTAAGGTCTTCTTTAGCAGTCCACGTCACGTCCATTGTCTGGGACAAGCCTTGGCGGCTCCATCCACCACTTCCTCCACAGCTTGAGCTTCCAAAAGCTGGCGCAAATCCAACTGGGTTCCCAAGGCAGCCTCTGGGTCTTACAGTTCTAAGTAAATTTTGGGTTGTAACGACATGTAGTTCGGAGAGATACCGTTGTTTCGGAGTAACATCAGCCCCACTTTCAAGATTTAAGAGTACCACTCTGCATATTCGGGAGCCAGGGTGGCATAGTCGGTATAGCGACTGGCTACAGGTTGGACGACTGAGAGGTCGGAGTTCGAGTCCCGATACGGTCAAGAATTTTGTCTTCTGCAAATGGTCCAGACCGCCTCTGGGGTCCACTCAACCTCCTATCGAATGGGTACCGGGGGCTCAATCGGCCGGGGCGTGAAGCTGACTACTCACCTCCAGCTAATACCGAGGTCAAGTAAATGTGTGTCTATATATCCATTCCCCCCATACGCCTTCATGGGGTAGTACTTAATTCGTTGAGCAGAGGGACAAATTTACCTTTACTCTACACACTCACTGCCGTTTTAATGCATTTCTGTTCACAATCTCTCCTAAGTTCAAAATAACATTAAAACCACAGTCACGAAACGTCGTGTTCTGTAGCGATTTCTAGAATATGGGACAACGGAGAAAAACTAAAAACGCTCTAATTCCGGGTTGTTCATGAGAACAAGTCCTGACGTCATGGCTAGATGATAGAAATACTGGGATCAGATTTCTTGAAACTGTAAATCAGATTCAGCGGTGGTCCAAAAGTGGTTTGCAGTTCAAATGAAAAGTTCTGTGAAGAACCTGTTACGCTAACCCTTCTTCAAATCCATCTCCTCCAAATTTCGCATCGTCACGTTTCAAAAGGTTAAGACATAATAAGATGTTCACAACATAACCTGTGCACACGTGTCTGAGACGGGTTCTGAGGGCTAGCTCCAGTGACCGAGTAGATATCGCTATCAAACGGAAAGCTGTATATAGATTTCGCGCGGCCACCATGTTGTTTTATGTTCTACAAAGTGATCTTTGTTTAATCTGTTAACGTTCCAACGTCTATTACCGCAAAACCGTAGAGATCTCAGTTTTTATAATGATGGATTGCGGATTGAACGGCTGAGGTTCGAATCCTTGCAGGGGGGGGATTATTTTATCTTGTCCACAGCGTCCAGACCGGCTTGAAGCCAACACAGCCTCCCAACCAATGGATACCGGAGGCTCTTTCGCCCTGCGAAAATCCATTGCGTAGTTTTAGCGGCGTACCACTGATGGTTTAATATATTAAAATTAGAAAGTTCGGGTGGCCTCTGGTGACGTAATATCCATACGAAGTTTCGTAACATTCTGTTGAGTTATATAGAGACACACAAATGGATGAAAGACAAATTGCAGTCTGGTAGACATACCCGCTCAATTCTCTGAAGACAGAGGCAGTATGCTCCCCCGAAACGTTGGTAATATCCTATCAGACTGCACGGCGTTATAACCCAGAAGACCGCAATATGAAACATGTTCCTTACTAGACGCGAGAATTAGCATGAAAAACTAAACTCACTCCTCTACCATGACGGTGGAGGCAGCACGGTCTTCCGAAACGTTGATACCTCTGTACCGGACAACACGGTGTCACATCTAGGAAAACTAACAGTTTCTCACATCACATACCACCACGTCCTCTCCAAAAGGTACACCAATCCTGCTCCAGGTACGAGTAACACAGGGGAGCTAACATCAGCTTGTAACTCAACAAGGACAATATTTAGCTATAGAATTTCTATTTGAAAATATTCATCATACAATCCTAAAGGATAATATTAAGCTATTGAATTTCTGTTTGAAAAAAAATGTTGGGTATTGTTATTACTGAATAGCAGAGCAGTCCACGAAAGAGTCGAAGAAAAGGGGCTCAAATGTCGTCCACCGTGGAAGCTATAGAAGAGGCCACTGTGGATCGTGGGGGATTCCCCTTCCATCATGTACAATAACAAGTGGACGTACAATTATTTCTCTTTGTAGCGTACCACAGACATAATCCAGTTACTTCATTCGACCGTCCAGTATGAAAAGATTCTGCGCTTGGTTTGTTTTTCGAATTAGTAAAGCGTAAAATGTTGAAAGTCTGCACATTCGTTCGTCCTCCTAAATGTCTCATCCCCCAACTCATTTTACTAACAGACGTCTCCACTGCAAATGGAATTAAAATTTGGGTTCGGACTAATCCATTTGGAGGGCCCAGGATAGCGACCCGTTACAGGCCGGATGGCAGAGGCAAGGGATATCTATCTTCTCCACAGCGTCCAGAGCGGCTGTGGAGCTCACCAAGCCTCTTCTTGAGTGCTCTTTCCCCAAGGGTAAAGCGGCAGAGGCGTGAAGCTAATCACTCACCTACGTCCAGTGCCGAGTTTAACAATAATGGAACATTATTCCACTCCTCCATCAGCCGTGTTTAATTAATTAAACAGAGGCTCAACTTTTAACTCCCTGGACTGTAGTCCCCAAGCGAACTATACCGACTGAGCGACCGCAACTTGTCGGCGGAATTAGTGCTATCTTTTGCGGATAGAGGGTGTCACGTGTTTAGCGCAACGGATCCCCACGGCCGTTAATCTCGGTTTTCTAGACTGGAACCGCTATTTCCTTCAAATACCTTCTCAATTATCCTCACGAGGCTGATTGGACACCGTTCCAGACCCACTACTTCTCAGAAAATCTGGTAGAGCCGGGAATCGAACCCGGGACCTCTGGATCAATAGGCAGGAACCCCGACCACTAGACCACAGAGGCGGTCGAGACTCAACTTTACTTGTACTTATTTTAACCCAGAGAGTGAAGCTTGTGGACCTACAGGCAAGAGATGTTTTCTTGTTATGTCTTTATTATTTCCCTTCCCATCAATACACCCTGTATATATCCGTGAAAGATGTACATATTTCAGGTACATGTACGACACTTGAAGATGAATGAAAGACTGAAACATGTCGCAAATTTCAACATGTAGAACATGTATACATAGATTGTGTTGATAAAAAGGTAAAATTCTCCCTGTGCTTAACTAATTAGGCATTACACCATGAAGACGTATGGGGGACTGGATGTATTGATCCATGGCTTTTTGATGTCGGTACTAATTGGAGGTGAGAAGTCAGCTTCACGCTCCGGCAGCTTTATCCACGGAGAAAGTGTCCCCCATACCCATTGGATAGGAGGAGATTATGTTCATGGAAAATAAAATAATAAATATAATGCAACACAACAGGCTAACAAACTAACTAATTTCATGGATCTGAGCCTTTCTTGAGAAGTCGCCAGTTGTGCGCCGATTCAGGAATTTCCCAGCATTTTGTGGAACCCTAAGTTTCATTACTGTGTTCACAAGAGCCCTCCACTGGTCCCTATCCTGAGCCAGATCAATCCAGTCCGTACCATCCCATCCTATCTCTCTAAGATCCATTCTAATATTGTCCACCCACCTATGCCTTGATCTTCCCAGTGGTCTCTTTCCTTCTAGCTTTCCAAGCAATATCCTATACGCATTCCGTTTCTCCCTCTTTCGTGCTACATGCCCTGCCAATCTCATCCTCCTTGACTTGATCATTCTAATTATACTTTGCGAAGGGTACAAGTTATGAAGCTCCTCATTATTCAGTTTTCTCCAACCTCCTGTCACTTCATCTCTCTTTTTTCCTTATATTTTCTTCAACATCCTATTCTCAAACACCCTCAGTCTATGTTCCTCCCTTAATATCAGAGACTAAGTTTCACACCCATACAGAACCACAGGAAAAATTATAGTTCGATATATTCTAATTTTTACATTTTTAAACTGCAGACGAGAACACAAAAGCTTCTGGGCTGAATGGTACGCGTAGCAACGATACAGTCTTTCGAAATGTGTCTGACGGTGGGCTGTTACAATAGACATGACTATAGTTTTGTACATTGGTCAATGTCCGAGTTTTTCAAACAAAACTTTTCGGAAACTGCATCTGTTTCCATCACTGAGTGTTAAAATAGAAGCCTCGCTAGCTCACTGGTCCAAACTTTGTGTCCAAGAGACAATGTACACTGGATTCTTGCAGATGTAGCTTGCTGGCCACTCGCCTCCATCCAGTGCTGAGTTCCAGAATGATGGCGCTGTACCTGTATTATGGTATCGTGTTTACAAAAGCCAACCATTAGCTCTAACATCTACGAAGTTTATTCTGTTCCACATATTCATCTCCTGTTTCTCAAAGATTCTATGTCTATTCATCATGACATTTTCTTAAAACAAATTATCAACTGCATCGAAACGTATAATTACCAACAAAACGGGATACTTCGGAAAAATAATTTGTCCTTTATTTAATGATGGCATTTCAACTGAAGATTTAATATGATTTGTGGATAATTAGGAAGTGTGAGCTGAGAAGACTGGAAAGAAAACCGTGACCCGTCTTGTCCCCCTATTTCTATGGAATTAGACACTTTTCCAACGTGCCTCACTTCAACCCTGAAGACGGAGGCACTATTTTTGTCCGAAACTTTTGTACCTGTTTAGCAGATTGCATGGTGTCATAACAGAGAAGAAAACAGAGGCGCTAAGCCGTATATTCAAAACAGATATCCATGTAATAAAAGCAAGCATTTACTGATCTAATGTGTTCAGGGGCATGATAATTTAAACACGTGGTAACAAGCAAAACAAAAAAAAAAAGGAGTGAAAGGAGATGAAAAACAAAGGTGAAATAATAAGTATAAAGAAATTCGTATTTTATTCCATAGAAATGTCAAGAATGAAAAAAACAAACACTCGATACAAATAAAAATAATTAAAGCCAGAATTCTCATCACATTTCAAAACGAAAGGAAAAAGCAGAAAATGTATTACAGAACACAAATTAAATTTTAAATAACTAATAAGAAATAATAATTATCACAGATAATATTGTATAAATATCACATACCCTAGCTTCATTTGAGCTTATGTATATATTTACTTAACTCAATGGCTGTACAACAGTAAAACAGAAAAGAAGACAAAAATTATATACAACTCACTGAAGTTGAATGTATGAATGTATAAGGGGTGGGGCTTCTTGGCCCTTGCACCGCGACCTACAGTGATCTATTGTGGCTCACTCACTGAAGTTACATCAAGTCATCATTCGATAAACATCACAACTTACTCCTAAATTCTGCAACTAGCAGGTACCTTTGAAAATTGTTTTCCAAGGTTTATAGCGCTTATTTCATATGCATACTGCCTAATTCTTTCCAAATGGATACTGAAGGAAACTCAGATTCTAAAGGTACAAATATAAATATATTAAAATGAGAAATAATAAAAATAATAGTAGGATCTGATATCATATGGCAGTTAATTATATACATGTTCATCATATAATCTAATATGTTGGCACATTTATGGCTACAGATGCCTAAATTGCAATTAATCCTATGTGAAACAGAACTAATGTAACAAGAGTATTCCTGTCTTCTGAAATGTTACGCCCACTAGTCCAGTATCAGAGTACCGGGTTTTTGGAGCAAGCAGAAATACTGCTTCAGTATTCAGAATCGATGAGGAATCAAAGTTCTGCCTAATGACTGCGTCTTTCTGGTTGATAGCTTGGCTTACTTTTCGGCCCTGAAGATGGAGACAATATGTTTATCCGAAACATCAGTGAACCTTTATTGGACTGTATGGCGTAACATCCCAGAAGATGGTATTGTCCATAGTTACCGCTGTGAGAACCTCAAATAAACACATTTATTTATGGCTTAGATGATGAAGATGCCAGTACCTCGGACTGCACTGCCTCAAACACTACCAGGATTCGCGAATAATGAACTGCAAAAGATGTAGTAGGAAATAAACATGATACTATCCAGGGATTTGTTTGGGGTGACTAAAGAGAACTATGATATGCATCATCGAGATAGCAGGTGTCCCAGCTGAGATCTGAAGCAAGGACTTCCCGGACACAAGTGAGAAACGCTACCGAGTGAGCCAAAATATTTGAACTTGACGGAAAACAGACATTCAACAATTTTCGGAACATGCTACGAATATGGTAACTGTTCGAAGCTGTTCAAAACATTAGGTAAAAGGTAAAGGTATTCCTGTAACAGACCCTGAAAGCCCATAGGGTTATGACACATAGAGGATCCCACATTTTCTAGAAAATCGGCTCACAGATAGCAGTGAGGTTGTCAGCCTTCCGCGAGGCCGCCTTTTACCCCCAAGGAAGATTCCTGGTACTCATTTCTGTTACAGATTGAGTCGAACCCAGGGCCATAGTGGGGCTGGAAGGATTAGATAATTGAAAAATCCAATTACCTCATCGGGACTCGAACGTGCGACCTTCTGGCTTGTAGCATATAGTGCCTCAACCAACTACGCCACCGCGTGCTCCCTCAAAACTTTAGAGCTCTGTGTATAAATTACATGTTTGTCCTCCGTTAAATAAGTAATTTGGTGACGTCAGAGAGCTCATTAGAGGAGGCTATCGTGTTGAGCGGGCGGTATTACTGATTACATTAACATACAAGAATTCCTTTCGTAATACCTGGATAGTTTAGGCAGGTGTACGATGAAACAGATGGTCGCTGGGGCAGGATCTCCTATTTACTGAGGGCACACTGTAATGCTAATCCATTTCGGGCACCAGAATTTCAGTACCTCTCTGTGTTGGTCACGTGAAGAGGAATCTGCAACTTCTTTAGCAGGGGACCAACTTACAGAAAGAAAATTAAATTTCCCTCTTTTATGCCTGTATACTACCTTAAGCCAGGAATCAGGCAAGATTTTCCCCAAGAAGCTCAACCAGTTTTCAGGGAAGGGGGCCATAATTTTCTTTAAAACTTACATTTAATTAATTTAAGAACATTTTTTATAATTTGATCGCCCTTAGTATTCAGTCTAACTGGAGCTGAGCCCTTCTTGAGAAGCCGCCAGTTGTTCAGCTACTCATGAACTTTCCAACATTTTATGGAACCCCCAAGGTTCATTACCGTGTTCACAAGAGCCCTCCACTGGTTCTTATCCCTAGCCAGATCAATCCAGTCCATACGACCAAATTCTATCTCTCTAAGATCAATTTCAATATTATCCAAACACTTATGTCCTGGTCTTCCTAGTGGTCTCCTTTTTCTCTGGATTTCCCACCAATATCCTATATGCATTCCTCTTCGCCCGCATTCGTGCTACAATGCCCTGCCCACCTCATCCTCCTTGACTTCATTCTAATTTTACTTGGCGAAGGGTACAAGTTATGAAGCCCCTCATTATGCAGTTTGCTCCAACCTCCTGTCACTTCATCTCCCTTCGGTCCAAATAGTCTCCTCAGCACCCTGTTCTCAAACACCCTCAGTCTGTGTTCCTCTCTTAATCTCAGAGACCAAGTTTTACATTCATATTCAGTCTAGAAAAACATATTTTCAATATGTTTAATTTCGGTACTAATAATTTATATATTTTTTTATATTCCCCCCAAATCCGGGGGAGGAGTAGATGCCTTTCTTGCCCCACCCTATAGGCGCCCATGACTGTTACAGTTACCAAAATGCTAAACCTTTGGAAGCACTTTGTCTGTTACTAACCCTGTGATAACCGGTCACACTACGTGGTTAATAGCAGACGGGCCTATCTAAAGGTAAAGCCCTATATTTGTGTTCGGGATAATGTCGGCCGGGATGCCTGTTATCCTGGCCTACGGTTTTTCTCAGTCCCACCGGACAAATTCCGTAATAATACCTCGATTAGGCCATGACAGTTTCCTTCCAGATCCTTTCCAAATCATTCATACTAACATCCGATGCTCTACAATCTCGAAACAAAAAATCGTTAAATAGGACAGGGGAAAAGAAAAGCAGACTTAATAAAAAATTAAAGTGATCTGAAATGAATCTGAGAGACAGATTTCTACTTATTAATTTAAATCGGCCACAACAACGCACACTGGATACTTAGCAGATGGGTTCAGATATCTTCCATTCTACAAAATGGCGCAATAAATAAGTCATTCTTTGTGTGTGACCAACATTCGAAATTTAAAAAAAAATATATATATATATAGGTACGTAATCACCGCATGAAATGCAAGAAGCTGGACAAGATACAAGATAGACAGGTGGCCAAGTTAATGAGAGTTTACCGTATGTAACTTAATAGGAATCTGCCTGTTCTGTATAAATGTGGCAAATTATGACAGATGGTTGGCTTACAGGGTTGGCCAACATCACAAATTTCACTGGGTTTCTCGGTGAAATTGAAAACAGTTCTTCACAAAATGGACCCATGGGCCAAGTTATATTGCACCGCTGTGTTTTAGCGCGCTTGATAAATAAATCCGACGGGAAACAATCCTTTTTTTAAAACTGACGTTTCTGTGAAAGTATTAAGAGTAGACTTAACGTCGATATAATACCTCAGTCGGTATATGGTTGAAAGGGTTCTATTGTATAATATGCTAACATATTTATAAAATAATCACAGATAAACTGGCTTCAGGAATTCATGACATGAAACAGTCTATGTACACAGTTTGCTAGGACACGACAATAAGTAGCTGCGGCGCAAGCCTAAGAAAGTACAGAGAAAGCAAGAAGTGCTTTGATATACACGTAGCAAAACTGTATTCATGTAATGTCACTCTATGTACAAAATTCTATGAATAGTAATACAGATACTGCCACTCCATGAAAAGTTTTATGTAAGAGTTGAGGATTCATGAAGAATGAATGCATTTAAATGTTTTCTGCCGATCAGTCACATCATGTTACAGTCAATAACTAAAGTTCATTAAACTTCCGATGCCTCTTTCATCAAGGTAAATGTCAATATTGCGTGACTCGTAGCCCAAGAAGATCTGAGCGCGTGAAGTTCTGTGTTGGCGGAATAATTAAGATGCCGTACGAGTATAAAGTTCTCTCTAAAATATGTTTTATATTGTTCAACTTCCAAATTATGAAAATTATATACATTTTCTTCAAGATAAGTTTTGTGACTAAACTTCTATATTACAGGTCCATACAGGTGCTACATATATAAAATTCCCTCTAACTCAAATTCTACGTTTGTGGACTTAAAAATTATGAAAATTAAAAAATATTCCATTCAATCTAAGTTTTACGATGGTCGACTTCTATACTATATTCCTATGAAGTTGTGATATAAAATTCTTTCCAAGATAATTCCTATGCTGGTTGACTTCTACAATCTAATAAATTGTCATATAAAATTCTAGCCGAGATAACTTCTATGTTGTTTGACTTCTATATTATAATAAATTTGTCATATAAAATTCTCTCCAAGATAATTCTTATGCTGGTTCACTTCTATAATCTAATACATTGTCATATAAAATTCTATCCGAGATAACTTCTATGTTGCTTGACTTCTATATTATAATAAAGTCGTCATATAAAATTCCCTCGAAGTTCTACACATGTCGACTTATACATCATGATGATATGATGATAATATGAACTTATTTCCAAGAAGAGTCATTCGGCGTCCAAATCACAATTTAGGTGATCAGCATAATGTGTTACTGTTGTGCCAGTTATAACCTACTGAAGCTAACATACTTGCACGTGGAGTCGAGCTTCTCTTTTGGCTGGATGTGAGTGCAGTCTCCTGAACTCTCCCACAATTTAGAACTGTCCAAACTTACTGAAGTTTCGACGTCCGAGTTTCCATGTCTAGTTTCACATTTGGAGATCTGTTCACGTGACTGCTCTAATCTCTCATTGGCCATATTATCGTTTATCTCATTTGACATATCTACGTCATCATCTTGGACCCCCGATATGATGTTACAGGGGACCAGTTCTTCGAGGATATTCCAGTATTGGTTCAAGTTGATCCTGGCGGAACTCGTCAATTTCCTGGGTAACATAGGTTTCATTGGCTGCAACAAATACACAAGAGTCTTATTTTTCTTGAACAATCTACATATTACAAAGGCTGAGGTTATAAGATTCTCAATCGCCTATAACTTCATATGAAATATAATTAACTCCTATTCACCACCGAAGTGACACCGGCTCTGTGGTCCACCCTGCCTCGTGTCTGATAATTACCGTGTCCTTTACCGAGGGATCTACGAGTTGAAGGACTGAAGGGTCGGAGTTCGAGTCCCAGTAGGGCCAAGAATTTTCTCTTTTCATGTCGTCCAGACCGGCTCTGGGGCCAACGCAACCTCCTATCCAATGGGTACCGGGGGATCTTTCCACGGGGGTAAAGCGGCAAGGGCATGAAGCTAACCACTCACCTCCAGCTGGCTCCGAGGTCAGGAAAACGTGGGTCTATACAACCGTTCCCCATACGCCTTCATGGCGTAGTGCTTCATTAGTTAAGAACAGGGACAACTTTATGTTTTACTTTCACCGAGGGATAAGGCAGTGAAAACGCGAAACTGAGCAACACCTCCATCTACTCGTATTAGCGATATCTTGAATATGTTGGCCTTAACCCTCACTGCGCAGGTGCAGGAACGAATTTAAGTTTTTTTTATGGATAAGAACTAAATATCGACGAGATATCAGCCTCACGTTGAACCCCCCCCCCATTTACTCCTGACTAATGAGACCAAGTACCCACAGCGTGGGAGGCTGAAGGGCGTTATGGACGCAGTGGCACGGTAAGAAACTCCTGTATCTGCCAGGCGTCGCAAACCGGCACTCCAGTTCAATAGCACTCATCACATTCACAGAACAGTTCTACAGCTCGGAGCCCGAATAGCTCAGTCGGGGTTCGAAAAATATTTCTCTCTACTCCACACCGTCCAGACTGGCTCTGGGGGCCACCCAGTGTCATATCCAGAAGGTATTGAGGGCTCTTTCTCCGGGTGTAAAGCGGCTGAGGCGTGAAGGTGACCATTCGCCTCCATCCAGTGCCGAGGTAACGAATGGTGGAGCTATATCTCCACTTCCCCCTACGTCTTTATGGTGTGATGTTTAATTATTGAAGCACAAGGACAACTTTACTTTTACCAGGTCTACAGCTTAACAATCAACAAATAGACCGGAAATATTGACCCATAATAGTAATTATTAATACACCTATTTTCACATCGCCACGAAAAGAGCAATAATTTGAACATGGCTGAAATGAAGTGTAAAACCCCAAATTATTCGAAAGCTACTTAAATAGAGGTACTGCTAGTGGGTTGGGACTAAGTACCTTGTACTGCGGCCACTTCTGGCCTATTGTACCAGCCCCAGATGATAGGAGAGGGTGATTGTGGAGCAATTGGTGGAATGAAGCTTGGCAGGGGAAACCGAAGAACTCTGAGAAAACCTGCCCCAGCCCCACTTTGTCCACCACAAATCCCACTTGATCAGACCCGGGATCGAACCCGGGCCGCCGCGGTGGGAAGCCAGCGACTAACCGCTTGAGCTACGGCGCGGCCTAAATAGAGGCAACTAACATATCTAATAAAGCATTACGCCATTAAGACATGGGGAGGGGGGTAATAAATTCAGTTGTTCCTGACCTCCCCTCTAGTTGGGGGTGAGTGTAATGCTCCGGTCGCTTAACCCCCCCTTTCCGGGGAAAGAACTCCCGGCACTTATTGGACGGGAGGCTGGGTGGGCCCGAGAACCGGTCTGGACGACGTGGAAAAGAGAAAACTTTTCCCTTACTGGGACTCGAACTCCGAATTCTCAGCCGTCCAGCCTGTAGCCAGTTCCTTAACCGACTACACTAACCCGCTCCCAAGAATTTACTTAAGTATTAGCATCAATATTTGCATTAAAGACGAGATTATAAAAGTTGGAAGGTAGCCTGTCGGTAAATGGAATTTTCATTATGGTTCATTTAATGACTTTGCAAGTATGTCATGTTATACATCGTGAAATGATGAGATTATTGGTAAACAATTATTTGGAAATTGTGTGTCAGGAAGTGGTTGTGGCCTAATTTGAAGCAACATCATAGCATTGCCTGGAGGGACTGAGGAAAATCTAAAAAAAGGCTCAGGATAGTCGGTCTCCTGGCATAAATTTAAGCTCTTGAGGTAGAAACAGGTGTAACATCCGCCAGACAACATTCAATTCAAATTTAAATTAATCTGAACCTCTTGTTATGCGGTTCCAGTTGCATAACCACTCCCCTGTGTAATATAAAACGAATTTACTGGTTTGATTTGGATGCGGCCAGTTGAAACATTTGGAGTTAGATTTCCATCTTAAGGTAAAAGTAAAGCTATCCCTGTAACAGGCCGTGGAGGCCCATAGGGTTGTGAGACGTCGAGGCTCCTACATTATCTAGAAAACTCGCTTACATATGGCGGTGAGATTGTCAGCTTTAGGCCCCGGCTGCCCCTTACCCCCAGAAAGATTCCTGGTACTCATTTCTCTTAGAGGCTGAGTCAACCCCAGGGTCATAATGCAGCTGGAAGGGTTATGTACATTGAAAAATTCAATGACCTCATCGGGAATCGAACCCGCGATTTTCCGGGTTGTAGCACAACTACCGCGTGCCCCCCTTCCGTTTTAAGAGCCGAACTTAATATGCTGTGTGTACAACATTGCCTGCTTTCTCAGCATCTACTTGTGAGATTCAGGTTTATGAATGACATGTTAACGTAACAAACAAGATAACATTGATAAAAAATTTTGATATTTTAATATAGCATAGTCACATGAAAATGTAGATTCTTTGACAAGGATCTTTAGGAAAAACAAATACTTTCGGGAGACCAACCGCATCCATCCCGTCAGCAAAACGTTCAGCTTATGATCAAAGAGAAGCTTCTGGTCGTCCAGCATATATATACAGATTGAATAAAAAATATTTCAATTTTCTAATGAACGGTTTATTCAAAGCTTCCAGAAGATATTAAAACTGAAGTTTGAATCCTGACAGAAATTTATATTCATGTGTAATATGACAATTATTGGGGCACGCGGTAGTGTAGTTGGTTGAGGCACTCTGATACAAGCCGGAAGGTGGTGGTTCGAGTCCCGAAGAGGCCACTGGATTTTTCAATTGGCCTAATCCTTCCGGCCGCAATATGGCCCTAGGATCGACTCAGTCTCTAAACAGAAATGAATACCAGGAATCTTCCTGGTGGTAAAGGGCGGCCGGCGCGTAAGGCTATCAGCCTCACCGCCATCTGTGAACCGATTGTCTAGAAAATGTGGGAGTCTCGACGTCTCATAACCTTATGGGCCTCCACGGCCTACTGATATAGACCTAATTATATACGAATATTTTGTTTTGGATATCACAACTGAAACTGAAGTTACATCATCATAACTATTGCGCCATGGTTTTACTCAGATACTTTTTATTATACAGACAATAACGTCAGTAATGTTGGAATATAGGACAATCACAAGACTTTCATTCTTACTGTTAGATGTTCCTTTGTAAAATTATACTTAAGTTACAAATAGTCTATCCAATATTTATTTATCTATTTGTTACGTAGGCCTAATTTAAATGATTGGCCTTGCAAGGCTTCAGATGCTGGAATGTTCTCTAACAGGCCCAAATGAATTGCATTAAATTAATTATATGTAAATATTTCAAACATTAAATTAAACTATTTACAGGTAAATAATTTAAAAGTGTCTTCGTTTGTATGACAAACGTGTAATTTAATTTATAGAAAATAAAATTAAATTCTGTTCATAAATGAAGCAACATGCCAACTCTGAACAGAGTACTGTCCAGCTGAACAGCCGCTCCTGTACTGAGTTCCCTTCTGGGATATTCAATTTGCTCCAGTTTCTCAACCTTCATACTCCTAATTAGCTTATCAATAGCAAAATAACAGCCCCATGGGAGAGACTGACCTCTGACGATAAAAGTTTGGAATGTTGCCTAAGTATGAGTAACTCCCCACCGCGGCGTCCCGGGTTCGATCCCGGGTCTGGTCAAGTGGGATTTGTCGTGGACAACGTGGCGCTTGGGGAGATTTTCTCCGAGTACTTCAATTTCCCCTGCCAATCTTCATTCCACCAATTGCTCCACAATCATCCTCACCTATCATCTGGGGCTGGTACAATAGGCCAGAAGTGGCCGCAGTACAAGGGACTTAGACCCACCCCACTAGCAATAAAAAAAGTATGAGTAACAGGTAATGTAGTGTTACCAACTTACACTTACTGTTACCAAATACAGGAATTTTGTTTTTCGTTTTAACACTGACTTAATTTTCACCAAACTAACATAGAATTTTCGACATTGTCTGAACTCATAGAAATCTTCGTAATTATATACTGTTCAAATTTTAAATTAATTTTTTTAGTTTCTTTCGTGCATTTTGAATGTCTGTGTATTATAAACCGATCAAAGAGCAGGAAATAATTACAGATGGAACTTAAAGACAACACAATTCCTTCAGCATCTATACATCACAAGAAAAATTGATGAATTTCCTTCGTAACATAAACTACTTAACATATACGATAATAAATGTACTAAACATATTCAAATCTTGGCCATACTTTTATCCCAGATCCCAAACAAAAGAGAACTAGATTACATTCACAAAATAATCTCGGCTGAAAAAATAAATTTTAGTTTCAGTAAGATAAGAATATTTATTGTGAAGTATTTTAAAATTAATATTATATGTTTATGTAAAATAACAACATACCTGCCGAAAAGTTCTTGACCACGTCGNCGACCGTGATTGATGTTGAAGATCAACTGGTTGGTTGTCTGGTTGTTTAGCTTACTAGAATTTACCAAGGTCTGACGGTGCCTAAGGCAGGCCGGGTTCCCTTTTATAGGGCGGGCGCGTGCTCCGCGCGTGAGTTGGCCTGCGCACACAGTTCCCGCCATGGCAGGTGCCAGGTGTGTGCCGGGCATGCTGCCTGTCCCCCCGCCCTCCCATCCTCACGTCAGACCCGAACCGTGGGAAGGTTACAGCACAGCTTTCCCAGGAAGAGAACTTCAAAAACCACCTGCCATCTTGTGTTATTCCCTTTTCCATTTAATGGACGAGGTCTTCTAAAGGCACATTCATGTCCTTTCCTGGATGCTAAAGGAACGTAAAAAGAGACGACCGTTTATGTGAAGTAGGGAGGGTGACGATACAAAATGAAACATTTACCCCGAGCGCGGAAATTTGACAAACACGTGACCTGCACGCGAGTTTCTTAAAATTCTCAAACATTTTCTAATACAAGACACACGTATGGCGTATGCACTTCTTTTTTTGTATGTAAGAGTACGAAAATAAATGCCGGAGTTGAGTGAAAGGTTTGGTACGAATGTGAACACCGTGAGTTTCAAGAGGAGAAATGTTATACAATGCAGAAAGTTTCGCGACACACGACGGTCGCATGCAAGGGTTTTTGTAGGATTGTGGTGTTATGGTAGGGCGAAGAATACAATGTTGTGGAAAGTAGAAAAGAAAAAAACATTTTCCACGTATGAATACACGATCAGGAGAGGGGTTTGAGATATTTTTGACACACTTTAATTACAAGATAAGAAATACTGTCCCCGGTAACTTAAGAACTTTTCAGTTTTCGGAAGTGGAAAGTTTCTATTACACTGTTTACATATATNTGAATATATAGACCCACATTTTCTTGACCTCGGCACTAGCTGGAGATCAGTGGTTAGCTTCATGCCCCTGGCGCTTTACCCCCAGGGAAAGAACTCCCGGTACCCATAGGATAGGAGGCTGGGTGGGCCCCAGAGCCGGTCTGGACGACATGGAAAAGTGAAAATTCTTTCCCCCACCGGGAGTCGAACTGCGACCCCTTGGTCATCCAGCTCGTAGCTAGTCGCTATACCGACTGAGCTATTCAGGCTCTTATCTATATATATATATAAAATTGCTTTGATAGGTTTTAGGTGGAAGGGAGAAAACCAAACAAAATACTGTCACGTGATGGAGTAACCATAGACGGGGTTTGGATTTGTAATTGGATTTACTGACCACTTACAGATCATAACTACAAGTAACTATAGCGCTATCCCACACTCTGCAGTTCACTACAGTATGTACTGAGTCTTCTCAGTTTGTTGTGTCTTCACTAGTCGTCGCCTAGTAGCGGCGTGTTTAAGGAAGTTAGGAGTTTGTTTATTTATTTGCGGTTTACAAATATTTAAACATGGCTGTCACTATCGAAGACTACAGAACGTCAAAGCACTGGATTAATAAGTGTACTGAAAAAAGGAAGGAGAAGTATTAGTGGCCTAATTAAGTAACACGCCTTAAAAACTTAGGGGGAAGTGGAGGCATGGCTCCACGCTTTCATGACCTTGACTCTTTTCTGATCGCCATAAAGTTGGCACGACACACTTGTTGCATGAACCAGATGATCCGACGATGTTAATTGTCTGTCAGAAACAAGATTGCAACCCACATTAAAGTTCTCGGGACCATAAATAACACGCGGCTAATGGAGGGCCTTGCTTAACGACGGAGACAGCGGGCTTTCCAGCTAATTAGCTGAGAAAGTGTTTAATTAACTAACAACACAAGCCAGCCATCTTGAGGGTCTTGTTGTGTTTCTTCAGTGTACGTGTGTAATATGTACATAACAAATAAGGCGAATCTGTCATTGCGCTTAGTGAACTAATTGAGCGCTGCCATGAAGACGTGTGAGGGAGCAGAGATATAGCTCCACCAATCTTGACCTCAGCACTATATGGAGGTGAGTGTTCAGCTTCATGAGTCGGCCGCTTTAACCCCGGTACGAGATATATACTGCAGCTTTACGTAAGCCTACAGATTGCATACAAATGTAATTTATTTGGCTATATGTTTCGTCCTTTAGAATGTCAGAGTCAGTTAGTACATAAGCCTATATGGGGTACCCAAAAGAAACCGAACTAATTTTTTTGTGGGCAGAGCTTTTGTAGTACCGCGTTTTGCCGCTATGAGCGCATAGAGCTAACATTCCTGAGTCGATAAGCCGACTACCGTTGCTTCAGAAGGTAAGGACTAGTTTCGGCAGAGTTTATAGTGACAACTGTTTTGTGTGATCGTCGTTTTTGCAATGGCCCGAACACATGAAAATGTTGAAAAAATTCGTGAAATCATCAAGGAAGATCGACGACGGACCATTGAAGAAATTGTGGAGCTGTCGGGAGTGACTTGGAGCTCAGTTCAGCGAATTTTGACAGAAGATCTGGGAACGAAAAGGGTGGCTGCGAAATTCGTGTCACGACTGCTGAACAAAAACAAGATCGCGTAGAAGCATGCTGTGCTTTGAAAGAAGAGTCCCGAAATGATCAAAACTTTTTTTCAGCGTTTTGCTGATGTTGCTGAGGTGAAGGAAAAAAACGACGGAGGCGCTGTCAAGCATCTCAAAAGATGAATTTAGACAATGTTTTGAAAAATGGAATAAAAGACTAGACAAGTGTATTAGTGTAAGTGGAGAGTACTTCGAAGGGGATTGGAGGTTTGTGCTTAAAATTTGAATAAATAAGTTTAAAAAAAAATAAGTTCGGTTTCTTTTGGGTACCCCCTCGTATATATATATATTTTTTAACAAAATTGCTGTCATACACGTATGCATGTGTTTGTGTGTGTGTATACTGAGAACTTTCGGCAGGCTTAACGTATTACGTGCAACTAGCCAAATTTCTTCTTAAAATATAATGTCACGTGTATGTGTGTGACTACAGACGGGGTTTGGATTTGTGAATTGATTTATTGACCACTTACAGGTCGTAACTACAAATAACTATAACACTATCGCTATTCCCACAATTTACAGTTCACTAGAGCACACAATCTAATATTCTCAGTGTGTTACTATACGTTTCCTGGTAACGGTTCCAACAATGGTTATTCCTCTGCCTCCGGCTCAAGTCCTCTCTTCACAGATTCCTGTACACAAATGACTATCAACTGACTTTGTCCCTTGCTTATAACATCTCGGCACGGACCACGTAGAAACAACCCGTTTCCTTTGTTGTAGTCCAGCTGTTACATTATTAGGAATCTGCTGCCTAACAAAGGGAAAGTGTTTACCGAGCCGTTGCCCAGAAGCGGCCCGGTATATGGGCCCATTTCGTGGTCGTTGCATAGCAACAGCTCTACACGCTACAATAAATATAAATATATAACATAATGTAACCACATAAGTTATAAGAAATTACATATGTATTCATGTTTGTTACTTCAACTATAAATTCGACCAAATTTAATTCCTTGAGCTTTATCGTTTGTGACACAATCTTCGTGTAAGTAATGGGCCCAACACTTCATTTATTATTATAAACTTACGAATTATATGCAGGATTTTTATTTGTACCACCGTGTTATAAGATTTGTATTGCACTGATGTTTCTATAAGTTTAAATCTCTTTTTATTTATATAATAAATATTAAATTTATTAAATTAAATTTATATATTAAATATCTGGTCATGAGACCCAGATGGGGCTCGACACCAAGACTAATTGACTGACTGACCGTCAGTCGCAATGTGACATCCTTTTGCAATTGTTTAACTTAACGTCCATGTATTTATCGTCCGTCAATACTGCAACACTTGTTTATTCACCACTTAATCTTAATTTTAGTTTAACATTTTACACTTTGACACAACATGTTTCGGCCCCAAACGGCCATCGTCAGGTGTCTGACGCAAATACGTCACAATATGTTACAAATATTTTAATTAAATTATGTTAAAAATAGTAAAGACACGCTGTGGAGGAAACACGCAAACCAGGGGCATATGGCAGACATAACTGAAAAGTGGGCTACGAACGTGAGGGGCAAGCTGCCGAAACAAAACACCCTGGACAGACATACATTTATGAAAATGGACGACGCCCCGTGTCAGGTGAAGTGTAGAGTGCACCAAAATAACGTGGGTATAAGAGAAACATTAAAGGATTTTATCTGGTTTTACCTTCAAAAGAGGACTACAGTGTGTGATTTTAACACGAACTAACACAGTGTAGCAGTTTCAACACAATTTAATTAAAATATGTGTAACATATCAAGACACCTGAAGATGGCCGTTTGGGGCCGAAACATGTTGTGTCAAAGTGTAAAATGTTAAACTAAAATTAAGATCAAGTGAATAAACAAGTGTTGCAATATTGACGGACGATAAATATATGGACGCTGAATTCTTATATATTATTCAAAGAAAATTCAGTCTTTAAAGGGTGAAACAGACGTCTAACCTCCCAGACTTCTAAAAGCTTCACTGTTGCAATATTGACGGAAGATAAATATATGGACGCTGATTTCTTATATATCATTCAAAGGAAATTCAGTCTTTAAAGGGTGAAACAGACGTCTAACCTCCCAGACTTCTAAAAGCTTCACTGTTGCAATATTGACGGACGATAAATATATGGACGTTGAATTCTTATATATCATTCAAAGGAAATTCAGTCTTTATAGGGTAAAACAGACATCTAACCTCCCAGACTTCTAAAAGCTTCACTGTTGCAATATTGACGGACGATAAATATATGGACGATGAATTCTTATATATCATTCAAAGGAAATTCAGTCTTTAAAGGGTGAAACAGACGTCTAACCTCCCAGACTTCTAAAAGCTTCACTGTATGCAGAATGACAGGTGATACATTCCCTCGTTCATGTCCAGTATACGTAAACCCTGGCAAGCTTCATTCAAATTACAGGCATTAATCGAGGTAGCAATAGAACACGCCAGACGCGTGGGCTGGCTTGCAGTACCGTTAGCCAGTTTCCCACGCCAGTAACCCCTATGTACTACCAGCAGCATTCCATGATGGTTTCCGGACTCAAAAATATTTAACGCGCATGAGAAGGAATTTACCGTGCCCACATCTGCGGGTACATGACATTTGCACGACTACTGAATTCAAAACTGTTTGCCATTTATGTAAACATTCAAGTGGCCTTGGATGAGAGATTCCTACGAATTGAAGGTTCTCTCTCTCTCTCTCTCTCTCTTTATTTTTCTTTTCTATACAGCGCCTCCTTTAGGCTTACTTGTGCTTTACGTGTCGGTCCGACTTGACGGAAGAAACGTCCGACTCCTCCGCCTGTAGATTCCGCTCGCAAAATGTCTCTCTGTATAAGTCATCATTACAACATCAGTCTAAGCAAGACAGTGCTTGACGGTTTGTCGCTACTACGCCGTTTCCATGGAAACTAAATGCAAAAACGTAAGATCTGAGATTTTCATGGCGGTGACTATGAAGAAAGCCGTCTTCTGGGATGTGGCGCCGTGTAGATATTGTGTTAACTGACGTTTCGGAGGAATACGTATCGCCTCCATCTTCAGGGTAGAAGACAAAAAGAAATCCGCGAGCGAACCAGCGTGAGCAGCTGCAACGCACTGAGTCCAGTCTGGACTTAGACTGTTGCAGCTGCTCACGCTGGTTCGCTGACGGATTTCTTATTTTCTTATACCCTGAAGAAGGAGGCGATACGTTCCTCCGAACGTAATCAGACATATACAATTAGTACATTTTTTAGAAAAGGCCATATTAAATTACCAACATGCAATAAAATATTGTCACATATTTAAACGTGTGTAAGGAATTGGACTTAGTGACCACTTGCATACACCACCCGGAACCACACTTTACAGATCACACACACACACACTAGTGTCCTCAGTCTATTACAAGCTCCACTAAACTACTGAAAGAGGGCCGCGCCATAGCCCAAGCGGACAGTCGCTGGCTCCCCACCGTGGCGGTCCGGGTTCGATCCCGGGTTTATTCAAGTGGGATTTGTGGTGGACAAAGTGGCGCTGGGGTAGGTTTTCTCCGAGTACTTCGGTTTCCCCTGCCAATCTTCATTCCACCAATTGCTCCACAATCACCCTCACCTATCATCTGGGGCTGGTACAATAGGCCAGAAGTGGCCGCAGTACAAGGAACTTAGTCCCAACCCACTAGCAATAAAGAAACTACTGAAATTCAATCAAAATTGCCTGAGATATTTTCTATAGCCATTTTACATTTTGAGACCCATTTGAAGGGACTTCATATTTGCAGTTGGGATGTTCATGTCCACCGAACACCGGCCTAGAATGGATAAACTTTTAAATATCGAATGTGAACAAATTCCGTCCAACTGTTCAGGCTCTAAGGAAGCGTGCATTCAGCAATACATAGTTACATATATACATACAGATTGAATTCCCCCCTTCAAAAAAAGACTTTTTGAAATTTAGTCTGGTAGATAGAAGTTGGATTTCGAAGGAACTTGCAGTGTCCATCTTAATGTTAGAAGAAGTGCGTTATTTACTTACCAGAACAATGTAATCTCCCAAAAAGCGTTGCAAACATTTGGACTGGAGCAAGCAGTGGCTCTGTAAGTCTCATTATGAACACGTGCCGTGGTCCAAGGCGGGGCAGGCGGTGTGAGGTCTCCGGAGAGACAAACATAATTTGGAGGTCAGCGATTCAAAGCCACTTAAATGAGCTCTGCCCATGATCCGCCTATTGTCCACTGTTCAGGCTTGTAGCGTCATGTCCGTGTATGGGGCTCCCCAACGACTAAGCCGCCACCGAGCAGGCTGACTCCAGGGGCAGCGTTTCTCGGTCCGAACACCTGCTACAGTGACCGAGTACTTTCGTTGTCTTCCTCAGTCACTCCAGGTAAATGTTGGAACAGTGTCTAAACTCGAACAACGGCCAGTTCTTTCCACATCGGATACAAATTCAGCATTTGTTAAATCATTCCACAATATATAGCCTGAGATACTGAGAGCGTTGTTAAATAAGCAATAAATAAATAAGTAGAAAAACTCCCGAAGCGTTTAACGGATTTGTATAAAACTTGGTTGAAGTGCCATGCCGTCCTACTAGAGGATATCCTATTCTTGTGATTTTAAAATCCCTGTTATAAATAATAGGGATTTAAGATGTAAGTCTCTGTGGTCTAGTAGTCAGAGTTTCTGGCTACAGATCCAGAGGTCCCGGGTTCTATTCTCGGCGTTACTAGATTTTCTGAGAAGTAGTAGGTCTGGAACGGGGTCCACTCAGCCTCGTGAGGATAATTGAGGAGCTATATAAAGGAAATAGCGGCACCGGTCTAGAAAACCGAAATTGACGGCCGTGGGGATCTGTTGCGCTGACCACGCAACATCCTCTATCCGCTAAAGTTGGCACTAACTTCGCCGACAAGCGGCGTTCTCTCGGTCGGTATAGTTCGCTTGCAGACTAAAACCACGGAGTTTGTTTTGTTTTGTTTTATTGTAAATAATACCAACATGGCGACCATGCAGCATTTAGTGCAGGGTCGTGGGGTTTAGCACGGTAAAGTAACTCCATTCAGCAGGGTCCTTCTCGAGAAGCTAACAGTCACTCAGCTGATTCGCAAATATATCTCATTTTATGAAAATCGTCAACTCATACGAACCCCTCCCGAGGTCCTACTCTGAACCACTTGAACCCAATCCACAACTAATTCAGACACTACTCGTATTTAAGATCCGTTTCAAATTGTTTTTTCATGCAAAATATTTAATAATATGGTAAGGTAAGGTAAAGTCAGCCGGTCACGGTAGCCGAGCGGTCTAAGGCATGTACTGTCTTCGCTCGCTTGGAAACCGGGATCGTGGGTTCGAATCCCACTCAGGGCATGGATGTTTAGTTTGTGTGTGTGCGTTTTTCTGTGTTTGTGTATAGGTAGAGGCCTTGCGACGAGCTCATCACCCGCCCAAGGAGTCCTACCGAATGCGTAAATCTAGAAAAACCGAAGTGAACGGAGAAGTTCATGGAGGTAGGCCTAGGCCCACTGGGGCTGTAGTGCCAAGGAATATAGGTATAACTTACCAGTCTTGACTTCGGCACTGGTTGGAGGTGAGTAGTCAGCTTCAAGCACTGGCCGCTTTACTACCGGGGAAAGAGCCCTCAGTACCCGTTGGAGAGGAAGCTGGGTGGGTGGCCGCGCCATAGCTCAAGCGGTTAGTCGCTTGCTTCCCACCGGCCTGTCGATAGTCACTAACATCTGCTGATATTTTCGGAGTATATTCTAGGGGTTCAAGTCCATATTAGACTGAAACGTTAGGGACGATATGAAAAGGGGTAAAAACAAAACAAACTCCGTTGCTTTAGTCCGCAAGCTAACTATACCGGCCGAGCGACAGCAGCTTGCTGGCGAAGTTAGTGCCAACTTCAGCGGATAGAGAGTGTCGCGTGGTCAGCGCAACGGATCCCGACGGCAGTTAATCTCGTTTTACTAGACAGGATCCGCCATTTCCTTGAAATAGCTCCTCAATTATCCTCACGATGCTGAGTGGACCCCGTTTCAGACCCACTACTCAGAGAATATGGTAGCGCCGGGAATCGAACCCGGACCTCTGGATCTATAGCCAGGAACTCTGACCCCTAGACCACAGAGGTGAACTTTATGAAAAGGGGTTTTCTGACAAAACTGAGTTATAAAAGAATATTTATTTAAATAGGCTTAAAGAATAGGAGGCATATTATGTCGTGCGGTAAGCATGAATTTACACAGACTGGTTTCTTTTATAGGAATGGTATTTGAAATTCTGAAGTCACCAACTCGGAATATTCTAACAAAAGTTTGTTACCTGAAAACACGAAAAACTGCATCACTTTACAGGGTTCCCACTCCCCCCCCCAACATCTCTTCACCCGATTCCAGTTTCTATCAAGATTTCCTTTTCGTCTTTTCCAGACCATGAAAACACCTGGAGTTCTTGTTAACATTTTCCCACGGTTTAAACGAACACCCACCCTCTTGTTAAATGGGGACACACGAACAACACATGGGCGTTGTCGCAGTAACCCTATAGGATATGAGTGAGGAATGGGATGTTATTTCAGAAATTGTGTGTATCTTACAGTGCTGACGAAGGCAAACAGACGGAGAGAGATCTGCTGAACACACTCGCTGACTCTCATTATGAGAACACACGTATAGGATTCCTTTACTGAAAGGGTGGGGTTGTAAGGAGCCTTCGAGAGCGCCTGTCTGTGTGTCTGGCACGTTTTGTGGTCCTTTCCTTCCTCCCTACCCATTTCTTGCCCGCTCCACTTGAGCGTGTGCGTGTTCGTGTGTCTGGAGGACAGACATAAATATCTATAAAAACGAAAATGCCTAGAACTGGAGCCTGATTTGTTGAAATGCAAAGTTGCCTTCATACAATAAACTTAAAAAAAATTATATTGTTTTGAGATTACAAATCACACAAAAGAAAGATTAAATTTCTTTCAGTTTCCGAATACTGAGATAGCTCAGTCAGTACAGCGACGGGCTACGGGCTAGACGGTCGAGGAATTCAGGTTCGACTCCCGGCAGAGGCGACAGACTTTTCCTTTCTCCAAAATGTCCAAACTGGCCCTGGGGTCTTTCCAGCCCCCTGGGGTCTTTCCAGCCTATAATTCGATGGGTACTGCGAGCTGACCACTCACCTCCATTTAGTGATGAGGTCAGTAATGGTGGAGCTATACCTCCACTCCCCCATATGTCTTAGGGGCACAGTGCTTAATTAAGTACAGGAACAGCTTTTCCTAAATACATAATTTGTCATCATCGAAGCTGATGTGTCACACATTGAACCGTTTACAAGGCAGAAACTGTTCTAAATAATATTTTAAAGATCGGTTCTGCCGATACATCTCGCCATCAAACACTGGGATCATGGTTTCAAACCCCACTCGAGACATGCATGCCTCTCCGCGTTTCTTCTGTGTTTGTGTAGGTAGCGGTCTTGCGACAGGGCTGATCCCTCGTCCAAGGAGTCCTACCGACTGTCTGTAGCACCCCTACTTCCAGATTAGTTCTGATGGGACACAGGCCAAAGGTAGAATAAGAAACGTCCCAGAAAACATCTTCATTACAAACATGTCAATTAATTATGTTTAGAGACATGGTAACTTTTTGTGCTGAGAAGTGAATGCAACCCAGAAATAAAACGTGGAAGAAATGTCAAGCTATTTAACGTTACAACAAGCGGTACACATGGTTACCGTTACCCTCTAAAGGGTTAAGCAGTAGATACATACCCAACATGACACGGATAGATAGAAAAATGGATGCAATGGGGAGAGATATTTATTGCCGGATTGGTGGAAGAAGCAAGGGATAAATGAAAAAAAATATATAGACTGAGGGTTGAGGCATAGGCCTATAGAAATATATGAAATATTGACAACATTGTAATGTACACATAGATATTGTTACGGACTGTAATCGCATGGAGCTCGGATAAGCTCAGCTTGATACCTACATCTGCTAATTTCTTTGCTTGGCTTACTATTCAACAGTGAAGATGGAAGCGAAATTTTCCTCCAAAACTTCCGTTGACTTTCGATGGACTATGTGGCGTTATATATGAAAAGACAGAGCTTCATAACCACCGGTGTGAGAACTTCAAATCCAACTTAATTTTAATTTGGTGTATTAATATTTTGTACACTTATTCTTTCGTTTTGTAATTTTGAATTTCTCCCCCCCCCCAAAAAAAAAATTAGCGCTGTCGGTATAGCGACTGGCTACTGGCTGGACGACTGAGTAGTCGGAGTTCGAGTCCCGGTAGGGTCAAGAATTTTCTCTCCTCCATGTCATCCAGACCGGCTCTGGGGTCCACCCAACCTCCTATTCAATGGGTAGCGGGGGCTCTTTCCTCGGGGGTAAAACGGCCTGGACGTGAAGCAGACCACTCATCTCCAGCAATGCCCGGGGTCAAGATAATGTGGATCTATACATCCACTCCCCCATACGTTTTCAAGGAGTAGTAATTAGTTAAGTACCGGTACAACTCTTCACCCTGGGGGCACGCGGTAGCGTAGTTGGTTGAGGGGCTATGCTACAAGCCGGAATGTCACGGGTTCAAGTCCCGATGAAGTAATTGGATTTTTTCAATTGACCTAATCCTTCCAGCAGCACTATGACCCTGGGGTCGACTCAGCCTCTAACAGAAATGAGTACCAGAAATTAATTAAATAATTTTCCTGGGGAGTAAAGCACGTCCGGGGCGTAAGGCTGACAACCTTACCGCCATTTTTGAGCCGATTGTCTAGATAATGTGGGACCCTCAACGTCTGTCAACCCTTACAGGCCTTCACGGCCTGGTACAGGGATAGCTTTACTTTTACTGTTTTACTTTTCACAACTTTAGCCCCCAGTTTCCCTGTGGGGAAGACATTTGGTTTGCCCCTGACGCCGCCCATGTATAGACCCTATCACAAGCAAGTAGACTACAATTTTGTAGTTGAAGTAATGAGAATTTCATGTTTTCCTTAAGGTTCACCACACATATTTATTTGTAGCTTGTAGGGGGGAGGGATTATGCTTAATGCGCTGCTGCAGTCACTGCGTGTCCCTGACTTGTGCGTATTTTTAATAGATGATCAATAAATGTCTACACTAACCGGTAGTCCAGCACGTCTTTACAGCGAACGACAGCATATTTTAGAATTCTTGGTGCCACGCTGACAAGCCTCTACCCACACACTCCGTGCAGGTTTTTTTCTTGTGTACTTCAAGTTGGACTTCAAAACCTCACCAGCATACTCTCACTTCACAGCGCCATCTTAGCTCGGTTCGTAAATCAAGTTTCATAAAATATTATCTGTAACACAGTCGATTCTAAAGGGTTCAGGAGATTGTGTACAACACTCAGAATTGCAGGGTTTTTGGACTTTGTCCAGCAACCGGTATTCTAGAAACTAGAGAATACAGCGTTTCGGAAAATAAATCTGCTTCCGTCTTCAGGTGAGGGGGAAGGCACCTATTCTGTTGAGTCCTTAGAAAGAGCTCTTTGTAAGGAACTCAACAGAGTAAGTAGGTGCCTCCATCCTCATCTGAAGACGGTAACAGATGCAGTTTCCGAAACGCTGTGTTATCCACTTTTCTGAATACTGGACGATGGCCAAAGTATAAGAACCCGGCATATCGGACAGTAACTCAGCCTCTTGAGAGACGGGCTACGGGTCCGACTGGCGGAAGGGGAAAGAGATTTTTCTTTTCTTCACTGTATCCAGACCTGCTCTGAGGCCCACTCAGCCTCCTATCCAATGGGTACCGGGGACCCTTTCCCTGGAAGTAAAGTTGCCAGCGAATGAAGCTGACCACTCACCTTCATGTGCCGGGGTCAAGAATATTAGAGTTATACCACCACTCCTCCATTCGTCTTCAAGGAGTTGTGTTTAGTTAAACACAGGGACAAATTTACGTTTACTTTATCTACAGGAAAGTTAAAATTTATGGTAAGACAAATACATACATATAGCTAATGAATCATTCTAAAATTCGGCGGAGCTCAAATAATTGGGAGCAACAGCAACGTGTGAGAATTATATGTAATATGACAGGTAAAAAGGTAAAGCTATCCCTGTAACAAGCCGTGGAGGCCCATAGGGTTGTGAGACGTCGAGGCTCCCACATTTTGTAGACAATTGGCTCATAGATAGCGGCGAGGTTGTCAGCCTTACGCGCCAACAGTCCCTGTAACAAGCCGTGGAGACCCATAGCGTTGTGAGACGTCGAGGCTCCCACATTTTGTAGACAATCGGCTCATAGATAGCGGCGAGGTTGTCAGCCTTACGCGCCAACAGTCCCTGTAACAAGCCGTGGAGACCCATAGCGTTGTGAGACGTCGAGGCTCCCACATTTTGTAGACAATCGGCTCATAGATAGCGGCGAGGTTGTCAGCCTTACGCGCCAACAGTCCCTGTAACAAGCCGTGGAGACCCATAGCGTTGTGAGACGTCGAGGCTCCCACATTTTGTAGACAATCGGCTCATAGATAGCGGCGAGGTTGTCAGCCTTACGCGCCAACAGTCCCTGTAACAAGCCGTGGAGACCCATAGCGTTGTGAGACGTCGAGGCTCCCACATTTTGTAGACAATCGGCTCATAGATAGCGGCGAGGTTGTCAGCCTTACGCGCCAACAGTCCCTGTAACAAGCCGTGGAGACCCATAGCGTTGTGAGACGTCGAGGCTCCCACATTTTGTAGACAATCGGCTCATAGATAGCGGTGAGGTTGTCAGCCTTACGCGCCAACAGTCCCTGTAACAGGCCGTGAAGGTCCATAGGTTTGTGAGACGTCGAGACTCCCACATTTTGTAGACAATCGGCTCATAGATAGCGGCGAGGTTGTCAGCATTACGCGCCGGCCGCCTTTTATCCCCAGGAAGATTCCTGGTACTCATTTCTGTTACAGGCTGAGTCGATCCCAGGGCAATAGTGAGGCTGGAGGGATTAGGTCAATCAAAAGAACCAATAACCTCATCGGCAATGGAACCCGCGACCTTGCGAACTGTAGCATAGTGCCTCAACCAAGTACGCTACCGCGTGTTCCAAATGACATTAAGGTTAAACTAAACTGGAGGAACGGTGGTTACCGTTGCATTCAGAATCCTCTCTTCCCATGCAAAATCCTAAAAATTAAAACAGACCTATACAGAACCATAAATTTACTTACTGTTTTGTATAGTTGTGGAATTTTGTCTCTCGCCCTGAACAAGGGCACAAGCAGTGACCACCTTTAATAATGATAATGTAAAGTTGTCCCTGTTCATAATTAAATACCGGGCCGTGAAGACATACGGGGGAGGCAGAACACTGAGTGGGCCCCAGAGCCGAGCTGGACGCTGTGATAAAGAGAATAGTCTCTTCCCCTACCAGGAACCTAATTCCGATTCCTGGATGGATCAGCCCGTAGCCTTGTAGCTACAGGTGCTGACTGAGCTACCCCGGGTTTCCTCCTAAAATATGACTGAATGAAAGGCAAAATTAAAAGCTGTATCATTTAGAAATAAAAAGATGTAAAGTTGTCCCTCTGCATGCACTGTCTTCGCTCGCTCGGAAGCCGAGATCGTGGGTTCGAATCCCACTCAGGGCATGGATGTTTCTGTGTTTTTTCTGTGTTTGTCTACAGGTAGAGGCCTTGCGACGAGCTGATCACCCGTCCAAGGAGTCCTGCCGAATGTGTAAGATCTAGAAAAACCGAAGTGAACGAAGAAGTTCATGGAGGTAGGCCTAGGCCCACTGGGACTGTAGTGCCAAGGATACAAAAAAGTTGTCCCTCTAATTAACTAATTAAGCACTTTGGCATGAAGACGTAAGGTAGAGTGGATGTATAGATCCATGTTTCTTGACCTCGGCACTAGTTGGAGGTGAGTGGTCAGCTTCACGCCCCGACTGCTTTACCTCCGGGAAAATATTTCCCGATACGCATTGGATAGGAGGTTGGATAGGTCCCAGAACCGGTGTGGATGATGTAAAGAAGAGAAAATTCTTGGCCGTACCGGGACTCAAACTCCAACCCCTCCATCATCTAGCCCGTCACCAGTCGCTATACCGACTGCTCAATCCTGAGTCTCGAGTGTCACAACCCTATGGGCCTCCACGGCATGCTACACGGATAGATTTACCATTATTAACAAATAATATATTTAAATTAAATACGTTAAAAATAAGTCTGCGTATTTTCACTAATATAGATAGAATAGGAAACTAGAAGTCATCATAATTCTCTTTTTTCATATTTATTTTTTCAGGGCCCTAAAATTAAGGCGACCCCCCCCCCTTTTTTTTAAAAATCAGTATTTTAAAAATATAAATTCGTCTTTAATTCGGGCTAATGGATATATGTGTATTAACGCGTACCTCACAGAGAAATCATTGTTCACTATAACTACAATCTGCCAGCATCCTTTAAAGGAATATTGTACTATAACAGTCGATTTGTCACGGAGTTAGGTTTGATCCTTGTCTTTTGGTCCCTTATTCAGTTCTCATTCTGTTAATTTGGAACAAAAGACTACGCCATCCTGTCCTGTTTCGAATCTAATCAGTATGTTGCAGGCATTACATATTTATCCCTTACGCCAGACAAAGAAACATGGCGATACAAGAAAAACAGACGAGTACAAAGACGCAGCTGGGAATCCCCAGTCACGACCAGAATGTGCAAACAGTGCAAACGGCAATTAGAAAGTCAAGAAGCAGACTTCTGCAAATTTCAATGTGAAGGCGAGAATGACATTAAAACAGAGAACTGAGATAAATTTCGTTTGTTTATTTTTTGTTACTTTTTATAATAATAATACTAATACTAATACAGTGAACAATCGCTTAACCGAATTAATCTGGGGCGATTATCCGGAGTAAGCGATAATCCAGATTAATGAAGCAAAAGATACCCGTGTAGGACAAAAGCTTACAAAACAAATAACTGGACAATGCAATAATTTAGGTAGTGCTGATGAAAATAAATAAAATATCATTATAGAGCCCTTATTTAAAAACTACAAAAAGACAAGAAGCTGAAACCCTGGGTTTCTTTCATCCAGATTAAGCCAGTCTTGGATATTTTCTTGCGTGGTTTCAGTCTCTCCAGTTGCCCTCAACACAGTCTGAAAGTCATCTTGCCCTAATACATCTTGGTCGTTAATCCCATGTATTTCGATCAGGATTATTCGACATCCGGATTAATTGTAACCGAATTAACGAGGGTTTACTCTAATAATAATAAAAATGAGAGGATTAGTAGTGTAGGTAGGCGTTTGGCGCTCCGTACTGGGACAACCAGTCATTAGTCTTATTGGAAGCGACACGTGACCGGACTCCTGTTCAAATTTGGTCACACCACGTCGTGTCTGTTTTCCTTCTTATAGTTTTACTGTGTTTGGAGTTACACTCTGGTACACGTATTTTTCTTTATTGCTAGTGGGGTGGGACTAAGTCCCTCGTACTGCGGCCACTTCTGGCCTATTGTACCAGCCCCAGATGATAGGTGAGGATTATTGTGGAACAATTGGTGGCATGAAGATTGGCAGGGGAAGCCGAAGTACTAGGAGAAAACCTGCCCCAGCGACACTTTGTCCACCACAAATCTCACTCGACCAGACCCCGGGATCGAACTCGGGCCGTCGCGATGGGAAGCCAGCGACTAACCGCTTGAGCTATGGCGCGGCCTTGGTACACGTAATTCGTCCTGAATTTGATTATATAACTACGATATATAAAATTCATAATATATCATATTTGCATTTTAGGTTTTATCCGTGTATATATATGTGAAGATGAGGAAAATCACAAAAAAAAAGATCGCTTTCTGGATCGATAATCGAGCCCGGGACCTTTCAAAAATAAAGCTAAGGCTAATTACGATACGAATAGCTCCAAGTGTCTCTTTAACCGCTATCATCATTTCGTGTTCTTTCTGTTCTGTTCCATATTCTGAGCCAACTGAATCCAACTCGCATCTCCCAGTCTACTTATGGCCCATTTCAGTACCGTTCTCCAGTCTACGCTGAGTTTCGCAAGCGACGTCTATATTCTAATTCTCCGGACCCAAGTCCTCTATCCCGCGATTACAATACATATCCTCAGTTTATCATTCTGTGGTAAAGATAAAAGGTAAAATTGACCTTGTGCTTAATTAATTAAGCACCTGACATTGAACACAGGTGGGAGAGTGGAGGTATAGTTCCACCATTAGATCGAGTGGTCAGCTTCATGCTACGACCGCTTTATGCTTGGGGAAATAACCCCCGGTACCCATTTGATAGGAGGTTGGGTGGGCTTCAGAGCCGGTCTGGATGCTGTGGGGTAGAACAAAATCTCTTTCCACTGCCGGGGATCGAAACCCGTTTGTTCAGCCCGTCGCTATACCGACTGAGCTCTGGAAATTCCAGTTCCTGAATTTTAAATTGTTACGTGGTCGTAAAGAGCTGGACACTTAACTCCGCAATGAACATTGAGATACGAGACGGGACGTGCTGATGTACAGTCCTGAAAACAGTACAAAAGCTTTAACAATAATTCCTGGATCGCGCTTTGCATGGCGACATGGAAAACAAACCTAGACCAACTGAAATCATTCTGTGATGTGAGATATTTATTCAGTCCACGAGTAAAGAAGCCTACTTTTGCCTCTGTACATTTTTCGTAAGTATATATGTATTTACTACTAGGGGGCCGGGATAGCGCAGTCAATATAGCGACTGGCTACAGGCTAAACGGCCGGAAGTTTGGAGTTTGAACCCCGGGAAGGGCAAGATTTTTCTTCTCTCCACGTCGTCGAGACCAGTTCTGAGGCCTACACAGCCTCCTAACCAATGATAAAGGTTATGCCTTCCCCGGAGGGTTAAGATGCCGGGGCGTCAAGCTGACCACTCACCTCCAAATATTTCCGAGGTAAAGAATACATGGATCTATAAATCCACTCCCCCCCCTACGTCTTTAATGCGTAGTGCTTAATTAGTTAAAAACAGGAACAATTTATTCTTGCCTCTTCTGCAGCGGCGATTTCATCTTACAGTTCTATAATATTAACGTCTAGTCTATCACGTGGAACCACAATAAAATATTTAATAAATATAAATTCCGACACATTGGCCGAGGCGTCTGAGGCAGGAAATATCTTTGCCCACTCAAACGCTGGAATCGTAGGTTAGAAACTCATTCGAAACATGTATGTTTGTCCGCGTTTCTTCTGCGATTCTGTTGTCCTGTGTAGGTAGCAACCTTGCGACAGAGCTGATCCCCCACACAAGGAATCCTACCGACTGTCTATATAATCCCTAATGTGAGATCCATTCTGACGAGAAACAGACCAGAGGACCTAACGAGAGAATTACAAGAGAAATACAAATACTTGAAACGAAATTAAGAATTATTCGCCGTTGTATAATTTGTTGTTGAAATAAGCCGTAATTAAAATTCTCAACATGCGTGCATCAGTCATCAATGCTATAGAATACAAACTACTATATTCAATGCATGAAAGTATAATAAATAATTTATTTTAAAGTTAATAACAACTATAGTATACATAATGGTATCATTTTACTCCGAAATCTTACCAGCGTCTCCCGCTAATTGCTTACAAGGCACGTCTTAATGAGACACGAAGCCTTCAGGAAAACTTACCTGTAACAGAAAGAAACAGATTTTGTGTGTGAGAGAAGGTTAGTATCAGTGTTTATTGCCAAGCGCTGGAAATCAGTATCAATTAAGAGTAACTTCTTTACAGGCCCGCTGGCTCTATCGACTTCGCCTCCTGAACACGAGTATTCTTTATCTGGTTCATTTTAATGAATACGGCGATTCTTGACCGATAAATTCTGCGCTCTAATGGGATAACTTCAACACGAGAACGACTACATTCCGAACTAAGAAGATTCGAATACTGAATATTATCATCTTTTTTATTCTTAGCCTTCCTCTGTTACTGTCTCGTTATGCTCCTGCTCGGAATTACTTACGAAACAAAAAGCCTTGACAAGTCTGATGGGATTCCCCCGGGCCGGTCACGGTAGCCGAGCGTTCTAATTCGTGTACTGTCTCCGCTCACTAGGAAGACGGGATCGTGGGTTCGAATCCCACATAAAGCATGAATGTTTGGTATGTGTATGTGTTTATGCTGTGTTTGTGTTGTCCTGTGTTTAGGTAGAGGCCTTGCGACAAGCTAGTCACTCGTCCAAGGAGTCCTACCATCTGTAAAATCATCAAATGAAAAAAGTAACCTCGACACCGTAAATATATAAAGGCACGTCCACATTACTCGTGCTCGTGCTCGTGTGATTTGCTATGCTCGCGAGTATTGTGGACGATATATGACAAGTCACGAGACAAGCAAATTTTAAATTTTTAATTTAAAAACTATAGCCAATAAATTAAAATACAACGAAAAGGGAAGTCTCAAATCTGAGAGAGTAAAATATGGTCAGGAGTCCCAAAGGACTCAGACCCGAGAAAGACTGCGCTGGCAAGGGCCAACAGAATATACAAAAGGCAGGCCCGTCCTCTCGTCAGAGAGGGCGCCCCACAAAAACAAGACTGTAAATGCCTAACAGTAATAAATATCTGGTCATGAGCCCCAGTTGGGGCTCGACACCAAGATTTACTGACTGACTGACCGTCAGTCGCAATGTGACTTAGACTGACTTGAGTATTCAGTATGAGCTGAAGTCTAGCAGTTACAAGCACTATGAGTTGTTCAGAAGTGACAGTTAAATTCTAGCAGTCACCGAAGTGGCAGCTGAAGCTTGGAAGTGACTACAACAGTAGAAGTAATTGGGATACTGAAATTGTGAGTTACGTAACTGTGGATAAAAGTGTGCAAAAATTCGCTAGATCCAAGACCGGCGTGAAGTTATTTGTCGTGTCACATACAGCAACACGTGACAATATTCAATTCAATTCAATTCATGCTTATTTACGTGCAATAACTTAACAGCACAGTGGCCAATTACAAATAATAATAATAATAATTTGTTTATATACTTATTTTTATTTGTTTCTTTAGTTATTCGTGTCTTTATTTCTATAGGTTTAACATTCTCACAGCGGTGGTCATATTGAGTGCTTTCTTCTGGCCCCAGGCTTGCCTTTTGCTGGTTTCTTGCTTTGCTTACTTTTCGGCTCTGAAAATAGACATTGTATTTTCCTCCGAAACTCTCGTATACTTCTGCCGAACTTCACGGCGTCATATCCCAAAAGATAATACTCTTTATTTACATCGTTTATTAATATTTTCTTTATTCACTCCCTTAATCAGACTATTCATTTAGTTCGGACTATAATTAGAAGCCACGATAGCTCAGTCGATATAGCGAGTGGCTACGGGCTGGACGACCGAGGGGTCAGAGATCGACACCCGGTAAGGTCAAGAAATTTCTCTTCTCCACGTCATTCAGACTGGCTCTAGGGTCCACCCAACACCTATCCAATGGGTACCGGGGGCTCTTTCCTCGAAGGTAAAGTGGCCGTGACGTGAAGCTGACCACTCAACTCCAGCTAGTGCCAAGGTCAAGAAAATGTGGATGTATACATCCACTCGCCCCTATGCCTTCATGACGTAGTGCTTATTTTTCCTTTGGCGCTACAGCCCTCATTTGGGCCTAGGCCTACGTCCATGAAACTCTCCGTTTCACTTCGGTTTTACTAGATCTTAGACATACAGTAGGACTCCTTGGGCGGGTGATCAGCTCGTCGCAAGGCCTCTACCTGTACACAAACATCCATGGCCTGAGTGGGATTCGAACCCAGGATCCCAGCTTCCGAGAAAGCGAAGACAGTGCATGCCTTAGACCGCTCGGCTACCGTGACCGGCACAGGGACAGCTTTACCTTTTTAAATTTGGTTTTTACTTTAATTATTTATTTCTAACTTTGTTCGGTTAATGAACTTAATGTAGTTATTTATTCTTTCAGACAGGTCCGGCCCTATCTCATGCATGTTTTATTATTCTTAGCTACTTCATTTTGTAAGACAGTCCCCCTTCTCAGAAAAATCGCTTTGATAAACGATTAATTTCTTTAACAAATCAAGATGCAACCATGTCCGAGAACAAAGCCAACACGTGCAGTTAAAGCCAAGATGAAGCTTTATGGCCCCCAAACGTAACAGTTTTCAACGTGATAATTTGGAAGCAATCATAGGCAGATCTATTATCTGTTCATTCCTGCCCGCAAGCCATTATAAAGAGAGCTACAATACGTTACAAAACAATAACAAATATACGTGGCGTCTCACTCTTCAGAAAACGTGACCACTTGTAGGTTCCTTCTCGCTACTTGGCATGTTCATGTACAGTGTGTCCCGTAAACTACTGAATGAAAACAACAATTAGGAAAACAATTTAATTAAACCTACTTTTCTATGTTTGTTATTTTATTTACTGACTTTTTTGTNAAAATACATATTAAAACTGGCAGGAATATGTGGATTCTATAATGTTAATAATGTACGTAACATAAAATTAACTTGTGAGTGACATGAAGCCATAAAATTGAAGTACAAAATACTCGCTCGCCATGTCATAATTGTCCTTAGGGTTTCCAAGCACTATACATGACACATAAATGGCAAGCGCTGACGTAATATGACTGACTGCGCGTTATGATAAAGCCAACTACATACGTACGGCTAGGGTGAATCACGGCACTCAAGGACAACCATAGATAAGGCCTCTCAGCTGAGAGGTACAGTGCGTGGACCCGCCAGAAGACCACACTTTTCTTGGGTCATTATCTCCGTAACCGTTCAACTTTGGACATAGGTGTTTTGGGTTATATCGGCATACTTTAACATAAGGAACACCCTCCCGAATTTTGGTCCATTCCTCCTGGGACACTCTGTATATACACACAATAATAGACGAAAGTTGAATCTATAAGGATTTGGTGAGGAGCATAATAGGATATTCTGAAATTTGCTTGGGGAAACGGAGGAAACCCACGAAAGCATTTAACCACAATAGCCAGTGTCACGGTCGGGATTGGAGCCAATCACCTCCCGAATACGAGTTCATAGCATTACCACTATACCAACAAATTCGGTTAGTATTTATTTACTTACATTTTGTATCTATGGTTCCCTAAGGGCCTTTGCCCCCTTTATGAGAGATGCCCCTTCTTCTCTATTATTTCTCTTTGGGCTCCATTTATTCAATTACACCTCTCGTAAATCATACTCTTAAATCTTATGGTCTTTTCACTTTTCTTCTGCTTGAGTTACAATAATTTTCTTAGCCAATCATTTTCTTCAGACAAGAAAATACGTATCACTATGAACGTATATTGTAATTTGTCTTGGATCTTGGACGGATCGGAAACTGCAATCGGGAGTTCAAACCCCGCTCGGGTCGTGTATATACGTACGTATCTTTCTCTGTTACATGTCCCTTGTAGACAGAGAGGCCTTGCCGGGTGTCGATCTCTTGACTTAGCAGCCATAGTATAGGCCGCGCCATAGCTCAAGCGGTTAGTCGCGGGCTTCCCACCGCGGCGGCCCGGGTTCGATCCCGGGTCTGGTCAAGTGAGATTTGTGGTGGACAAAGTGGCGCTGGGGCAGGTTTTCTCCGAGTACTTCGGTTTCCCCTGCCAATCTTCATTCCACCAATTGCTCCACAATCACCCTCACCTATCATCTGGGTCTGGTATAATAGGTTATAAGTGGCCGCAGTACAAGGGACTTAGTCTCACCCCACTAGCAATAAAGAAACCCTAGTACACACCGACAGCGTCTCATAAAATCGTAAGTTAAATTTGAATTGGAACACACCAACTGATGTTACTCGTGTTAGCTCGAGAAGAAGAATGTACTAAGTACAGATTGCTCTGTGTATAAAAATCACGACTTGACATCACACTATACTAAGTACTACTAATATCACTAGATTTTCCATTTTTGTTCTGTTTATGAGTTCATTTTTGTTTTTTTATGGCTACCTTGTGCTTCACTAATCCGGATGACCACCTCCAATATTACTCCGGACTAGCGAGAGTTTACTCCATTGTGTTGTCTTTTTGTAGTTTTCAAATAAAGGCTCTACAGTGATATTTTTATTTATTTCAGCAGCATTACTTACATCATAAAATTTTCCATTTATAAGTTTTCTAAGTTTTTTTTCTCTTAGGGCTACATTTTTCTTCACTAATCCGGATTATTGCTCATTCCAGGTGACCTCTCCCCCGGTTACTCCGGATTAGCGACGGTTTATTCTATGTGAGTTGCAAAATTTTTGTTTTGGCAAGGCGCTCGTTTAAAAATTCTAAAGACACAAAATAAATTCTTTTGTTTCTTATGCCTGAGCCATGCACCGTGACTCATTTAATATGCAACACACATTTACAAAGTATTACTGTTTCCTGAACACCGCATGAAATCCGGCATTCTAGATCCTACGTTCGTACGTGACAACTGAGATGTGAACCCAACATAAACGGAACAGAGCCTTCGGTTATCTGAAAGTTCTGAGGATACATGAAGTTTATCTTAGTTCGTTAGGGAAATGTCAGCTCAAAGTTAATTTAATTTAATATTATCATGGATGATAACAGGATAAATAAGTCGTGCTTTAAAATCACCAATACCAGACTACTATTGTGCAGTATCCTAAATTCGGTGACATATCACCACAATGCATATACGTAAGACAAATTTTACACTTATATTCGTATCTAAACTCACAATCAAACAATACTGACTTTACAAATCATCCTGTCGACCCTTTGAAACGTGAAATTCACCCAAAATAAAACTCCAGTTCATACATCACAGAAAACACCACCTCTCGATTAAAAAGACCAGTCGTTAAAGGCTCTTCATGAAAACAAATTCCGCTTATTCTGTGAAGCGTATTGAACACACATAATGCGACCTGACCCAGAGTAGACGTTCATTGCTAGTCAACAACTCGGTAAACAGGTTCCCGTGGCAACGAATACATAAGCAACAATCGAGGCATTGTTGAGTTATAACGATGGAAACGGTGTTTTCTGTTGGGTTCGCCCCGAGGTTGTATAAAGAGGATCCAAGTGTGATTAATGCCCGTGTAGAGGAGGTGTCGAATACCTCCACAGTGACCCTGCGAGTCGTAAGAGATGACGAAAAAGGAAGTCTCAAATCTGAGACAGTAGAATATGGTCTCGGGTCCCAAGGGACTCAGACCCGAGAAAGTCTGCACTGGCAAGGGCCAGTAGCATATACAAAAGGCAGACCCGTCCTCTCGTGAGAGAGGGCGCCCCACAAAAACAGGCCCGTAAATGTCAAACACTAATAAATATCAGGTCATGAGAACAAGATGGGGCTCGACACCAAGACTTACTGAGTGACTGACCGTCAGTCGCAATGTGACTTGGACCTGGCCGAATTAGAACCGCAGAAAGTGTTAGGCTCTCAGAAAGCTGCAGCGAGGTCTCAGTGCTATTGAGACGTGGCGTGAGCGCTGGAATATAAAAGTCAATGAAGATAAAACTCAGGCAATCTAGTTTTCTCACAGACTTAGGCTCTCTGAGGCTCATCTTAATTTGAATGGACAGAATATCCCCTTTGTCAGTCATGTAAAATATCTGGGCGTAATCTTCGATAAGAGGATTACGTGGAGACTTCTCCTAGAAATTATTGAAACCAAGGCCTTCACATTGAATTTGACTTTGGCTGAATTAGAATTGAGGGTGTCTCTTGAGATGGCAGAAAAGATGAAAAGAAATGGCAAAAAGATTTCATACGTGCTGTAGTTACAGTGAGAACATTATAAATCCGTTGCCAGGATACGACTAGTAAAGACTGTGTATGTGTGTATGTGTGTGTGTGTGTAACGATGAACCGTATATTGTACAGATCAGCGATGATGCTGTATCGCTTGTAGTTACAAGTTGAGTGCATAAGGTGTCAATAAATCCAATCATCCAACCCAAACTCCGTAAAATCATCACGCACATCTCTAATACAAGTGGCAATGCTTAATTACGTGGGCAAAATGGTGTTTTTCTGAGGACATGCCATAACTCAGGCGATTAGTCGCCGGCTTCGAACCGAGGGAACAGGTTTTCTCCGAGTACTTCGGTTTCCTCTGCCAATTCTCACTCCACCAAATGCTCCACATTCACCATTATGTATCATCCGGTGCTGGTACAATAGGCCAATTGGTGGCCGACGTACAAAGTGGACTCAGTCTCACCCCACTCTATGAAATTAAAAAAAAATGTAAATTAAAATAAAAAGCGTTTTTGGTGTTAAAGCAATTTCTTTAAAGGCTTAAGAAACCTTCTTATATTGACAGTGAACTGAAATACCTTCGTCACATTGTTTTCAAAGCTCGTATCTCTTTCAACGTGACGTTTCCTTGTGAAGTCGTTAGAACGCCGCTTGAAACATTTCGTCACGGATGGCTCGACAGAATCGATAATAAGAGTGCAGGAATACAAACGGCACGAGATATCAAGTGTCCATTTGAAGAAGCGCTGAGAAATAACTTGTAACTTATTTGGAACATAAGTTACCACGTATCCCTCCTCCACACTCTCTTCTGGAAACAACAAAGAATCTTGCATTCTGATCACCGAAGACGAAGGCCGTCGCCTCAAGTAGTCTGCACGTGGCGATAACAAAGCCCAGTAATAACAAGTCTATAATTTGAAAACGCAAAAAGAAAAAAAGTATAGTGATATCAAGAAATATAAATGGGTTCTTGAGAACAAAAGTGAAATACGCAGTATATACATCATTTATCATTTAAAACGTAACCGTTTTTTTATTTCTAGTGGGGTGGGACTAAGTCCCTTGTACTGAGGCCACTTCTGGCCTATTGTAACAGCCCCAGATGGTAGGCGAGGGTGATTGTGGAGCAATTGGTGGAATGAAGATTGTCAGGGGAAACCGAAGTACTTGGAGAAAACCTGCCCCAACGCCACTTTGTCTACCACAAATCCCACTTGACCAGACCCGGGATCGAACGCGGGCCGCCGCGGTGGGAAGCCAGCGACTAACCGCTTGAGCTATGGTGCGGCCAACGTAACCGTTACTACAAAAGCATACGTAATCTTACAAGTGAAATCTGTTGCTGTTTTCTTCGGTACTTTCTTTGTAAGAATACGTACTACTAAATGATAGGTGCTGCACAGGAAGTGAACACAAAACAAGCAGAAAGTTATGTGATATTGCTTCTTTGCTCGTTGCTAACTTAGCATGTCCTCAACCCTCAAGACTGAAGCAGTAAATCCTTCCGAAACATCGGTGAACACCTAACATACTACTTCGTGTCAAATGCCAGAATATAATTAATCTTCATAGTTAGCACTATGGGAACATAAAATCAAAAAATTTATATGAATTCCTCATCTCTCTGATTCGTGCTACATGCCCAATCCGTTTCATGCTTCTTGATATTATCTTTATAATAATATCTGGTGAAAACCACTAATTATGAAACTCGTCGTTACGACATAAAACACGTTTCGAGAAGATGTCTATCTGCAGTCCTTGTGGGCCCTGGCAGCTTCTTCAGTTTCTTAATCTATACATAGTTGGTGACCTCTGTGGTTCCTAGCTACAGATTCAGAGGTCCAGGTTCGATTCCCGGCGCTACCAGATTTTTCGGAGAAATAGTGGGTCTGGAACGGGGTCCACTCAGCCTCGTGATGATAATTGAGGAGCTGTTTCAAGGAAATACCGGCTCCCGTCTAGAAAACCGAAATTAACGGCCGTGGGGATCCGTTGCGCTGACCACGCGACACCCTCTATCCGCTACAGTTGGCACTAACTTCGTTAACAAACGGCGATCGCTCGGTCGGTATAGTTCGCTTGCGGACTAAAACCACGGAGTTTGTTTGATACACAGTCGGTAGAATTCTTTGGACGGGGGATCATCCCGTGGCAAAATCGCTACCTACACAGAACAACACAGACACAGAATAGACGCACACAGACATCCATGCCTGAAGTGGGATTCGAACCCACGATCCCAGTGTTCGAGCGGGAGTAGACGGTTCATACCTTATACCGCGCGGCCACTGGGATCGGCTTCGAGAAGAGGCGACTGGAATTAAGTCATAGGTCTCCAGCTTCATCGTCGGGAAAATGTTCAGCCGAAAGATGATGTTTAAGAGGGTCGAACAAATGGAAGTCGCTTGGAGCAAGGTCAGGGCTGTACGGAGGATGCTCGAGGACTTCCCACTTGAAATTTCGCAGCGTTTCATTTGTCACGTTGGCAGTATGGGGACGCGCGTTGTCATGCAAGAGCAACACGCCTTTGTTGAGGAGTCCTAGTCGCTTCGTTGAATGGCCTTACGAAGTTTCCTGAGTATGTTACAGTAGGAGTCGGCATTTACATTTGGTCCTTAAGGCTAGAATGCGGTGAGCAGTATGCCTTCGTGATCCCAGTCACCGCCTGGTTCCGACAGCAGCTGGTTTTCAGGGGCTTGTGAAACGATGGGACAAGTGCCTAAGTGTACAGAGAGATTATGTTGAGAAATAAAAACATTTTTCAAATCAGTACTCTTATTTATTTAAGTTCTATATCCATTTGTAACTAACTTATTGATTTACCTAAGAATAAGACGGCAGTTTCCTCATCAGAAAGATTTTAACATCTGATGGTGGCCGTACTAGCAGGAACATGTAGCGAACTTTTAAAATTTCTAAGTTAACAAGTTCTGTGGGAAGTGGTGTTGCACGTAAGAATGTGAATAATAGACGCTAAACTACATTCATTTGTTTTCTCCCTCATTCGTGCTACATGCCCTGCTCATCTCATCCTCCTGGACTTGGTCATTCTAATTATACTTGACGAAGAGTACAAGTTACGAAGCTCCTCATTAATATAATCGCGAATTCCAATTTCGCAGCCTTTGAATGGGCAGACCGAGACAGAAGGATCGTGGCTGGCCCTCCCATCCCCCCCACACCCTCAAGCCCTTTTATCGGGAGCAATAACTGAACCGTTCTAACCCGTGTCAGGGGCCCACTGGAGTGTAAATAATAGCGTGACAGTACACTGCGCCGGCCGGGGGGGGGAGCGTGTCTTACCACACACCTGCTCCGTTTTCCCACGGAACTCCTTCGGTAGGACTCGGCTTATCTCGTCACACATCGGGTTCCTTTGCTAATATGCTTACGAGAATCTTTGATTCTTAACCCCCCCCCCCATTCTTCACATATACAAAAAAAAAAGTCATTTGTAGGGGGCGAAAGAAAGAGGTTGGTGGTTGTATGGTGGGGGATACACGCGATTTGGCTTAAGACAGCTGCTGCTGCTATCTTACGGCGTTGTCCAGAACGACTTCCAAACATGAGTGGCGGGGAATTTGAATTATCGTCGCTAACGGTTTCATTTTATTTCCATGGCGACATTGAAATAGTCTACTAGTGCTTAATTAACAAAACGGCTGTACCGTGGCTTAGGCAGTTTAGACACTGCGCCTAGACCTACATCAATTACACCTTCGAAACACAAAATATTTAATTAACGTATTTAATCAATATCACAAATCGAAAAATATTCCTATATATGAGGAAGTGCTATTATCCTGTCAAGTTGTCGAACTCAGTACCTGGTACTTACAGTTTCAGGCCTTCCTAAGCAAACTAGGGCGGTACCTCTGGAGCCGACTATCTCTCCTAGCTCCTGAACATGCAAGCCATAAAACCGAGCGCCTACCAAGCCCTTAATAAGACCCTGGCCATTGTGGATGAAGCATGGATGTGAATTTCCCGCGAAATTTACGACCCAATTCACCTAGCACCATACACGCCCTTTCTTACTTACTTACTCATGGAGGTGAGCCCTTCTGGAGGAGTCGCCAATTCTGCAGTTACTCAAGAATTTCCCAGCATTTTATGGAACCCGAAAGTTCATTACCGTATTCACAAGAGACCTCCACTGGTCCCTATCCTGAGCCAGATCTATCCAATCAATACCATCCTATCATATCTCTCTAAGATCCATTCTAATATTGACCACCCACCTACGCCTTGGTCTTCCCTGTGGTCTCCTTCCTTCTGGCTTCCCCACCAATATCCTATATGCATTCCTCGTCTCCCCCATTTGTGCTACATGCCCTGCCCACCTCATCCTCCTTAACTGGATCATTCTAATTATACTTGGAGAAGAGTACAAGTTATGAAGCTCCTCATTATGCAGTTTTCTCCAACCTCCTGTTACTTCATTTCTCTTCGGTCCAAATATTCTCCTCAGCACCCTGTTCTCAAACACCCTCAGTCTATGTTCCTCCCTTAATGTCAGAGACCAAGTTTCACACCCATACAGAACCACAGGCAAAATTATAGTTTTGTATATTCTAATTTTTATGTTTTTGGACAACAGATGAGAAGACAAAAGGTTCTGGACTGAATGGTAGCAAGCATTACCCGGGTTCAATCTCCTCTTAATTTCCTCCTGAATCAGGTTTCGATCTGTTATCGTTGTCCCCAAATATATGTATGAATTGTGCCACATTTTCAAAACATCTGTTTCCTATCTTTATGTCATGATTTTGCCCTGCATTTTGGTGACGAGACAGCAACATATACTTAGTTTTCTCTGTGTTTACTTCTAGACCAACCTCTTTACTTGCGTCAATTAAAGTTTGTGTGTTTTTCTTTATGGTATCTACGTTATCACCCAGTAGATTCACATCATCGGTGTAGACCAACAGCTGATGTGTCCCATTTAATTTCAGTCCCACCTGGTTTCCTTGGACCTTCGTAATTGCATATTCTAAATCATAGTTGAAAAGGAGTGGCGATAAAGCATCTCCTTGTTTTAGACCATTCTGGATAGGAAATTTATCAGACAAATGTTTACCTACACGGACTTTACTATACGTTTTGTCTATACACATTTTAATCAGCCTAACTAGTTTCATGGGTATCCCAAACTCTATCAGAATATTGTACAATACTTCCGTCCTAACTGAATCATAGGCTTTATTGAAGTCTACGAATAGCTGATGTACTGTCTCACCGTGCTCCCATTTTTTCTCCAATATCTGACGAATGCAAAAGATTGATCTGTAGTTGATCTGTTACGTCGAAACCCACACTGATGATCCCCCAATAATTTCATCTATGTATGGACTTAACCTTGAGAGAAGAATATTGGATAACATTTTGTATGAAGTTGATAGCAGTGATATTCCCCGATAATTACTACAGTCAGTTTTATCACACTTCTTGTGAACTTGTGCAGTAATAGACTCCTTCCACTGATCAGGCAATTTTTCCTTATGCCAAACAGAAGTAATTAGCTTGTGGATCTGAGAATGTAATATTTCGCCTCCTGCTTGAATAAGTTCTGCCGGAATTTGATCACTACCTGGCGATTTATACAGTTCCAATTTTGCAGTAGCAATTTCAACCTCAAAAGGGCTAGGATCAGGTACTAACGGCTCAGCTGTATGGATTTCTGTCTGCCTAACAACACTGACCCTATGCACATTCAATAACTGAGAGAAGTAGTTCCTCCACCTATTCAAAATGTTGTGGGAAGCTGCAAGCAGATCACCATTCTCTTCCTTCACTAAGTTACTGCTAGGTTGGTAACCCCTCTTAACGTCATTTATTCCTCTATACAGGTCTCTAATGTTCTTCTTCTTAGTGTTCATTGCAAGCTCATCAATTTTGTCTTCCAGATATTCCCTCTTTTTATTCCGGAAATGCCTGCTGGTTTCGTCTTATATTGTTCATATTATTCCCATTTAACTCGATACAGGCCCTAATATACTCAGTGAAATGTGTAGGAAAATTAAAATATCCTACATTCACAGGCCTAGCACACAACTTATTTAAGAACTAGCTAGCGAACGGCTCTGAAACAACATTCATTTGTAGACAACTGTTCGCTAAACACGTTGCCGGGGCAACAGGTAACCATGGAACAATAGAGGTACTATTGGAAACGGTGTTTTCTACTCGGTCCTCATAAAAGGGTTATAAGGAGGAGAACTGGTGCAACTGAGTCAGGAGCGCGGGAGCTCCAAGACATCGAACAGCTTACGGTTCTGAATAAACAGCCCCGTACGTTGCAGACAAAGAGAAGCAAAGGAGAGATTTAATTTTATCAGTACTTGAACAGTTACAGCCCTCTGCAAATGTGACACACAAATGTTTGATGCTCATCCAAAGTATGGAAAAGAAAAGAAACGGTAGAAACACATATGTAAACTTTTAAAATAAAGCAACCGCACAGATAGGGTCTAATGTTAGGGTTCGCGCATTTAAGCCGGACTGCTGGCTAGAAGTCAGTTTGCATCCGGAAGGTCCTGAGACCGGCCAGGTCGACCAAGGTTTTCCGTGGTTTTCCTCGGTACTAGAGCAAATGCTGAGTTGGTACCCAAATTCCACGTTGCACTGCATGCCTCACATGCAGCCCTCCCATTGTTAACATCAAAATTTGGCCTTAATATAGCCCTCCCAACGTTAGCAAAAAAAAATAAAATAAAATAAAATAAAAAATCCTATAATATGCTCTATCTTTACCAGAAGGACAAGCGGGCACTGCCTGGGAACCTTCAAAATCGGAGATATAGTTTCTTACTCCCCCCCCAATGTAGTGTCTCTCACTACCACCCTCACTTTTTCGCTCTCACTCTCTCTCTCTCAAAAACCGAGTCAGTTATGTGTAGGAGTCTGTGAAGGAAAGAGTCCGTTGGAAGGGAGCCGCCGTTTAGAGAGTGCTTCAGCCCGGAAGGAGAGAACTAGCCATTGTTAGAATACGTTACCAGGCAACTACTAGTGAAGATACCGCGGGCTGAAAGAGACTTGTAAAGTATGGAAATCAGCGATGGCGCTGTAACTAAGTATAACTACGAGTTGTATGTTAAAGTGGTTAATAAATCCCAAAACCCCGTCTATAGTCACACCCCCTCACGTGACAATAGAAATTGTTCTCCTCTTCTCCAGAGAGCATAACGCAAATTAAGAGAGGAGACGTCCCACGCCCGTCAAGGAATGCCAGTGGGTTAGATCAGCGTTAATCTGCAGCACTTCAACTTTCCCAGTAATCCTGTGATAATATAATATGGATCAGAAATGTACGGTTTGAGAACATCGCGACACTCATTGCAGTTGCTGTCTTCTGGGGTGTGACGCCGTGTAGTGTGGTACACATGGGTTCCGGCACGTATCTACACCGCCCATTGAATCTTTAGCAAAAAAGAAATAAAATTAGAAAAACGAAATATGCCAATTATTAATACCAACATTTAAAATATCTTTATGTCAAGTCCAAGCCCCCTTCTTAAAAGCGAATTTGTGAGTTTGTAAGTACATTCTGTGGCTACCGTGCCTGAAAATAATATCTGTGGTGCCCATAATGGCAGATTGTTTCCGAGGATTTGGAGAACTGTACATCTATTCTGAAGATGGAAGCAAAATTATCTTCCGAAATGTTGGTAGCGATCTACTACACTACACAGTATTACATCCCAGAAAGCAGCGATCTTCATGGATAAAAAGGGCTAAAGAAAAATCCAAAATCAGACATTCCCGGCGCTGTCTATAAAATATAGATTATGGTACATGAAAGCAGATCAGTCAGTATAGCGACGGGGTTCGAGCTGTACGGCGGGGGTCCGGGGTTCGATTCCAGGTAGAGTCAAGTTTGTTCTCTTCTCCACAGCGTCCAGACCGGCTCTGGGGACCACCCAGTCTCCTGTCCAATGGGTACCGGGAGCTCTTCCCAGAGGGTAAAACGGCCACGGCGTGAAGCTGACCACTCAACTCCAACTAGTACCGAGCTCAAATTACATGGATCTATACTTCCACTCTTCCATACGCCTTCATGGTATAGTGCTTAATTAGTTAAACACAGGGACAACTTTACCTTTTACCAACTTTTGCGGTTCGTGAAAGGCTTGAAGATGAGCGGAGACATTTTGGATGAGCTAAAAAATGTATCAGCAATGACAGAAAGACAGGTTTTTGCCATTTTAACAGAATACACAGAAACAGTCTCCTCAAATTAGTAATAAAGCACAAAATAGACTGAAACAAGAAACAGAGGACAGCTGACAGGACTCTGACATGAAATAAGCTTTCCATCCTCAGGGTGCAAGAGTAACCCAATCAACCAGTAAGGTTCAAGCAGATAAAGATATAACTATTGTAGCAGGTTCCTCTGAAATTTGTTTACTTCTACCAGACTAGACGGCGTCACATCCCAGAAGACAATAGTCTTTACAGTAACCACTGTGGTGACCTCAAATTGAATAAATCATCATCATCATCATCATCTGTATTTCTACCAGACTAGACGGCGTCACATTGAAGCGTCACATTGAAGAAGACAATAGAATTAAACGTGGCCCTACATTAAGCAAGTGTTGGGGCCAGTGAAGAATACAAAATGGAACTTGGGATTTTCTGTCCGCCCTCCCACGTGTATTCCTAATACAAAATGGGGACAACGCAAGATTGAGACGGACTTTGACTGTGTAGTTTCCTAATCTACATAGCGTCGAATCACTGAATGATACTGATTTGAAAACGATGTGAAAAAGCAAGAAGTTCTAGGAAGAACTAAGACGCCTTCAACAATTCTTCCCTGCCGCGGGAGCCGCCTAACCGTTGCCTTGCAACGGCAGAGGGACACACAGACACACCCACAGGCTTTCTTCTGATAAGACTCAGACAGCAGAGTAAAGAATGAGTCCAACAATTCTTTGTTTCATGTATTCATTTTTGCTGGAACGTGTTTGCTGAGCCGTTGCCTACCAACAATAAGTGGATACATATAGAGAATCGCAGGTAATTGGAGGGATTTATTAAGTATGCTGTTGAGGTGGGCTCAGGTGGCATGACATAAATATCAAGTTTTTTTTTTTCTTTTTTCTTTGGCACTACAGCCCCAGTGGGCCTATGCCTACCTCCATGAACTTCTCCGTTCACTTTGGTTTTTCTAGATCTTACACATACGGTAGGACTCCTTGGGCGGGTGATCAGCTCGTCGCAAGGCCTCTACCTGTACACAAACACAGAAAAACGCACATAAACATCCATGCCCTGAGTGGGATTCGAACCCACGATCCCGGCTTCCGAGCGAGCGAAGACAGTGCATGCCTTAGACCGCTCGGCTACCGTGACCGGCTCAAATACCAAGTTTAGTAAACATTTTTTCATGCATTCAAAAGCTGACAAGGGGGAAACACAGACAACATGTAAATCGCACAAGCCACGTTTTTTTTTCTTTAAATAAGGAAAGTACTCTAAAAAAATGATGGCCTCGTTTAAAATCTCTCGAAATTTGCCTGGAAAAGACTCTGACATCGCGGTGGAGCGACCATAATTCGGCCAGACATCAGAATGCAAGCCTGAAGCGATACGGTTGCAGGCAACTTGCGCTGTAAAATGCAGAAATCAAAACAGTCAATTTGACTCGCGACAAACAGAGCCTCACATATCCTGACTTGTGGCACTTTAACACACCATGAACATCGCTGTAAATTGCTCTAAATCTTCAAGACACGGTACATCCAACGGCAGAATAGACTCCTATTTCTAACTCCGTGTCATGGCGTGTTAAAGTTTTACAAATTTTAACATGCATCCAGGTAAGAAATACGGTCAAACAATGCACTGGTCTACAAAGGACGCGCGGGAGACGTCATAGGTACGATCTAGGGACTGAAGGACGGACGGCCGTGACCAGTGCTAATTCAAAGGCCAAGCGGTGCAGCGAACTTAGTGGAATGCAGCTATGACAGGGGGACTACACGTGGGGGTCTTCTTTTCTGCAAGACGCACAGCTTTACTACAGCCTATTATTTATTCAACGTGCGAAATTTTCGTCATTTTTAGCGCTTAATAAAAGGTTCATTCAACGTATGTGGATATGTTTATGACCTATCTGCATACAAAGTCACACATGCCTGATTACAGTACAATTACAAACAGAGAATTACTGGGGTTTTGGACTTTTTCCATTGTCCGGATTTTTAGGTAATAGAGGACACGACGTTTCGGAAACTGGATCTGTTCCCGTCTTCAGGTGAGAAAGGAAGACACCTACTCAGTTGGGCCCCTTAGAAAGAGCTAATCTCAATCACTGGAACAGTAGGTGTCTTCCTTTCTCACCTGAAGACGGGAACAGATCCAGTTTCCGAAACGTCGTGTCCTCTATTACCTAAAAATCCGGACAATGGAAAAAGTCCAAAACCCCAGTAATTCTCTGTTTGTAATTGGGCCTAGACCTACCTCCATGAACTTCTCCGCCTGTTGTGTTTAGGAACTATAAAATTAACATATAATAAAGTAAATTTAATAAATATTTAATATTTATTAAATTTATATCAAACTATAGGCCTAATTCGCGCGGCTGCAATGTTATATTATATTGTGGCGTGCCGCCTAAAAACCGGAATATCTGAGTCAGAGTGGGCGTCCATTGCTAGACAACGCCTCAGTACTCGTGTTCCTGCATCTTTGTCTGGGTGACAAACACGTTCACGCGACAACCCATGTATAGCAGACAGGTACCACGGAAATGAAAACCAGGACTAGTGTAGTTCCCGCGGCAACGAATACCCTAGCTACAGTTGCATCGAAAACGCGAAACGGAACCCTTGAACAAGGCGTCTCCTAGACTGTCCGACTGTCGAATATAACAGAACAAAACAGAACTGAGCAGGGCAGAGCGGAGAGCAGAAGAAACCAGCAGAGCTAAGAACTGATAAGAAACAGCAAAGACACACCAACAAGAATAGCAGAGTGAAAACGAAATTCGTGAGACGGCAGACTAGTCAGGTTGCATCGCATGGAAGACGCTATTTTTGAGTAATTGTAATTGTAATTGTAAACAACTTATCCAATAAATCACTTTGTCTAATGCGAAACCCATTAATTACTTGTCGCGTTACCAGGATACGTAACAATATTTCAAAATTACCTTGATTTTGAATTATGAAGTAAATTTTGCCTCCTGCTTCTCCCTGACTGATTTGCTTGGTTTACTGTTAAAATATAAACAATAAGGCAAAATGTTCCCCCCGAAACGTCGGTGAACTTCTACCGGACTACATAGAATTACATTAACGATGATAATACTCTTCAATATATAACTGATTTAAAAGTCTAGATCCTGTATAACAAACCTCTCCTTCATGAGTCTCACACCGGAAAGAGTTTGCAAAAATAAATTGAATCATTGAAAATAAAAATGATTGCAAATTGCATATACAGGATATCCCAGGATGAAAGATGAATATTCTGGGAGCTTGTAGTATCGGCCATTCTAAGCAAAAGAGTGTATACGTACATATGTCTTTTCTGAACGGTTTCCGAGATACAGCTATTTCACTCTACAGTACATTGTAAACTGTACAGACGAGCAACACGAGTTGCACCGAGATAGAGCTATTTCACTGTGCAGTACACTGTACACTGTACAGACGAGCAACACGCCGGTCCTCACACGAGTTGCACCGAGACAGAGCTATCTCACTGTACAGTACACTGTACACTGTACAGACGAGCAGCACGCCACGTCCTGACACGAGTTGCACCGCGATAGAGCTATTTCACTGTACAGTACGCTGTACACTGTACAGACGAGCAGCACGCCACGTCCTGACACGAGTTGCACCGCGATAGAGCTATTTCACTGTGCAGTACACTGTACACTGCACAGACGAGCAGCACGCCATGCCCTCACATGAGTTGCGCCGAGATAGAGCTATTTTACTGTACAGTACACTGTACACTGTACAGACAAGCAACACGCCATGTCCTCACACGAGTTGCAAAGTGCACTGATGTTGAAAATGTACTATGCTAGGTAAACTGTACTAGCTTTGTCACTTGAACAATAAATACGGGTATTAGAAACAGAACGTAATATTTCTTTCTTATAACAATTGTGGAACTGTATAGTGAAATAGCTCTATCTCGGAAACCGTTCTGAACAGGACGCATGTACATATACACATTCTTGCTTAGAATGACCGATACTATGACCTTTCAGAATATTGACCTTTCCTCCAGGGACACTCTGTATTTCGAAGATCTTAATCCAGACACAGTTTTAGAAATTTTGGAGGAAATATAGTCAATCCCACCTCAGAAGAGCGCATAGGTGTAACGTTACTGACTTATTATCATACAGAATTGAAAATATAAACGTAAGATGACCTTTATGAATAGGATGCTCGCAAAGATTTCACGGAAATCCTTCACCTTATTTTGGCAGACGTAAGTAGGAACTCAAAGATCAAGACGTAGATGGGAGAACGAAGTTAAAATGGACCTTAAAGAGATAGGATGGGGTGATATGTACTGGATTGATCTGGCTCAGGATAGGGACCAGTGGATGGCTCTTGTGAACACTGTAATGAACCTCCGGGTTTCATAATATGTTGGGAAGTTCTTGAGTAGCTACATAACTGGCGGTTTCTCAAGAAGGGCTCAACTCCATCAAGTTAGTTAGTCTAGGTATGAACTCAAGACGTTGTACCGTAACCCTGTTATTCATTATACCACAAGAACACTAATTCCAGAAATACTCTGATCTAGAAACGGTTAAACATCCTTGTGAATGGCTCTGCTCCGTGCGTCATGGCTTCCTGTAGCCAAAATTCGACACGAGAAACTCCGGACTGTCCTTTCAATCAGTCATAGCCACGACCGAGATTTTCTGCGCTACGTGACGTCGAAACAAGACCCATACGTTAATGACATCGCTCCATGGTCACGCACATCGATGCAAACACATTTCTTCTGGCGTTCAGGGATACCCAGGTAGACGCTCTGGCTACTGAGAAGCGTCAATAACAAACATGGGCACCTCTGCACTCAAATGTCGGGCGTTAAGTACAAAGAAAGCACAGGAATTGTGTGTAAGCCTGGTGTGATGCACGTCGAGGTGGACTTCTGTTGTACCTCCGTCACAATTCCACACAATACGAAAAGTACATCAGTCAAACATCATGACTCTAGAGACTAGGACAAATGTTCCACCCACCTCCCAACCTCACAGCCTGTTTCTCTAAGATCCATCTTACTAATTAACTAACTCTGGTAGCAGAACCCGAAGGTTCAACACAGCTAATACCAAAGCCCGCCACTGGACATGAACCTGAACCAGTTCCATCCACCTCCCAACCTCACAGCCTGTTTCCCTAAGGTCCATCTTAACTAATTAACTAACTCTGGTAGCAGAACCCGAAGGTTCAACACAGCTAATACTAGAGCCTGCCATTGGACACAATCCTGAGCTAGTTCCATCCACCTCCCATCCTCACAGCCTGTTTCCCTAAGAGCCATCTTAACTAATTAACTAACTCTGGTAGCAGAACCCGAAGGTTCAGCACCGCTAATACTGAAGCACGCCATTGGACACAATCCTGAGCTAGTTCCATCCACCTCCCATCCTCACAGCCTGTTTCCCTAAGGTCCATCTTACTAATTAACTAACTCTCTGGTAGCAGAACCCGAAGGTTCAACACCGCTAATACCAAAGCTCCCACTGGACACGATCCTGAGCCAGTTCCATCCACCTCCCATCCTCACAACCTGTTTCCCTAAGATCCATCTTACTAATTAACTAACTCTGGTAGCAGAACCCGAAGGTTCAACACCGCTAATACGAAAGCTCCCACTGGACACGATCCTGAGCCAGTTCCATCCACCTCCCATCCTCACAACCTATTTCCCTAAGATCCATCTTACTAATTAACTGACTCTCTGGTAGCAGAACCGGAAGGTTCAGCACCGCTAGTACCAAAGCCCGCAACTGGACACGATCCCTACGCCTTACAGCAGAGGAAATAAAAACTGTTCCACTGCTTCATTAAGCACCAGGCCATGAAGGCGTATGGGGGAGTGGAGAGTGTAATTTCGAGCGTTTGCAATGTTGGCACTAAATGGAGGTGAGTGGTCAGCTTCACGCCCTTCCGTTTTAACCCCAGTACCCATTCAACATGAGGTTGTATGGGACCCTGAGCCAGTCTGAACACAGTGGAGAAGAAAAAATTCTCCTCCCCTGTCGCATCGAACCCTGGTTCCTCGGTCATCCAGCTTGCACTACAGGCACTATACTGACCGAGCTACCCTGGCTCCCACTATAGATACATTAGTATTTTCAAAGGAATTTGTGAGAGCTGTAGATAGGTTCTGTCTACCCCTGTACATTTGTTACAGGTTCTTCCTATTAGGCAGTTTCAGAACGCATGTAATTAAAATGTGAGCACAGTCCTAACACGTGTTTTTGGCAGCCTGCAATTGGCTGTCTAATCAGCACGCCAGACCGGTAGCAAGGTCCGTTATAATTACAGTCACACTTATAAGAAATGTAGTGCGCCCCTTTTGGGGCACTGGGAAGCAACAGTGACTCCAGAATATTTTTCAGTGTGGGGAACAAAAATATTTTTACATTTATATAAAAGCTATTTAAAAACATTTAACTGACCTAAAGTATTCAGGATATGAGAATATTTGAAAACAAAAATTTATTTTATTTTTTTGTATTAATACTTACGTAAACTTCTTGTTGAATTTCATTGTTTCCAAAAATCAAGGGGGGGGGGAGACAAATGTTTGGCTTGTCCCCACAACCCGCTGAGGTCTCTACTGGGTGGGAAAGGCGTACAACGTTATGATTCGTCATAAAAGTGAACGTATCCCTGTAAGAGGTCGTGAAGGCTAATAGGGTTTAGAGACATCGAGGCTCCCACATTATCTAGACAATCGGCTCACAGATGGCGGTGAGGTTGTCAGCCTTACGCGTCGGCCGCCCTTTACACCCAGGAAGATTCCTGGTACTCATTTCTGTTAGAATCTGAGTGGACCCCAGGGCCACAGTGCGGCTGGAAGGATTAGGTCAACTGAGAAATCCAATGTTTAGTCTTTAAACAAAGAACATGTGTAACAATGAGGTGTACTATCTCCCAGGGTTAAGGCCATATAGTCTGGTAGTTCACCCATCGTTTCCACCTTCAGAGTCGAAGTGTAAGCCGCCTACTTTTTGATGGCTGCTTGATTGGTTTACTCTTCAATCTTGACAATGGAGGCAGTAGGATACGCCGAAACGTCGTTGAAATTTTACCTGACTATACGGAGTTACACTCACCGCTATAATAACTTCAGATCCATCAAAAGAACCATCTGTTTATAAAACATTTCAATTTTTGTTGCTATATAGGCTTATATGTCACGTGCCTGCTTGTCTGCATATGTGCGTCTCTCTTTGCCTCCTCCTTCAGCCTATATTTCTTCTTTGTCGTCTTGGCTATATCCTTCGTTTCCCTCCATTTTCTTTTTCGTCTTTGTGGGCGAGAGCTATCGGTTGTACCGCACCTAAAGAAGTAAAATTGTCCCTGTGCTTAACTACCCAAGCACTACGCCATGAAGGCGTAGACCTCGGCACTTGCTGGTGGTGAGTGGTCAGCTTCACGCCCCGGCCACTTTACCCCCGGGAAAGGTCCCGAAGTACCCATTGTATAGGATGTTGGGTGCACCCCAAAGCAGATCTGGGCAACATGGAGAAAATTCTTGACCCTACAGGGACTCGAACTCCCACCCCTCGGACGTCCAGCCCGTAGCAAGTCGCTATACGACTACACTGTCCCAGCTCATTTATACCGCCTGTTCCGGCTTGAAAATCGCTAACCTCTGTTTTCATATTTTAACCACGTTTAAAATCCCACTAGCGAGAAGACGAAGGGGAGACAAGTTGTTCCATATCTACATACATTACACCGTTAGTGTAACGGGACTGGCTAACCCAAGGTGGGTTTCATGATCATTTTACTTTCACCTCTCATTATACAAACTTCATAACGGTCTCTAAGAATCCCTCGCATACGTTACGAGCAAGCATTTCAAAGTTTTATGTGTAACATTACTCCATGAATATCTTGTAAATATTCCTGACAACGGCCTGCTTTTAGCCTACTCTCCTTATTCTGGAAACGTAAAAGCGCGTTTATGAGATCACTTTTTTGTTGTTACCAACAACTTCTGAATGCCCGAACCAGTCTTCATGAAATTTGGTATATATATCGTGGCACCTGAGTCCATCTCAACAGCGTTATTCGCAAATCTCCCATCAGTAATACCAACATTACAACCTCTGAAATCGATGAGTAGCCTTTAAGGAGGGACCAATGTGACATGACGCCTGAAAGCCGGAATAGCGGAGCCAGAAGATACGAAATTTACTACGCAACGGCTAGGAAAACACATAGCCGAGACAAGGAACGCACACGCAACAATAGAAGAACCGATGGACGAGGTGTTTTCTATGCGGTCCTTGCCGAGGTCAAACTTCACGTTGTAGTGAAAGGAAAACAGACTATTATTTCTACCAAAGATTTCTCGTTCTTCATAAAATTATTATTGTGGACATTGTCACAGGGTCCAGTGATCGAGACTGGTAGTCTAATGGGCCAAAATGAGCAGGATCCTTTTCCGTTTTACTTCTGGTGACGGAGGTAGGACCAGATTCCGAAATATTACATACTCGTCATTTAAACATGCCGAAGATGACGACGACGAACAGTGTCCAAAATAATAATTTTTATATTAGATGACTTTGAGTATCCTTGCCTCAAAATTTCGGGCACAGATAAGTTTAGTATTTTATTTGTTTACAATTTATATAACGGTGTTGAAACTCAACGTACAGGAACGTTGGATGATGGTTAATAGCGAATAATGAATTGAAGAGAACGTGGATAGAAGCGGCGGTGGCCTAATTTTAGACAATATCCTGACATTTCCCTGGAAAGCGGAAGAGAGGTTGGCAAAGCTCAGCAGAAAATTACTGCTCTGCTCAGAGCACTCTGACCCCTACTCACATTGAAGAGGATTCCCCAATTTTAAACACGTAAATGGGTGGGAAGTTAGAAACGTGATTGTGGCAGATGTTACACCGGCGAACAAGCAGCCCTTTAGAAGTTCGCATTAAGGAGCACAAATATAACTTAACACAGAGTCTGCTTGAGAAATCAAAATTAGCCCAACATGAGTACGGAGAAGACCACAAAACATGTTGGGAATAAGCGAAAGTCTTGCAGATTGACCCAAACACCACATACAGGGAATACAAGGCTCATCCGATTAGTCAACCCAGCCGGGACAGCTCTCCAATCTGGGCTCCCCTTATCACAGGCAAAGTCAGTAGATTGCATTTCCGTCCAGTGTAGATTAGGTGGGACAAATTTTGTTTTTAAGTTTGTACCATACAGAGAATTTGTCTTTTTAGTGATGACTCCTATTCTGATAGTACTCTGATTTTAAGAACAATAGCCGTGAAATAATGCATGGATGTATGTGCTAGGCCTTATGTGTGTAGAGTTCTCTCATATTTCTAATATTTGCCTTAACTCTCGCAGATGATTTATGCTGTGCTTCGTTTATATATCATATCTTCTGTTGGTGCTGGTGTCCGGAGATAGGGACTATCAACTATGTCCAACTGAGAGGTTTTACCTGAAAAAGACAGAATTTAGTCTCCTAAACGTTGTGTGTTTTGAATAAAAACATGACGATTGTTAATGTCCAGAAACATAATAATTGTGACAATAATTGAATTGGAGAAAATTCTTGGTCATGGGTCTCGACGGCGCCCAAACCAAAAGTGAGTGAGTGTGAGGCAAAAGAGATACTCCCCAGTAGAGAGGGAGTGACCAGTAGTAATCAGACCACTCGTCATGTCGAGGCAAGACCCCATTTCAAAACACGTAAAAGTCTGGAACGAACAAAAATACGGTCATAAGTACCAACGGAGCCATAAACTGAGTTTTACCGCGCTGGCGAAACCAGCAGCAATTTGCTGGACTGAACTGTTCTCTGGCGGTACTGAGAGAAACCACGAAAACATCAACCAACATAGTCCGTGTCCCTTCCGAGTTTCGAACCAGACACTTCTCGAATACAAGTCTAAGGCATTGCCGTTTGAGGCAGCTCGCTCGCGTTTGTATATAAAATCAATTTATCATTATCTTGACCTGGTGCATCCCTCAATGCATAGGCCTAAACAAGTAACAGAAGTCCACAAACTGTAAAAGGTAAAACGGTAAACTTGTCTCTGTGCTTAATTAAGCACTACACCATGAAGACGTAAGGGGGAGTGGATGTACAGCTCCACCATTCTTCACCTCTGCACTAGATGGAGGTGAGTGGTCAGCTTCACGCCCCTACCGCTTTACCCCGGTAAAAGCGTCCCCGACTCTCATTCAATAAAAAACTGGGTGGGCCCCAGAGCCGGTCCTGTTTTTCTAGCTAAAAAAGTAATGCTATTCCTGTAACCCTGTAACAGACCGTGAAGGTCAAAAAGCCTGTGAGACGTCGAGTCTCCCATATTTTCTAGACAATCAAATCACAGATGGCGGTGAGGTTGTCAGCCTTACGCGGCGGCCACACTTTACACCCCAGGAAGATTCCTGGTACTCATTTCTGTTAGAAGCTGAGTCGACCCCAAGGCCATTGTGCTGTTGGAAGAATTAGGTCAATTGAAAAATCCAGTGATCTCATCGGGAATCGAACCCGCGACCTTCGGGCTTGTAGATAGTGCCTCAACCAACAACGCCACCGCGTGCCCCTTTTTATTGAGTAGACAGAAAAATATAATGACCGCCTTCGTCAATATTGTTGGTTACTTAGAATTTTGTCAATGTTGTTCTGCAAGCCGTATGTTCGTCCGTGTATCGTGTGTATCCAGTGAAGTGCGTGACAGTGTGTGGCTTAATGAGCATCGTGCTCTTAACATTAACACTACTTTTGCTGAATTCCCACTGGCACACAGGATAGAAAACTCATTTTATTTTTCTAACAATATTATGTTAATTTTTCGTAGGAATAATTGGTAAAGTTCCTTCTCTTCTTCAATTCTGACTTCTTTGAAAAATTCAGGGAGGGTAGATGCTTGGCTGCCCCTTGCCCCTCCCCTTATGGTATTCAGGATACAAGAATATTTTTTCCTAAGAATATTATTTTAATTTTTGGTACTAATAGTTGGTAGACTTCCTTTCCATCCTCAATTTTGACTTCTTTAAAAAAAATTCAAGAAGGGCACAGCTGCGTGACTGCCCCTTGCCTCCCCCCATGGTACTCAGGATAAAAGAATCACTTTGTTATAAGAAAATTATTTTAATTTTTGGTAGGAACTCTTGGTGAAAATTTCTTCCTTTCTTCAGTTGTTGACTTCTTCCAAAAATTTTGGGTGGGGGGTGCAGATGCGTGGCTGCCCCCTTACCCCCATGGTATTCAGGGTACAAGAATACTTTTTCTCTAAGAATATTATATTAATTTGTGGTACTAATATTTGGTAGATTTTTTTCTTTTCTTCAATGTTGACTTTTTCCAAAAATCCAGAAGGGTTACATGCGTGGCGCGGTTCCTTCTAATGCAATTTTCTTCGTCTTTGCATCCCTCGGAACTCGGAATACTTGCCTCATCATTTTAACAAACAAAAATCAGTGCCCATAATACAGAGGTTCCAGAGCATAAAAAACCGACTCCCCCCCCCCTCCAAGGAGAGCTTCTGTGTGTCGTGCTGACGAGAAGAGTTCCAGCTGGGACGTGAGGCGTCCACGAGCAGGGCGGACGGCGGGAGGACATTCAGTGCATCAACAAAATGGACCACAAATGTGAAAATGGACTCCATGTAAGAGAGTCCACCTTCAGACGCTAATAGTCGCTGAGTTAGTCAAGAAATTATATGCCGTTTAAGTAGGGCCTAACCAGAGAGTACATTATATATCATTTAGGAGTCCCATACTGGTTCCTATATTGTGCCAGATGAATCCACTTCATATCGTCATATCGTATTCTTCTAAAATCCGTTTTCAGCCTAACTCCACGGGGCTGAGCCCTTCTTGAGGAGTCACAAGTTTCGCAGCGACTCAAGCACTTCCCAGCATTTTATGGAACCCGAAGGTTCATTACCGTGTTCACAAGAGCCCTCCATTGGTCCCTATCCTGCGCCAGATCAATCCAATCCATACCATCCCAACCTATCTCTCTAAGATCCATTTTATTACTGTCCACTCACATACTTCTTGGTCTTCCAAGCGGTCTCTTTCCTTCTGGCTTTTCCACCGATATCCTATACGCATTCCTCTTCTCTCCCATTTGTGCTACATGCCCTGTCCACCTCATCCTCCTTGACTTGATCATTCTAATTATACTTGGAGAAGAATACAAGTTATGAAGCTCCTCATTATGCAGTTCTCTCCAACCTCCTGCCACTTCATCTCTCTTCGGTCCAAATATTCTCCTCAACACCCTGTTCTCAAACACCCTCAGTCTATGTTCCTCCCTTAATGTCAGAGACCAAGTTTCACACCCATACAGAACCACAGACAAAATATAGTCTTGTATATTCTAATTTTTATGTTTTTGGGCAGCAGACGAGAAGACAAAAGGTTCTGCACTGAATGCTAGCAAGTAAGCCTGTTTTATTTGTTTAACAAGGAAAGGAGGCTAGGAATAACCTGGGCTGTATAAGAGAGCTCTGAAGTGGACCCCCAAGCTGGGGACAGTCCAGGTTCAGACAGGCTCCGACAAGCCCGGACAGAGTGGCGAGAGGAACACGAGTGTACCACGACGTCTCGGTCGGTTGGGTGGAGGGGCGGAGGGGTGGCAGTACGGTAGCCGAATAAACACCTGCTTCATATTCCCACGGTTCTAGCACTATGTTGCCAACTGCTGGCGGGGGGGGGGGCGCACCACATCATTACTGAGGTTCATACACCCAGCACACTTGTCCCCTCCACCAAATCGCTGCCCACAGACCGTGCCTCGCTAGTCAGGACGGACGGTTTCCAGAGCCTTAGCCTACCTGGATATTCCGTCTGTTTGTAATTACGTAACAATTTATAATTATTTTACACATGACGTGTATGTGGAGTAGGGGTGTCATAATATAACGGTTAATATTTTCGAAACTCCAGATGGGAAATGGTACTTCATAAACTCGGGCGTAATCGTGAAACAAAGTGTGTATTGAATGAAACTGAAAACGATTACCTGGCCCCGGGAGGGGGGTTGTGACCTCTGTAATTAAAGTTTACTTGTAAAGGTAAAACGTATAGTTGTGTCCTTGTGCTTAACTAATTAAGCACTATGCCATGAAGGCGTATAGAGGAGTGGATGTATAGATCCACATTTTCTTGATCTCGGCACTAGTTGGAGATGAGTGGACAGTTTCATGCCCCGGCCGTTTTATCCCCGGTACCAATTGGATAGGACGTTGGGTGGACCTCAGAGCCGGTCTCGACGATATGGAGAAGTGAAAATTCTTATAGGTTATTTTTCTTGACGTCTTTCTGGACTAAATCATTTTTAAATTATTTTTACTTAATAAAAATCGGGGCCTTGTTCATCAATCATCCAATGATCTGACGCTATATGTTCTAGATATTGAAGAAAAGGAAATATATGTGAAATAAATGATATATTAATTCAATAACAAACAAAACAACAACANCAACTAACTACGCTACATGACACGTGCATGTTTGGCACAAATTTTCTATCATGTTTTTACTGTGATTTTATACTTTCCTCCCACTGATGGAACCGGTTGTCGGTTGTTCATAGGTTGTTTTTCTACAGACCGGGGTTTGTCCAGTGATTGAGACTAGCTCTTTCTAACGGGCCCAACTGAGTAGGTTTATCCTTCCCTATCCACCTGAAGACGGAGACAGATCCAGTCTCCGAAACGTAGTGTTTTTTCTTTTCTTTTTTTTTTACATACCAGACGATGGATGAAGTCCAAAATAAGCCAAAAGAAATAAAACAACAACAAACTCCGTGGCCTGCATTCCGCAAGCGAAATATGCCGACCGACTGATCGCCGCTTGTTGGCGAAGTTAGTGCCAACTTTAGCGGACAGACGGTGTCACGTGGTCAGCGCAACCAATCCCCTCGGCCGTTAATCTCGGTTTTCTAGACCGGAGCCGCTATTTCCTTGAAATAGCTCCTCAGTTATCCTCACGAGGCTGAGTGGACCCCTTTCCAGACCCACTACTCCTTAGAAAATCTGGTAGCGCCGGGAATCGAACCCGGGACCTCTGGATCTGTATCCAGGAACTCTGACCACTACAGCACAGAGGGAGACATTCTAACTTTTGAAAGCGTCGTTAAATAACCCAAGAAAATATAATAAAAACTTGACTGAAGGCGATTGCACAGTGCAGCCAATAGCCTATGTGGATTTCAATAAGAAAATGTAAGATAGCACGCATATAAATTCATAGTTTAAATTGGCAGATTGTCAGGGTATGGTTTTTTGGGGAAGAGACGACATATAATGTGGCAGATATGTACTGTCACGTGATTTTAGTGACTATAGACGTCATGTTTCCACTACCGTTGCTTGGTAGCGGCTACCAACGGCGGACGTTCCCCTTACTCTTGGTTCCCGAAATGTCCTCATGACTCGGCTACCAGCTTCTAACGACTTACAGCAGTTTTCTAACTAACATACTCCCTCATTCAACAGTCAAACTTACTCTCTCCACTAACTGAAACAAACTGCCTGGCCCTGTTTATAACATCTCGACACGAACCGCCTATATAACACCGCTCCTCTGTTACAGTGAAAACGTTTCTTTGCGGAACCGTTATTTAGCAACGGTTGTTGAATAGTTGCTTATTTCGCGGTCGTTGCCTAGCCACAGTATCAACGTTTCGGATAAGTCTGCTCCCTTCCATCTTCAGGTCAGAAGTGACCTAAATACAATGACAGTAGTTTCATCCGAAACATTGACATATCTGCCGATCCATACAAAATCACATCTCAGAAGTTTGTAATCCTAATGTCGATTACTGCAGGCCAATTTTCAAAATAGGAGTTTGGCCTCATCTCCAAAATGTAGCAACGGGCCTGCTAGGTAATATTAGACGCATCTGTAATGGGTCAACCTCATATACTTTATTGTGGACACATATAGTTCGTAGGTTATTTAACGATGCTAAATAAACAGCAGATTACATGGCTAGATATGCCAAAATTTCAGGGCACTAGGTGAATTTGAAATTCATTTATTTCATGGTTCCTTTGGGTCCCATTTATCATGTTTCATAATTTCACTTTCGTTCCTCTTCTTGGTGTTGTTCTACTTCTTTGTTTCTTCAATTTCTCTTTTTTTCTTTCTTCCTTCCTTCAATCCTTACTCTAATCCTCCACTCTCCCATTAGCAAACAATTGAAGCCAATTAGGAAATTACGCACATATAAACGAGATATTTTGAAGTGGATAATTCTTGTCTCGTATAAAAGAGGTACAGGGGCATATGGAATATGAGAACTGCAACACAAAATACTGGATGTGATCCTCATGGAAAACAGATAATTTCGATTTTTCAGACGTTTCAGGTAATACTACAACACTGTACTACATTACATAGATTGGTGGCCGTACATTACAATTAATCTTGTATTAATTTTTTCCATTTCTCGTGTCTGTAATTAAAGTAATTAGATTAGTGGGAGTTGCCACTGCTAGTGCCTCAAGCCAGGCTTCGCGGGAGGGGGAGGGGAACGTCCCACCCAGAACGGCAGGTACTTTTTTGTGAATCATTAGCTATTCTTTACACGCGGCAAGTTCTTAATCTCTACGTGAGAGGATTCGCTAATGATGGAAATGTTGTTTGTGAAACATCAACACGATATAGTCACAAACTGAGTTCGTTATACATAGCTCTGCCTCCTGGGATACAGCGCCTTGTAGTCCGACGTTTCGCAGTAACATGTCGCTTCCAACTTCAAGCTTGAAGATTAATCCAGCATGAAGCAAGCAACGGACTACATGAACTTCTCCGTTCACTTCGGTTTTTCTAGATCTTACACATTCGGTAGGACTCCTTGGGTGGGTGATCAGCTCGTCGCAAGGCCTCTACATGTACACAAACACAGAAAAACGCACACACACAAACTAAACATCCATGCCCTGAGTAGGATTCGAACCCACGATCCAGGTTTACAAGCGAGCGAAAACAGTACATGCCCCTAGAACATATACATCTTCATAATATGGTCTCGTTACAGTATATTCTTCTTTCAGAGCACTTATATATATTTTCATATGTCCGGGGTTCCGTAATGATTAATAATGGGTTATAGATTGGATGATTGGATTTATTAACGCCTTCATCTAAAATCTCTCTTAATCACAATCAATTGTAACGTTACCGCAAATCTACCCACTCCTCAAATCACTAGGACACGCTGTCCGTTTCCAGGCAACGGATTTATCACAGGAACTATCACTTCATATTGCCATGAAGTCTTCTTACCATTTCTTGTTCAATGACCTTGGACTGCCGACCCTCCAGAACTCGACCCAATTCTCCAGTTATAATTCTCAAATCCAATCCTCTAATAATGATTCTGTAATTCTCCTCGCTCAGGTCAAAGTCAAAGTCACATTGCGACTGACGGTCTGTCAGTCAGTAAGTCTTGGTTTCGAGCCCCATCTGGGGCTCATGACCAGATATTTATTACTGTTTGACAGTTACGGTCTTGATTTTGTGTGGCGCCCTCTCTGACGAGAGGACGGGTGTCTTTTTGTATATGCTGCTGGCCCTTGCCAGCGCAGTCTTTCTTGGGTCCGAATCTCTTGAGACTTGTGACCATATTTTACTGTCTCAGAATTGAGACTTCCCTTTTCGTCTCCTCGCTACAAAGAGACTCTCGTTATATAGCCTCAGGTCGGACCCCACAGAAAACACCGCTCCTGTATTGTTGGCCGGGTGTGTGTTGTGGGCGTTGCCTAGCAATGGGTATACGTGTCACAACATATATATGTACATATGTCCAGTCATTTTCCGTCAGCAGTAACTCCACTGAAAATTGAAAGGTTTTGATAAAATTATGTATTACGACTGTACAGCAGAGAATTCTTATCACATGGTTCAAACAGAGCAAACCCTCATCCAACGCAGGGGATGCGTTCCTCGAAAGCGGCGAGTATGATGAGGCCACACTGGACAAACTTTAAGCCATTTAAAGACTGAATTTCTTCTAAATACTCTAAACCCTCATTAATCCGTTTACAGCTAATCCGAATTAAAATATGAAAAATGAAAAATACAGTTGAGTACACAAAATTTAAATGACACTTGGGATTTAGGAGCAAGAGGACTTTCAGAATGCACAGTGCTACCGCTCCTCACAACGTTACACACTGCTGGTACCAACACCGAACATTCGCGTGTCGTCTTTGCGCATGATGGCGTAAGTACATTTGTAGCTTACATGGGACTTACACACAGCTAAGGCAGGCAGGAGATTAGGTTGCAGGCGCTGCGTGACCAAAGGATGTGCGCAGAATTCCAAGGACATTGAACAAACTAACTCCATGGAGACGAGAAGCTGCCAGTTGTGCAGCTACTCAAGAATTTCCCAGTATTTTATGGAACCCGAAGGTTCATTAATGAGTTCACAAGAGCCCTCCACTGGTCCCTATCCTCAGCCAAATAAATCCAATCCATACCATCCCACCCTATCTCTCTAAGATCCATTTTAATATTGTCCACCCATCTACGCCTTGGTCTTCCCAGTGGTCTTTCCTTCTGGCTTTCCCACCAATACCCTATATGTATTCATCTTCTCCGCCATTCGTGCTACATGCCCTGTCCATCTCATCCTCCTTGACTTGATCATTCTAATTATACTTGGAGAAGAGTATAAGTTATGAAGCTCCTCATTATGCAGTTTTCTCCATCCTACCTCACTTCATCCCTCTTCGGTCCAAATATTCTCCTCAACACCCTGTTCTCAAACACCCTCAGTCTATGTTCCTCCCTTAATGCCAGAGACGAAGTTTCATAACCATACAGAACCAGAGATAAAATTATAGCACTGTATATTCTGATTTTTAGGTTTGTAGATGACAGACAAGAAGAGAGAAGGTTCTGAACTGAATGGTGGGTGAAATAAGCAAGCATGAAGTATTCGTATGGTATGGGGAAATCCGCACAAATAAATTACATCAAAAGACGCGATGACACTAAACAAGCAAGAGACAAGTATCCATCTACGGGGGGGGGGGTTTCACTTCATCCCTCTTCGGTCCAAATATTCTCCTCAACACCCTGTTCTCAAACACCCTCAGTCTATGTTCCTCCNGTATCCGTTGAGGGGGGGGGGGAGTGCTTAAGAATGACGGAACTATATTTCCACTCTCCCATACATCCTCATGGCGTGGTGCTTCTTTAATTAAGTAAAGGACATTTCTATTATTAACAATACTAATAAGATATTATTATTATTTTTATTGTGTATTACCCACCTCATATTTCGATCATGACAGATTATCGTAAGCTGATACTTTAAGAATGTATGGGGTACATCATCATTGATAAACGGATCATATTTTTTACAGTTTAATGGTAATTAATCATAAACAAACATGACCTGTTTGTGTGTTGCGTCTTAAAGTAAAATTACATAAAAGTATAAAACTATCCCTGTAACAGGCCTTGGAGGTCCATAGGGTTGTGAGACGTCGAGGCTCCACATTTTCTAGACAATCGTCTCATAGATGGCGGTGAGGTTGTTAGCCTTATGTTCTGGCCGCCCTTTACCCCCAGAAAGATACCTGGTACTCATTTCCGTTAGAGGCTGAGTGGACGCTAGGGCCATAGTGCGGCTGGAAGGATTAGGTCAGTTTAAATAAGTAAAATTATTCAGTAGCTGTTTTGAATAGGCGTGCACTATTATGTATGTCATTTTTTAATACAGTAAAATCATTTCGGCTGAATTACTGGGGAAATGCTATTGAAGTTTTGAATACGCTTTTGGTGTTCTCCATTGTTTTTGTAATTTGGCAGTCACTCAACTGCTTAATAAATCTCCCGCTTCTTCTGAAACCCGAAGGCCCCTGTCCTGAGCCAGATGAATGCAGCCCATAACCTCCTACATGCTCAAAATTCCTGTCATGTTTCTTTCCCCTTTGCAGGTGAGTTTTGGAAATGAATCAGTCATTCACTGCTGAAGGCGAACTGCAGTTCTTGCTTATGAGCAGCAGAAAGCCTGGCCTTTGCCTGGAGGCTACTGCACCCAGACTGCAGGCCAATTGGCCAGTCGTGCAGGATTTAGACGGATCAGGATGTAGGATTTGAGATTATGAACAGTCCTATCTTCTCTGACATCACGCCGTCGACCGACGTTTCGGAGTAACACTTCGCCTCAATTTTGGGGGTAGAATAATAAGCCAAGGAAGCTCCACTCTCTGTTTTAAGCTGATTACTTGACTTATTCTTCGACACAGAAGACGGAGGCGAAATGTTTATCCGAAACTTCGGTTGATTTTCAACGGACTACACGGCGTTATATACCCAGAAAATAGACTTTTCTTTTTAAACAGAGACGTCTATTGAATTTCTTCGTCGTGAACAGACAGCATGTAAAGGTAAATTTATTCTTATAATTAATTGATTAATCACTACGCCATGGAGACGTATGGGGGAGTGGGTGTATAGCTCCACTATTCTTGATCTCGGGGCTACATGCAATTGAGTAATCTTCATGCTCCGTCCGCTTTACCCTCAGACATAGAGCCCCCGATACCCATTCTATAGAAGATTGGGTGGGCTCCAGAGCCGGTTTGACCCTACCGGGAATCAGACTCCGGCCGCTCAGCCCACAGGTCGCCACTATAGCGACTGAGCTGACAAATATTTAACACATAACATAAAGTTAACCTCACGAGGCGTCCCCCCCCCCGCTTTGAAGGAGGGATAGCCATGAATACAACGTGAAAGAGAGGGAACCACAAAGAAGCGTGCAAAGACGACCGAGGCCCGCGGGCAGGAGAACTTCAGAGCGGATATATGAGGACTGCAAATCCGAGACACGACGCAAGGACACACAGTGGGAGGTACCCGCCACTACCATTTGCATCCGGCTCTTGGTCGACCTTGGCTCCAGCTCATTCCGGTTTATTGTGTTCAAATCACACGCTCTACATGACTGACCCATGTACAGACACACAGTACAGACCTGCTACTTAACACGTGTCGAGGGAGGAACGTGTACTATGAAATAAATAGCTAAGCATGGGCCCTAAGTGAGGCTCCCTTACAGACTAAGTCCTGTATAGTCCAATAAATTGATGCCGGTCCTCGCCAGCACAGTAACCTTCGCTTAGGGACACATGATCATATTTTTGTTCTTTCCAGATTTTATTACGTGTTTTGAAATGGGGCCTCTCCTCTTCAACGAGAGGACGGGTCTGACTACTACTGATCCCCCCCCCCCTCTACTGGGGAGTGACTGCTGGTTTTCACTCACACTCACTCATTGACCACTCCGATCCTTACTCGTCACATTTCGACCTTCGGCCAATCAATCTTGCTGTCAAGCCCCTTCGGGGGCCGAAGACCAGATTTTTGTTACTGTCAACACTGTTGTGGTTTTGTCGATGTGAGTTAGGTGTCTGAGGAGACGACGGGTCTGTCACTTCAAGCCATCTTGCTTGACGAGTTTTAATGCAATTTTTGTGATGGCCATTATTCTGTCTTCTTCTGATTCGTCCCCATTTGAATTCTATCGTGATCTACTGAAACATCGCCGCGACTGCTATGAACAAGTCGAAGTCAAAGTCAAAGTCAAAGTCAAAGTTACTTTACGACTAGCACTTCGTCTCGGCGCCAGGCCTCTTGAGGACCACGACCAGAGATTTTTTTTTTCCAACTGAACTCTTGCGGTAATAGTCCTTATGTAACACCCTCTCTGACGAGAAGATGAGTTTGTTTCTTATGAATACGCTTGGCCTTTCATCAAGTGTATATTTCACACATATAACATGTCATTGAAAATTCTTCCATTTGACCACACAAGTCCTCTGTCAGTCAGGCTTTACAGAGCAGATCATTCCTAACTTACATACCTTATGCTACAACGACAACTTAGTCATTTAAACGGTCGTAAACTTGACCACCGCCAAGTTCAAGCCTCTTATATTTTCTGTGTCTGGCTTCACCTTGTCCTATACCGCGAACATATTCATTCCCATGATTTTGTATGACTTCTGTTTGTCGCCTGCATAGTTTTGTTATATAATCGTATGCTTACGGAAAGTGGAAAGCTGTGTGCACGTCGCGGACTGGTGTGCACCTTGGAAAATTTCCAATGGTGCGCAAAAATTTATTTTGCATGCTCTGCAATTTTAGGAGGTAGGTGTCTGCCGCTAATTCCCAGGCGGGACAAGCGTAAGTCATTACTGATCTGATCAGTGCCTTATAGATGCCTTCAATAATTTCTATGTGAAGTCTACGCGTAATCCTCATATCAAAGATTACACCCATGCATTTTACATGATTGATAAAGGGGATATTTTGTCCATTCAGTGTAAGATGGGAAGAATATCCTCTTTGTCAATCACGTAATTATTTTAACATATATAAGAATTCAGTCCGTACCTCACAGGAAACACATTACGTCTCCACTACAAAGCCCAACCGGTTAATGCTGTTTAGGGAAACAGTCGCTGTTTATTGTGAGAACCATACGGAATACACAGATACACTGTGTGGGCAGAATGCAGAGTTACAGTGTGTTAAAGAAGGCGGTGCATGTAAAAGGTAACGCTATCTCTGTAACAGGCCGCGGAGAGGCCCATAAGGTTGTGAGACGTCGAGGCTCCCACATTTTCTAGATAATCGACTCACGGATGGCGGTGAGCTTGTCAGCCTTATGCGCCGGCCGGCCTTTACCCCCAGGAAGATTCCTGGTACTCATTTCTGTTAGAGGCTGAGTCGACCTCAGAATTACGTCAATGAAAAATCCGTCGTGGATTCGATTCCCGATTAAATCATTGGATTTTTTCAATTAGCTTAATACTCAGATGCGCGGTGGGTCAGTAAGGAAGCTGTTATGCGGGGCCCTGGCCTCCAGGTTGGGGGTGTCTCAAATCTGAGACAGCAAAATGTAGGCATCCCGCAGGACTCGGACCCGAAAATGGCTCCTGTAGCTAATACAATGACTTAACTTATGAACCAACCAATCATCGTGTTAAATAAAGGAAACAAGAACTTCTGAGAAGAACTAATCGCATAATTTCCTTTCATACTACACGAACCTCATTGAAAACAACGCCTCCAACAATTTTTCCGTTGTCGCTTGTGTATACATTTCCGTGGGAACGTGCCTACCGAGCCGTTGCCTAGCAACGATAGAGGATACACATACAGACACATACAATGATGGGAGGGATTTATGAAATACACCGTTGAGATGGGCTCGTGTGCCATGTATAAATACCAGATTTAATAAAAATTGGTTCGGTCAATCAGAAAGTTGATAGGGGGGAGATACGAAGACACACAGACAGCATGGCGATAGCATAAGCATATTTTTACTTATTTTTTCAAAGTAAGGAAACTAGGTTAAAAATCCATATATTTCTGATTAGAGGTGAACGCCGAACGTTCGGATGTTTGTATGATAATATTTTGGACTATCACTGCTTTACACTGCAGTCCTAATCGTACAGCAAACAAAAAACAAAACTCCCATGGCCTGTAGTCCTCAAGCGAAATATACCGACCGAGCGACCGCCGTTTGTCGGCTAAGTTAGTGTCAACTTTTGCGGATAGAAGGTGTCGCGTGGTCAGCGAAACGAATCCCCACGGCCGTTAATTTCAGTTTTCTAGACCGGAGCCACTATTTCAAGGAAATAGCTCCTCAATTATCATCACGAGGCTGAGTGGACCCCGTTCCAGAACCACTACTTCTCAGAAAATCTGGTAGTGCCGGAAATCGAACCCGGGACCTCTGGATATGTAGCCAGGAACTCTGACCACTAGACCACAGAGGCGGTCCGTAAGAATAGCCACCATGTTAAATGATAATGCTTGGGGCAGCAACCCAACAATCAGTTTACTTAGCATTTAGACCCAACACGCTTTACGCAAAGATTCTGTGATCTATGGATTAAAAACACTTAAACATTAAAATTTCATTATACAATTAATTTCGATCGTTAATATGGGTATGTCGCTTGTTAAGAACTTTTAGGTGTCAATTTTATATAGGCGTACATACAAAAAGACACATTAACACGAGTAGCAAAGTCGGTACAGCGACTGGCTACGGGCTGGACGACTAAGGGTTCGGAGTTTGAATCCCAGTGAGGACAAGAATCTTCACCCTTCTATGTGATCTGGGACCCACCCAGCCTTCTGACCATTCGGTAGCGGGGATTAAAGTGGCCGGGGCGTGAAGCTGACCACTCACCTCCAACTAGTACCGAGCTCAGGAAAACACCCACTCCTCCATACGTCTTCATGCCGTAATGCTTAATTAGTTAAGCAGAGGGACAACTTTACATATAAAAAGATGATCTCGAACAGATGCGTCTGGAGGCAGAACAATTCCTTGACTTAACCGTTTTGAGTTACTTGACTAGTAATCCTACATGTAAGTTCTCAGGCACGTCCGGCCATAACAAGTAGCTTTATGTGTTATTATGAACAAGAAGAAAGCGTGATAAATGGTCCTGACACACAGACGTCTGCTGCCCTCTAGGAAGGCGAGGGGACAATCCAAAGACCTAACTGTAACAGATCCAAGAAGACAAAATAAAATCTTGGATGTGGAGAAGAGTGCTTCTGGGATGTGATACCGTGCAGTCTAATACATTTCATTGACGTTTCACAGCATATACTGCCTTCATCTTCAGGGTAAAGAAAAGACAAGCAAGTAACCGGCAAGAAATAGGCAAAAGGAGTGCAGTGTAGCAGTTTTAGCTTAGTAAGGCACCTGAAAAGAATCGTTGAAGGCAGAAACAGGTTGTGCCGAAAGAGGAAGTGAAAGAAAGAAGGAACAATTTGTTGAATTGATGACGGACTGTGTAGTACATAAAGAGTTTTAGGCAAAAGGAGTATTTTGCTGGTAATGTCTTTGGTTTACTATTTAAACCTTAACATTATGAAGGTGATAAAGAGAATGCATTAGAAACTTCTATGAAATTCTAGCAAACTGTACGGTGTCATATCCCAGAGTACAGTACTCTTCATAGTCAATGCTGTGAATACCTCAGATCCAATTATGTTAAAGGAAAAGTTGTCCTTGTGCTGAACCTTTGAGAGAACGAATTTCTTCTAAATAGTATAGATATATATGAATTCAGTTCGTACCTCACAGGAAACACATTACGTCTCCGCTATAAAGCCCAACCGGTTAATGGTGTTTAGGGAAACAGTCGCTGTTTACTGTGAGAACCATATGGAACACAGATACACTCTCTGGTCAGAATACAGAGTTATATTATGTTAAAGCACATGGTATATATAGTAACCACTGGATTTTAAACGGTTAATTATACATAGCATCATGAACATGTATGGAGAGTGGAGGTGTAGTTCCACGTATTCCTAACCTCAGCACTAGATGGATGTGAGTGGCCAGCTTTACGTTTCGGCTGTTTTTATCATCGGGAAAGGAAACCTGATGATAATTTGATGGAAGGCTGGGTGAGCCCTAGAGGTGGTCTGGACACAGTGATGAAGAGAAACATCTCTCCTCCGCCAAGACTCGAACCCCTGTCTTCCAAATAGTGGCGTGGTGACTATAAATCTTACTGATTGATCTACGCTGATCTTAAAATTTATTATTTCGAAATAAATATAAAATTAAAAAAATACAAATTAAAGTTAAGATTAGATAAATTTACACCTGTCTTTATTTCCTAGATGTTGGAAAATGAAATTGGGCATCTAGAACAAAGCAAAATATATAGTGACAAGGTAAAATCCACCATCTTACTTTAGTGGAAGAGGGTGTGGAAAATGTTAATGCATTTGACATGCGTTCAAGTAATTCTGTTTTGATTGGTCAGGGTTCCACCAATTACAACACAGGTAGGTGGAGTTTGTCACAGGTGAACACAGGTGGGGTACGCTGTAAAATGTCAGGAAGGACGATTGCTTCCAAGTAGACGCCGATTTCAAATTAATCTTGATATTATGAACAGAAGCTGACTCATTTTAAAAATATGTACAATGGTAACCATGGCGACGGACGCTGCGTTCGCTTGTTTCAAAACAGTGGTCCCAGAGGAAACTCCTAAAGACGATCCAATTTGTGGGAGCAAATTTGTGTTTATTTGCAACAGCTGAATAGTACGTCAGTATTGGTAATCAGTGCTGTGACTCACTTTTAGGCCTACAAATGCCGCCTATTGTTTGAAATTAACGCATATCAGTCTGTTCCCATGAGCCTACTTCATTTCCGAAAATAGGAAACGTTTTTCAAAATTTTTGTTTCTCAATGCAGAGACTTCTAAAATTACGTTCTTCTGGCATGTGACCCCTTCTAGTCTGGTATATACATATAGAGAATGCTAATATTTCGGAAAGATATATTTCCTCCGTCTTCAGGGTAGATTGCACGACGACACATACCAGAACCTATAGGAGAGTTTCGACTAAATTTAATATCGGATGTCGACACCGAATATTAAGAGATGAATTCAATTTTTGGCCCTGCAGGTCGAATAGGGCCCCGAGATATGAATAATAAATCAAAATTTATACGAAACTCAAATCGAAATTAATTTTCTCATTGTATACAAAACTGAAAGCCCTACGGGACAGAAATATAGGCCTCATTAAATTTTACAAAACTCTATTCTGTCTATCGATTTCGTGAATACTTTATAAAGGGGTTTACAACAGGTGGAAAGTGGGCCGAATGGTGCTCATTAATTTGATTCAGGTGGTTCACGTGAATATCCTTCCATTTTCCAAAATATCTGCCAACCCCCTCCCCCCCCCAAAAAAATGGGGGGCTAATTTTGTCAAGAAAACAGCTTTACGAGGAGTGCATACAAAAACTTTCGTATAATTCTTCAGTTGATTTCACATGACACATCATGTTACAAAGAACTCAGAGAGATATGGAATCAGTGTGACATAACAAGCAGTATCGAAACAACATGACAAAGAGTCAGGGGCTCATCATAAACACGTTTTACCATGAAATATTTTAATTCAATAAATCATTTTCAACTGCGCTTCATAAATCCGATCACTGCTGGACAAATATTTGTACTGGAAAATGGACGCAAGGCTGATGACCTTCCTCTGCAAAAAAAGATTACCGTTACGAAATCCAAAGAAGTGAAAACCGTACGGTTCAAATCTGGCAGAAGATTGCCGTCTTCTGGGATGTGACGCCGTGTAGATATTTTGTTAACCGACGTTTCGTAAGAACACCTCCATCTTCAGGGTACAAGAAATCCGCGAGCGATGAACCAGCGTGAGCAGATGTCTGTAGACTGACTCAGAAACCTGCTCACACGGATTCATCGCTCGCGGATTTCTTATACCCTGAAGAAGGAGGCGATACGTTTTTCTGAACCGTTGGTTCACACAAGATCTACACGGCGCCACATCTCAGAAGACGGCATTCTTCATAGTCACCGCCGTGGAAACCTCAGATCTCAGAACTCTGGCAAAATCTTCTAAAGAAGCCCTCAAAAAGGGCTGTTTTGCCAATGATGATGATGGTGACGATATTGGAAAAGTACATAGGCCTGTGCTTTAAAGTGGCCCTAGAATAGGTACATCTTTCGGTGATTTGAAGTTGGACAACCCTGGTTTCCAAAACACGCAGAGAACAGGCCCAGTGTTTACTTTATGCAGCGGTATAGGCTTAGGTGCAGTGCGAATATCTTTTGAAAAACAGGCCAACATTTGTATGCCTATCTGAAATAAATAAAGTCAAGGCCAAAAAGGCCCAGTACACAGAATATCAAAGTGACACATCTGAAACATACATAGGCTTATTACATCGCATTAAGCCTAAAATTTTACAGTCTTGTTTAGGCTTACTTATGATTCATAAAACATATTATTACGTTGTTTCACAGGAACCCAAACAGGGGGGATATATGATAGGCCTACTGGCTGTCCATGGATACCACAATGTGGCTTTTGAAATGTGCAATTATATAGCCTGTTATTTTCTTGTATTGCTAGTGGGGTGGGACTAAGTCCCTGTACTGCGGCCACTTCTGACCTAATGTACCAGCCCCAGATGATAGGTGAGGGTGATTGTGGAGCAATTGGTGGAATGAAGATTGGCAGGGGAAACCGAAGTACTCGGAGAAAACCTGCCCCAGCGCCACTTTGTCCACCACAAATCCCACTTGACCAGACCCGGGATCGAACCCGGGCCTCCGCGGTGGGAAGCCAGCGACTAACCGCTTTAGCTATGGCGCGGCCCAAGTGACAAGCAAACAATTAGACAACGGCCGTTATTAGGTAACGGTCCGTAAACAGCAACAGAAGAACGGCGCTTTCTTTGCGGCCCGTGTCAACATCTTATAAGCAGGATAGTTAGTAAGAAATGATTTCAGTCCAGTCAGCTGAGTTTATTTGGTTGGAGAGAGAGTGAGTGAGTCAGGGAACTGCTGCGGTTCGGCTGTTATGAGCTGTTGCTGGTAGCCCCTACCGAGAAACGGCTAGTGAACGCGTGACTGTGGACACTAGTGTGTGTGTGTGTGTGTGTGTGTTTGTGTGTAACAATGAACTGTGGAATGCAGTCACGCGCTGTATGTAAAAGAGTCCAGTCAATCCAATCATCAATCCAAACCCGATTACAGTCGCACTTCAATCACGTGACAATACTCACTGAAAAGTATATACGCTGCCCATTATGCAGTTTTCTCAATCCTCCTGTTACTCTGCGGCACCCTGTTGTCAAAACCCTCAATTTATCTTGTTTATTCAGGAAGAGAGATCAAGGTAGGATTCGGTTATGGCCTAAGTGAGATAGCTTCCCGGCATTTGTCTGGAGGGCCTGGGAAATTTCAGGAAATATCTCAATGAAGAGTGTCCCAGCCGAAATTCGAGACAAACACCAGCAGAATAAAATTCTAGAGCGATACCGCTATACTAACCAGCTCAGCAACGCTAATGATGATACACAAGAAGCGATTGTCACTGCCAGGCGGCATCCTTTCTGTACTGTACACACCTATACAGATATCTCAGTCCCTACAGCGACGGCCTACGTTCTGGACAGCCCGGGTTCGATTCCCGGCAATGAAAAATGTTTATCTTCACAGCGTCCAGACCGGTTCTAAGACCCACCCAGCATCCTACCAAATGGATACTAGGGACTCATTCCCTGGGAGTAAAACGGCCAGGGCCTGAAGCTGGCCACTTACCTCGAACCAGTGCCGAGATCAAGAATACCTGGATCTAAACTCCCAGCACCCCATACGTCTTCATGCGGTAGTGCTTATAGTTAAACACAGGAACCACTACAAATTTTTGCCTTTAAGAGGCCTGTACAGTACATGTACGTAGCCGGGATAGCGACTGGCTACGGGCTGGACAACAGAAGCCGGAGTTCGAATCCCGGTAGGGTCAAGAATTGTCTCTTCTCCACGTCGTCCAGACCGGCGCTAGAGCCCATCCATCCTCCTTTCCAATGGGTACCGGGGGCTGTTTCCCCGGAGGTAAAGCGGCAGGGGCGTGAAGCTGACCATTCACCTCCAACTAGTGCCGAGATCAAGAAAATGTGGCTCTATACATCCACTCCCCCATACGCCTTCATGGTGTAGTGTTTAATTAGTTGAGCACAGGGAGAACTTTTACCATACATGGATAGCTCCTTCGCATGCTCCATTCCTACTAATTACGTAATGACCATGTGGCATCACGCGCTGTCTGATGCTGCTGCATTGTGACGGTAGGAGCCTCTTCATTGTTGTGTGTGCGCAAGAGAAACGTGGATTCCTGGTCAAGCCTCGGATGTGCTGGGTGGAGGGATACACATGACTCATCCGCAGTCGCGTGTGAAGGTTGAAAAGGTCGGGCTACTGCTACTGCAGATTGTTATTGTTGTGGGTATTGACGTGCCTGCACTCTCCATGGAGGATGTGGAGTGGCACGTCATGCGACCTTCCCGTGAAGCCAGGTACTCTTCCTTCTCTGTTCCTTTCGTCACTCTTTCAGTCTCTTCTTTCATTTTATTTATCTATGTTATCATTCGTTCCTTCCCCACATCTTTCTTTAATTCACCCTTCCTACGTCTATTGGTTCTTTTATGGAGGAATGGGGAATTAAAGTACGCATATCAAGTCTTCCTTCAGAAGCACAAGTATTGAACACATGAGGTCCTGTAAATAGATAAGGTAAAGTTTTCCCTGCGTTTAACTAATTAAGCACTACATCATGAAGACATATGAGGGAGTGAATGTACTCGTATAGATCCATGTTTCCTTGGCCTTGGCACTGGTTGGAGAGGAGCGGTCAGCTTCACGCCCAGGCCGCTTTACCCCAGGGGTACGAGGCCCCGGTATCCATTGAATAGGAGCCTGGGTGGACCCCAGTGCTAATCTGGACGAAGTAGGAAAGAGAAAATTCTTGACCCTACCTGGACTGGAACTCCAGCCCGAGCCAGTCGCTACACCGACTGCGGACCCCCGTTCCCCATGAGGTCCTACAGCTTACGCAAAAGCAACGTCTGACTGGTCTGAGGTTTATCACGAATAATCTGGCATCACAACTGTTCTGGGGAGCGGGATTCGAACCGGAATATCCTCAATACGAGGCGGGAACTAAATATAAGCCGTGACTTTAGTCATTGCTTCTCGTATACACGTGAAGCAATCTAAGGGTAAGTATGCGAAGAAACAGAGGGGCTGTGGTTGCAGCCCGCGTTGAAGGGGTGGTGGGAGGTTGCAGCTCTGTAGCTAACCCATACACACACTACAATCCTTATCTCGCTCAGTGGACGCGCCCAAATCCAATGAGCGTTCTGCTGAGAGCGGGCAGGTCTGATAGATACAGGCAGTAAGTAGGGACGTTCAGTCCGTCGAGTTGAAAACAGTCATAAAAATTACGGCTCAAGTAAAACTCCGTACATTCTGCGAATAGGCACAGATAATAGTGAGCAGTCAGTTTCGAGCCTCTGTCTCGTTCGTAGCCCGGGAGGGAAACTGGGCTTTGCACGTGTTTGAAAATTTTGGCTTAGAAAATTGCCCAAAATCCCTACGGAAAATTGAACTCCAGACATCCAATCTCTAGAGAGCCTTAAGATTCATTACGAAAACTAGCTCCGAAACGTCGTGCTCCTCTCGAATATCAGACGATGGAAAAGTCCAAGAACTCGGTTATCCCGATCAGCCATAGTCATTTAAAAAAAAGAATTTCAGTTCGTCTTTATGTTTTTATTCGGTCAATTTTTGTCCCAACGGAAGAAGCAGGCGTAAGAGAATAGTGAAAGACATAAGAGCGTGAGGGAAAAAATAAGATGAAGGGACCGGGGTCAGGGAAAGGAAGAAAAGACTCAAAATACCAAACAAAATGAAGAAGAGGGGAGAGTGTAAGAAAGGAATTTGAAGAAAAATACAAAAGGAGGACGAAGACACAAAGAAGATGAAAACCCACAAGAGAAGTTGGAGACTGTTGTTGTTGTTGTTATTGTTGTTATTATTATTATTATTATTATTATTATTATTATTGTGGCATGACGCCTGAAAGCCAGAATAACGGAGCGAGAGTAGACGTTCATTCCTAGGCAACGATTCGGTAAACACATTTCCGCGAAAACGAATACGCACGCAAAAATAGAACAGTGGTGTTTTCTATGTGATCCGCGCCGCGACCATTGTCAATGCAACGGCGTGGTAAACACTCCTCTTCGACAATAGAGAGGCTGTCTTTTCTGCGTGGTCCGTGCCGAGTTGAAGTCCGTTGAAGACATCTGGCGCTACAGTTCAGGTGAAAGTTCAGTTGTGCAGTATTAATCATCGGGTAACGGAAGCTGAAGAATCTCCATTGCTAAACTTCGTTACTACGAAACACTGCAGAGGAATAGCCGTTCTTGAGAACTGTTACCAAGTAAAGGCTAGTGAAAACAGACTGAGAAGGCTTAGTGTTGAGTGATTTGTAGTGTGAAGATCAGCAACAGTGTCATAGTTCTTTGTAGTTACGACCTGCAAGTGGTCAATAAATCTATTCACCAATCCAAACCCGTCTATAGTCACTAATATACGTAACATTAATATTGTTTCATCCACTTCACAGCGTCCAGACTGGCTCCGAGACCAAATCAACCTCCTATACAGTGAGAACCCAGTTCTTTACCCGGAGGTAAAGCTGCCTTGGAGTTAAGTGAGCCATTCATCTCCAACTAGTGCCACTGTTAACACTGAGTGGAACTATACTTCCACTCCCCCCTACTTCTTCTTGGCTTTGTGTTTAATAAGACAATTTTACCTTAACGATTATAATGGCAATGAATCCAAACCCGTTCAAGAAGTAGCATCACGTATCAACAGCTCCCGCACAACTAACTCCGCGGAGCGAAATGCCCGTCGAGTTGCCACTGCACCGTATCCGCCGAGGCCTCTGCGCGGGCGTGGCGTACGTTCTCCGCGTGGCAGCAGCCGGCCAAACCGTGGGAACACGCCGCCACAGTGCTTCCCAAAACATTCCCCTCTACTCGCTCGCCCGCTCTTCAGCTGTTTTCGCATCAGGATGCGTGCGCATTCAAAGCGCGTGTCCCTCTTGCCTGCCGTTCCTCATCACTTGTATCCGAAATTCAGATTCGCGGCACATCCGAACCCAGGTACGGCGCCACATGCAACTTTTATTAGCTGTTCATTTCGATTAGATAACGTCTTCATAAACACCGTGTTCTCGACTGATTAATATTTATACTGGTAAATCCACCCGACGAGAGACTTAATAAACGACGGAGTGAATATACAAACGGAATAACTGACTGAAGGGCCACGAGATGAGAGGTGTAACTGATTAACGCTGTGGTAAACAGAAATGGCCGGGGCGTCAAGCTGACCACTCACTTTTACCAACTTCCGAAGTTAATATGCCAGGAAGTTGAACGAGGAGACAAAGGGAGGGATTAAAAGAAACAAGTTGAACAATAGTAATAATAATAATAATAATAATAATAATAATAATAATAATAATAATAACAACAACGTAAAGCTATCCCTGTATCCACCCATGGAAACCCAGAGGGGTTGTAGGACGTTGAGGGTTCCACATTATGTAGACAATCGGCTCACAGATGGCGGTAATGTTTTCAGCCCTATGCGCCGGCCGCCCTTTACCCCCCAGGAAGATTCCTGGTACTCATTTCTGTTTATTGGCTGAGTCAACCTCAGGGCCGTAGTGCGACTGGAAGGATTAGGTAAATTGAAAATCCAATGACCTCCTCGGAAGTCGAACCAGCAAACTTCGGGCTTGTAGCATAGTGCCTCAACCAACTACTCTACCGCGTGCCCCATATAGTAATAACCATGGCACAAGATGGAAGTGAGTGGTCAGCATCACGCCCCGGCCTCTTTACCCCGGGAGAAGGACCCCACCCGGGGTAAAGAGGCCGGGGCGTGATGGTGACCACTCACTCCCATCTATTGCCAAGGTTAACGTGGCTTCCTCGTAAGTCTTCACGGTGAGATACTTAAAAAGCCACGGTGGAAGATTTTTTTAATGCTAATAGGGTGGGACTAAGTCCCTTGTACTGCGGCCACTTCTGGCCTATTGTACCAGCCCCATGATGGGTGAGGGTGATTGTGGAGCAATTGGTGGAATGAAGATTGGCAAGGGAAACCGAGGTACTCGGAGAAAACCTGCCCCAGCGCCACTTTGTCCACCACAAATCTCACTTGAACAGACCCCGGGATCGAACCCGGGCCGCCGCGGTGGGAAGCCAGCGACTAACCGCTTGAGCTATGTCGCGGCCTGCGGTGGAGAGGTTACAAATAACTCGAACAGTGGCGTAATTCCCAACACGAAATTTATGAAACGTTCAATCAGGGTACGCAAGGAATTCTGGGTCAGGGCGCGCAGGCGCGCAACTGGCTGTCCGCCACTCTGAATGCCGCAACCGGATATTTGCATCGACTTGTAAACCTCGCCCAATTCAAACAGGAAATACGCGTTACGAAACAATAAGGTCATGATTCTTCTCAGTCACTGTCAGTTGAGTAATCATGTTACTCAGATCTACTGGAAAGAGAAGTACGTACACGTCTGGTACGTTCCTGGTGCACGCACACGGACGTGACACGTGAATGTTAACGACTTCTGTTCCGGGCATTGTCTGTCATGCAGAGTAGGGAAAGTGATTGTGCGACAGACAGAAAGGAGACGCAAAGACAAGTATAAAAGTCGCTGTAAACATCCCACGCATCTTATCTCTGCGCGTTCTGGGCGGCCTCTACAGGCATGCCGTTATTAGCCTGTTGATAACACCGTGATTACTGAAATGTTATAAAGACGCTTACGAGAAAACCTCAATTTTGTGTAGGGGGAGCCACTTGAAGGGCCCAATTTTTTTGGAGCTAGGCTATTCGTATTCACCTGACACATAACAGACAAACTCTTAAATAACGAATTTGAACAACATCCGTTCAGTTGTTCAGGTTCTAGCGAGGCGCTCACACAGACACACACAAATGGCATCCCCTCCAAAAAACACTTTTTCGTATCCAGCTGTACTGAAAACTTATAAACCAATCAGAATACTTCGTCATACCACGAAGACAGAAGGCAAATGAAGGCAAAGGTAGATGGACGAAGGAAAGGAGAAGTTCGGGGAAGAACTAATCGCCAACACGACACGGACCGCACAGGAAACGAAATAATTAAGGGGAGATACACAGACGCATACACAACGAGGTGATCTCATTAGCCTCCTCCTTCGCTTTTCAAAATAAACAAAGTTCGTAAGGCGGTTGGTCTAGAAGTAAACACAGAGAAAACTTAAGTATTTGTTGCTTCTCGTCACCAGAATCAAAATCAAGACATAAAGATAGGAAACAGATGTTTTGAAAATGTGGGACAGTTCGGATATTTGGGAACGACGATAACAAATCAAAACCTGATTCAGGAGGAAATTAAGATGAGATTGAACTCGGGTAATGCTTGCTACCATTCAGTCCAGAACCTCTCGTCTGCTGGCCAAAAACATAAAAATTAGAATACACAAAACTATAATTTTGCCTGTGGTTCTGTATGGGTGTGAAACTTGGTCTCTGACATTGAGGGAGGAACATAGACCGAGGGTGTTTGAGAATAGGGTGTTGATGAGAACATTTGGACCGAAGAGAAATGAAGTGGCAGGAAAATGGAGAAAACTACATACTGAGGAGCTTCATAACTTGTACTCTTCGCCAAGTATAATTAGAATGGTCAAGTTAAGAAGGATGAGATGAGCATCCATGTAGCACGAATGGGGGAGAAGATAAATGCATATAGCATTTGGTAGGAAAGCCAGAAGGAAAGAGATCACTAGGAAGATCAAGATGTAGGTGGGTGGATAATATTAAATTACATCTTAGAGAGATAGAATGGAGTGGTATGGACTGGATTGATCTGGCACAGGTTAGGGACCAGTGGAGGGCCCTTGTGAGCACGGTAATGAACCTTCGAGTTCCATAAAATGTAGGGAAATTATTGAGTAGCTGCACAACCGGAGGCTAAGAATGATTCATCTCCGTGAAGTTAGTTACTACGTAGATGATAACAGGCATCTTGTTCTAAAATAGACAGCTTATCGGTAACTCCCTCAACGACACTGATAAAACTTTCGGTTCCATAGAAAGCTGGGAAATTTTCACCAGCTGAGCAACAATTAGCTTCTGAAGAAGGACTCTGCTCCACGGAGTTAACGCAAGTAATTAGTTAGCGTCCCAAAATGTTCAGCTACAGCAGATAACAAAAATCTGCGGCACAAAGGGCGGGTGGGATAATTGCAAGGCGTGTACAAATGTTTGAAGTTCACAGGCTGACGGAAGAATGCGCTGGCGACTTTTCCCACCGATGTTTCACTGGTGCTCACACAATCACTCATTCATACATTCAACATGCAGGAATTTGCACAATGGGGATTTCTAACAATCGAAGAATGACGTCCATTCATACGTGAATTTGACACCCCCTCGTGATGTCACTGATGGAGGACTGCCAAACTTGTAACCAAGTACGCAAATGAAGGTCGCGCGTAACACGGCGTTACGTCAGCGCACCACAAACTGCGTGCTGCTTGTCATACGTTCGGACTGCCACACCGTGATAAAACAGAGACCGGGTGCGGCGTCATGGACGTCAACAGAATTTCTTTCCCCAGAAGGAGGCAGCCACAGAATTCACCGACAGTCTTACGTTTAAAAAGTTTCTCGCTTCAGTTGAGGGTCTCTAATTGAACATGGATGGCGCCACATTGAAATAATTTTCACATTTGGCATGTACTCAGATGCTTAAAGACAAAATAGAAAGACTGGAATCGCGAAGGGGAGAAAAAATCAAATTTTACTGGCTCCCGGGGCACTGCGGAGTTGAAGTTAATGAGAAAGCTGACTCGGAGACAAGGCAATCAATCAAAGAAGGCAGAGATACTCAACTGTTATTACCAGTGGCCGCTATGATAGAATGCCTTTTTGTATATACATGTATTTTAATAAGAAACGGAGAAAAAAATATTTGGCATATTTCCTTCTTGTTGTCGTGCCAGAATAGCTCGGTTGGTATATGGACGGGGTGGACGGCCGGGGTTCGATTCCCGGCAGAAGCAATAGTTTTTTTTTTTTCCACAGTATCCAGACCGCCTGTGGGGCCCACCCACCCTCATATCCAATGGATACTGGGAGCAAAGCGGCCGGGGCGCGAAGCTGCACTCACCTTCACCTAGTGCTGAGGTCAAGAATGGTGGATTTACACCTCCACTCCTCCATACGTCTTCACGGTGTGGTACTTAATTAATGAAGCAAAGGGATATATTTACATAATTTTTACCTTTTGTTTTCATTTTCCATTATTTGCCAAAAAAGTCAAGGACAGCAGAAGCTTCGCTTGCTTCCTCATTGCCAGCGACCCTGGCTTGGGGACAATCCAACGTGTATTTTTAAGTTGCTTATTTAACGACGCTTTCAGTATTGAGACTACGTACCGTAGACTACAGGCTAATTAATATGGAACAGCTGGTAGAATGAAAATTGGTAGGTGCAACCGAAGGACTCGGAAAATCCTGCTCCATTGCCAATTTGTCCGCCATAAATCCCACGTGACTTGACCTGGGATAGAACCCGGGCTCCCGCGGTGGGGACCCGGCGACTACCAGCATGGGCTACGCCACTGCCCTCCAATTCCTACCTGGGGCTACTTATCCGAGGATAAAACGACCGCAGCGTGAAGCTCACCGTTCAGATACAGAGCATACCAAGGTGAGGGATATGTTTGGATGTGATGGCGTGTAGTGTTGCAGTTCGATACCGACGTTTCGGAGGAACGTGCTGCCTCTATCTTAACTCAGTTGAGTTAATGACTAATTTACAAATGTAAGAGGACATCAAGGGCCATAGGGTTATGAGACGTCGAGGCTCCCGCATTTTCTCTTGACAATCGGCTCACAGATGGCGGTGTGGTTGTCAGCATTACGCGCCGGCCGTCCTTTACCCCCAAGGAAATTTGTTGGTACTCATTTCTGTTAAGAGGCTGTGTCGACCCCAGGGCCATAGTGTGGCTGGAAGGATTAGCTCAATTGGAAAAATCCAATGACCTCGTCGGGAATCGAACCCGCGACCTCGCGGTTTGTAGCAGGGCCGCGCCATAGCTCAAGCGGTTAGTCTCTGGCTTCCCACCACGGCGACCCGGGTTCGATCCCGGGTCTGGTCAAGTGGGATTTGTGGTTTCCCCTGCCAGTCTTCATTCCATCAAATTCTCCATCATCATAATCAGCCGGGGCAGGTACAATATGCCAATCAGTGGCCGCCGTGCCGAGTGGACCAAGCTGGACTCCACTCCCCACTAAGCGAAAATTGCGGTTTGTAGCATAGTGCATCTACTTACTAATTGATACCGATATGAATTCATCTGAAAGAAGGGTTAAACATTCCTTGTCAGACATAAGGCGGGCAGCGTGTCCATGGCTAACAAGTGCAGAGGCAGGTAACTCTGTGGTCAGTCTGGCCTTGCTTAAACCTGGCCTGCGGTTTGCTCCGGCAGCGTGGGCCCAATTTACGGGCTGCTGCACTTCCAGCCCATGGGAACGTGGCTCTGGCTCACTTATGCGGAGTAGGGCAACTGCCAGGCGACACTGCCGGCCAAACGGGGAGCAGATTCAGAGCAGAATCGCTATGACGAACACGTCGTCCTTTGTCCAATGCACACAGAGCAAATGAAACTTCTACCAGACTGCATGGCGTCACATCTTGGAGGACACTCATATCTCGGACTTCCGAATTCATACGTTCTTGAAAACGAGTAAAAAAAAAAAAAAAAGGTAACGCTATTCCTGTAACAGGCCCTGGAGGCCCATATGGTTGTGAGACGTCGAGGCTCCCGCATTTTCTCTAGACAATCGGCTCACAGATGGCGGTGGGGTTGTAAGCTGCCTGAAAGGATTTTCCCCCCTTTGGCGCTATAGTAGCAATTTAGACCTTGACCTACCTCCATGAAACTCTCCGTTTCACTTCGGTTTACTAGATCTTAGGTATTCAGTATGACTCCTTGGGAAAGTGATCTGCTCATCGCAAGGCCTCTACCTGTACACAAACATAGAAAACACACGCACACACACACACACACATAAACACTTAAAATCCATGCCCTGATTGGGATTCGAACCGACGATGCCGGCTTCCGAGCGAGTGAAGACAGTGCATGCCTTAGACCACTCGGCTACCGTGACCGGCTGCTGGAAGGCCTGGGTCAATTGAAAAATCCAGTGACCTCAAGAGGAATCGGACAGCTACGCTACCGCATGCCCCAGAGCACTGCAACATGACGTACGCGCGTATTTCGAGTTCCGCTTCTGAAACCCGAAAATTCGAAATATAAGTGTCCTCTCGTCTGCTGTCCAAACACATAAACATTAGAATATAGAAAACCATAATTTTGCCTGTGGTTGTGATTGGGTGTGAAACTTGGTCTCTGACATTAAGGGAGGAACATAGACTGAGGGTGTTTGAGAACAGGGTGTTGAGGAGAATATTTGGACGGAAGAGAGATGAAGTGACAGGAGGTTGGAAAATACTGCATAATGAGGAGCTTCATAACTTGTACTCTTCTCCAGTTATAATTAGAATGATCAAGTCAAGGAGGGTGAGGTGGGCAGGGCACGTAGCACGAATGGGGGAGACGAGGAATACATATAGGATATTGGTGGGAAGGCCAGAAGGAAGGAGACCACTGGGAAGACCAAGGCGTAGGTGGGTGGACAATATTAAAATGGATCTTAGAGAGATTGGATGGGATGGTATTTATTGGATTCATCTGGCTCAGGATAGGGATCAGTGGAGGGCTCTTGTGAACACGGTAATGAACATTCGGGTTCCATAAAATGCTGGGAAATTCTTGAGTCGCTGCAGATTTGGCTTCTCCTCTAGAAGGGCTCAGCTCCATGAGTGAGTGTAATCTGATGTTAATTTAACGTGATCGCCGGTTCGGAAATTTGTTACGCCGCCGAGCAAGTTACGACAAGACTTCTCACGGCTACCTCAATCGTCACGAAACACGATTTCTGAACGCATTTAAACCGATGTTGCGCGTAGAATCTCGTATATATGGAACGACTCCTAGCACGTCGCCAGTGCGGTGGCCCATCGTGTGGGCTTCACGGTCATGTAAACAGGCAGGGCCCTCACGATCTACGAAATTTCGTTAATCAACAAACTTCGCGCTCTGGTGCACACATGAACGTGGGACATGCGCAGAAAAGTGCGTACCAGATCCACCGCAAGGTACGAGGAACCTGACGACCTGCAGGCCGTGCCATAGCTTCCACCGTGGCGGATAGGGCTCGAGCCCAGGTCAGGTCATGTGGGATTAGTGGTGGACAAAGTGGCTCTGAGGCAGGTTTTCTCCGAGTACTTCTGTTTCCCCGGGCACGTGGTAAAGTAGTTCGTTGAGGCACTATGCTACAAGCCGGAAGGTCGCGGGTTCGATTCCCGATGAGGTCACTGGATTTTTCAATTGACCTCATCTTTCCAGCCATGCTATGGACCTGGGGTCGACTCGGCCTCTAACAGAAAAGAGTACCAGAAATCTTCCTGGGTGTAAAGGGCTGTCGGCTACTAAGGCTGACAAGCACACCGCCATCTGTGAGCCGATTGTCTAGAAAATGTGGGAGCCTCAACGTCTCACAACCCTATTGACTTCCAAGGTCTGTTACAAGATACGAGTTTTACGTTTTTTTCACCTTTACTTCGGTTTCCCCTGCCAATTACTCCACCGACTGCTGCATATTCATCTATCATCCGGGGCTGATACAATAGGCCAATTACTTGCTGAAGTACGAAGTGGACTCAGTCTCGCCCCACCATAAGAAATTAAACAAAAAGAACCAAGTAGCGATCTGCTTTCAGCTGCGATACTGACAAAGGAAATCTTTCTTCATAACTATGATCATCATTGGTTTAAGGGAAGTGTATGGTTTGAGGGTGCCTGAGAACAGGGTGCTAAGGAAAATATTTTTGATCGAGAGGGATGAAGGTCGTTCATAATGGCCGCGCGGTCTAAGGCATGGACTGTCTTCGCCCGCTCGAACGCTAGGATCGTGGGTTCGAATCCAACTCGAGGCATGGATGTCTGTCTGCGTTTATTCTGTGTTTATGTTGTCCTGTGTAGGTAGCGGCCCTGCGACGGTCTGATCCCTCGACCAAGGATCCCTACCGACTGTTTAGAATTAAGAAACTGAAGTGAAACAAAGCGTTTCACTGATGCCCTATGCTCCAAATGGTGCAACAGGAAAGGGGGAGAGAGAGATGACGTAACTGAGGCAGAAGAAAATTCCATAATAAAGTGTAGGATTTGAGGATCTCTCAGCGGTGATTATAATGACTTCTGTCTTGTGGGACATGTCACCATGTAGTCCGTTGGAAGTCAATCGACGTTTCAGAGGATCATGTCGCCCACATCTTTAGCGTTGAAGATTAAGCTAGAAGCCAGCATCTATCAGGGATAAAGCTTTTGACTTTCAACGAACTACACGGCGTTATATGCCAGAAGCGGTGATAATTAAATCTAGGAAAATTAAATTTGTTGGGGGTGGGCTGTCACTCGGGGGAGAGACGACAAATAAAATGTTTTGGCAAAAAAAAAGTACCTGAAGGAAATACGGAAGATCTAAGCGCAGATGGGAGAAGAATATTAAAATGGATTTTAAGGAAATAGAGATGGAGGGTTTGGACTGGATTCATCTGGCTAATGACGAGTACCAGTGACACGGGAAGTTGTGAATCTCTGTATTCAATATAAAGCTGGGGATTTCTTGACTGTGTGCTTCTCACACAAGACTGGCTGTTCTGCCGACTTAACTACATAGTTCGGCAGGTTTCGTTAAATATTCAAGCAACTTGCTTCGAGTGCCAGTGCTTGTAGCTTGCATTCGAATAATGCCCGTAGGATTACCCTGAAGGAAGTTATTCGTGGCTTTCCTCAGACCCTCCCTCCAGATAATACCTAAAAACCGTGCACAACAATTTCCCTCCACATTCTTGCCAGTTCATCGTCATCCAGTCATTCGACGCTACACACTCCGACCTTGCATAAGCTACAAATAAACAAATCACACAAATCTCGCTTAAACACTTCAATAATATTGTCACTTACAGATAATAACTACAAATAACTATAGCGCTAACATTAATGCATACACTCTATAGTTCACTGCAGCACGCATTAAATGTTCTCAGTCTTCTGTGTCTTCACCAGTCGTTGTCTGGTAACGGCTTCCAACTTCATAGCTTCCGCATTCAGGCCCTTACTGACTGGCGACTGTCTCCAAAATAACTATTACATGTTAGAGAGAGAAGTGGAGGTGGTAGTGAGAGACACTACATTGGGGGGGGGGAAGAAACTATATCTCCGATTTGAAGGTTCCCAGGCAGTGCCCGCTTGTCCTTCTGGTAAAGATAGAGCATTCCAAAATAACTCTAGACTTGTCCTGCTTATAACACCTCAGCACGGACCGCTTAGAGGACACCGCTTCGTATTCATTCCAAAGGTGCGTGTTAGAAATCAGTTGCCTAGCAACGGGTGCTATTTACAGAATCATTACTTAGCAACGGTTCTACATCTTGTGTAAAAATTTTATATGATATGACGTAAATTTTCCTTCCCGTTTGTTGAATTTCGTCTGTTCTCTCCTCCAATTACGGGAACGTAGTGACATACATTCTACTTAAAATCCTGTGCAATGGAGGATTTTGTAACGTACAGTTTCATAAGAAACTTGTGACTGACGCAGTTGAATAACAACACACAGCTGTTGAACGTGTCGCGAATTGGCAGTACCTAATAAGGCATATCCGCTGTGTGTCTTTCCCACGCGAATCCCAGGAGACACACACACACACACAGAACTGCAAGATATAAACATAATAATCCTTCCGGTAACGCGTCTGGAAATTATGTATTGTTCTATTTCTTCCGCTTTTTCCGCCTGAAATACTCTCCTCGGCTCTTGGGTCTCACAAACACTTTCAGATTCTTCGATCCATAAATTGCTCTGTATGTTAGTTCTATCTAGAATCTGCATTCTACATGGCCCACTTTTGCGTTCAGATGGCCTCCCCGTCCTCTTTATGAAGAGTCTGTGTTACCTCTGTTCCACGGCGTGAACAAGAGAAGATGTGATTCTTTTCCGGAACCAAACGCGGAATAAGCTACAACACCCACTTCTGTTCAGATAACACGAATAGTACTAAACGGGTGTACAAAAATTAAGTTCACATCTGAGGTTCTCGCGAAAGTGTCTATGAGATTGTTTTTCTCTACTCCAAAGCATCTATACCGGTTCTGGGGCACTCCCAGCCACATATCCAATGGGTACCGATGGTTATTTTCTCGGAGTTACAGCGGCCGGGGCGTGAAGCTGACCACTGACCCCCATCTACAGTCATTGTCTAGACTGTCGGAGCTATACCTCCACTCCCTCATGCGTCTTCATGGCATAGTGTTTAATTAATTAAGCACATGGACTTTACCTTCTACCTTTTATTTCTTAGCTCCTGATCTGAGGTTCCTAGCCGAGGAGGAGACAGCATATCAAAACACGTGATTGTCTTGGCGCGAACAGAATCATGGCCATCGATTCCGACAGGACCCCAAACCAAGAATGACCGTGCTGGCGAAGGCCTGCGGCAATTTACCCAAACCGACCAGATTCGTGAGACAGAAAAAAGTGGTTATGATTCCGGAACAAGGAATGAATGCCTTGGCGAAGGCCAGCAGTAATTTACCTTGCCTGACTCAAAGATATTAACCCTGAAGATGGGAACTTCAATGGCTGTAGAAACGCTGGAAAACTTTCCTGTAGGCGATCCTTTCCCGAAAGCCAAATCATACATACAATTTCTGTTCTGTCTGAACAAAGAATTGTAATTCTGCACGCCCACTGAGACACGATTCCGTGTTGGTGCATGCAACGTTTCTGCATCCACGTGTTCATGAAACAAAAACTAAGCGAAACGCTCTCACCGTGACAACAGCCACAGCACGAAACAACAGACAATTCCCTCTCATGAGCAACCATGAGAAAATTCCTCACTACTTGAAAATAAAGTCAATTATACTTTTTAGCCCATGCATTTGTACGTAATTGAACCACACCGTGTAAAACTGCTACTGAAGTAACACGCCTGCCTCGTACTGCTGAGGTCCTGGGTTCCGATTCCAAAAATGGCTCAAGTCTCTAGTTTGGTGACGTTTTAGCGAAAAAAATCTGAACCTCTGCACGCTGCTGACTGTCTTCAACAAGTGATAGGAAGAACACGGGAGGGGGAGGGAGGGAGCGAGCGAGAGAGAGATAGAAGGAGGACTAGAAGTTTGTCAGTTTGGATAAGTGAGGAGTTGGTAGCTGAGGTCGGGGACAGTTCGGGAACCCAGAGGAAGGGAAACGTCCGCCGATGGAAGCCGCTACCAAGCAACGGATAGTGAAGACTGAGAAGGCTTTATGTGTGCTGTAATTATAGCGAGTGATCTTTGGAGTATACTCAACGAGACTGGCGTAGTTACTTGCAGTCACGAGTGTAAGTTTCCAATAAATCCAGTTACCAATCCAAACCTCGTCTCTAGTCAGACTTACCACATTACAGTATATATCCACAGTAGCATAAAGGTTTAACTCCATTGAATCAAGTTTTTCATGAAAAAAAATAAATAATAATAATAATAAATAAATAAATAAAATAAATAAATAAATGAGATTTTCAAAATATTATCCGCATTTCATGGACAGCTCTAGAAAAGAGACCCTACAATATTCTTAAGAAAAAAATATCTGAAGGAAGGAGCCCCCTTCTTCATTACGCCCAGACCGATTCTGGGGCCCTACCCAGCCGGGGAGCTCTTTTACCGGGAGTAAACCGGCAGGGAGCCGGTCACGGTAGCCGAGCGGTCTAAAGCACGCACTGTCTTCACTCGTTCGGAAGCCGGGATAGTGGGTTCGAATCCCACTCAGGGCATGGATGTTTGGTGTTCGTGCGTTTTTTCTGTGTTTGTGTACAGGTAGAGGCCTTGCGACGAGCTGATCACTCGCCCAAGGAGTCCTACTGAATACCGAAGTGAAACGGAGAGTTTCATGGAGGTAGGCCAAGGCCCAAATTGGGGCTGTAGCGCCACAGAAACAAAAACCAACAGGGCCGTGAAGCTGACCACTCATCTCCGTCTAGTGCCGAGGTCAGGAATGGTGGAGCTATACCTCCACTCTCCCATGTCTTCATGGAGTGGAAGAGGTAAGGTAAAATTGTCCCTGTGCCTAACTAATTAAGCACTACGCCATGAAAGCGTATGGGGGAGTGGATGTATAGAGCCACATTTTCTTCACCTCGGCATTAGGTTGCAGGTGAGTGGTCAGCTTCACGCCGGTTTACTCCCTGGGAAAGAGCCCCCGATACCCATTGGATAGGAGGCTGGGTGGGCCTAAGAACCAGTCTGGACGACGTGGAGAAGAGAAAATTCTTGATCCCACTGGGATTCGAACTCCGACCCCCCGGTCGTCCAGCCCGTAGCTAGTCGCTATACTGACATCGCTGTTGTGCTTAAATAATTAAGCACAGGTACAACTTACCTCAGAGACGACATCTGTACCACACGCAGACAAACATTTTTACAACAAAATTACTTTTTTTTTGTTACAATTCTTGACTCATTATATTCTTAAATATACATAATTAGACAATAACACGGTTCGCCCATCAGCCGTACAGTAATTCTGTCCAAAACAATCTATAACAAACAGTACGTCATGCTAATGAGTTAAGCTAAAGAATTATGTTACATTTCCCCACATAGACGGATACAAGAAGAAGAAATAAAGCAAGGAGTTTCAGTGCTTCCATTTTCTAATTCCATCGCTTAGGGCTTATTATTTGATTCTCTCATCTATCCAAGCACGCGGCCGGAGTTAATGTAGGTAGCATACACGCAACGTACGTTGTGTCTACGTCATTTCCGCTGCCAGAGTGTGGGAAAGCTTGGCAGGTGCGTCTCATGTGATGGAAGCGAGCCAAGACTATAGCCGAGCAAGGACAAGACGCTTAGCACGCTACCTGTGGTCTGCCCGGCACGAGAGAGATATACAGGCCTGCTCGTAACGAGAGTGGAGACGCTCTCCACTAATGGCAATGGAGAGACCGGAGCCTGAACTCCATGTATTCCTAACGTCGGTAATACTGTGACGTGTTCATTACTCGGTGACCAATAGTAATGAATTCTGGATCTGATGAATGGAATTATTAACAGCTTCTTTACAGTATCTCTTAATCTCAACCAATTATAGCGCTATCGCTAATTTACCCGCTTCACAAATCACTAGGATACGCTAAAACTTCAGTCTTTAATAATCGCATCCTGGCAACAGATTTATAACAGTCTCATTGTAGCTGCAGCAGACTAACTCCGTTGTACTCCTTTGTACACTTTCAATTCTCATTCCCGTTCTACGACTGACTTCCTGTTTACGACTAGACTACATATAGTTTCGAGGCGGATCAATAGAAAACACCGCTTCTTCTACTGTTGCGAAGGCATGTTCACCGCGCCTTTACTTAGCAATAGAAGTATTCGTTGTCACGGGAATGTGTTTAGCGACCCGTTGCTTAGCAATGGGTACGGCGCGGACCGCATAGAAAAAAATTCTTACAATCTCTTTTCTGTTGTTGCATGCATGTATTTCCGGCGTTGCCTAGAAATGGGTCTACATGTCACAATACTTTCAGATGAGTGGTAAACTTCACGCCCCGGCCACGGCCACATGACCTCAAGGGGAAGTGTCATGTATAGACTTGTGCTGTGACCGAACTATATTTGGCGCCAGGGCATCACTAGTGACTAGATCAGGTATGTTCAAACTATGGCCCTTGAAGCTATGTTCAGAATTGCCTACAATATTGTCTTTAACTGATATCACTCACTCATGGAGCTGAGCCCTTCTTGAGAAGCTGCCAATTCTGCAGCTACTCAAGAACTTCCCAGCATTTTATGGAACCCGAAGGTTCATTACCGTGTTCACAAGAGCCCTCCACTGGTCCCTATCCTGAGCCAGATCAACCCAATCCATAACATCCCATTCTATCTCTCTAAGATCAATTTTAATATTGTTCACCCACCTACGTCTTAGTCTTCCCAGTGGTCTCTTTCCTTCTGGCTTTGCCACTAATATCCTATACGCATTCCAATTCTCCTCCATTCGTGCTACTTGCCTTGCCAATCCTTGGTGGGGGCCTTGTCACCACGGCATAGCGCGTCCTCAGGTTGCGGATGGAGGAGACGCCCTCCAGATATGGAGGGTAGCTATGAATTTATTGAATAAGCAATCGCGGAGAGCCGACAAGAGGTGGTCCTTCAGCTTGGGGGTTGGGCGTGAGGCTTGAAACTCCTCATCATAAAAAATAAGCGCCTCGCGAAAGATCACAAGAAGCCTGTACCTGGACGGATTCTTTTGATAAACGACCTTTCATTGATATCAATTTTAAAAAATGTTCAAGCACTGTTGTAAACCATATTTATTATATTGATATTCTTACTTCGTAAAGAACGCCTGAAAATGTAACTCTTTCCATATGCCAAAGCACAATGCAACGAAAGCGAATAGGGGAGACGGTGGTTAAGCTCCAAGCATTCCACAGGGCGATCTACATGCGAGGCTAAGTGAAATTAGCTTCAGGATCCGGTCTTTAGTCGTACATCTCGGTCTCTTCTGCGGTACGTGGCTTTCCTCAGGCCACCCAGATAAATGACAGGATAACAACTAGAAAACCTAGAAATATCGCTTCCTCATCTCTTTCTGATTCACCTTTATTTCCACGAGATTTGAAGCTCTCGTAACGGTCTTCTGGGTTCTGACGCCGTCTAGTCTGGAAGAAGTTTACTGTGGTTTCGGTTCATGAGGATGAAGACAGCGCGTTTCTCCGAAAGATGCGTAAACTTCTAATAGGCTACACGGTGTCACGGCCCCTACCATTGCTCAGGCGGTTTCCCACCGCGGCGGCTCAAGTTCGATCCTAGCTCAGGCTATGTGGGATTTGTGGTGGCATTGTTTCCCCGAATACTTCAGTTTCCCATGCCAATTCTCATTCCACCAGCTGCTGTACATTCATTAATGATCCTACCATCCAACTCTTCCTGGGGGTAAAGGGTGGCAAGCGCGTAAGGTTGACAGCTTCACCGCCATCTGTGAGCCGACACTACAAAATGTGGGAACCTCGACGTCTCACAACCGTATGAGCCTCCATGGCCTGTTACACGGATACCTTTACCTTTTTATCTTTCACCATCCGACGCTACATAGTAATGACAATGACAGCGTCGTTAAATAAGCAACTAAAAGAAAATATACGAAGTCATATCTCAGAAGACAGCATTCCTCACCCACGCTCCATTCGCCCTATATATGTGAGAAACACTGCAGTAAGGCGGTCCTCATTACGTGCATTCATGGCTGAGTGCTTGGATACCTGAAGCGTGAAGCTTTGTGCCCTCATCAGCTGACCCGGCCACCCACCCAATTCTGCTGATCGTGCAGAGAACGCTAACCAAATTAACCTGGGTTCAAGGCCCGAGTGAGTCTACGTGAGGGTTTCCCTTCGCGTCATTTACCGTCGCACGCAGCCATGCACGTGGGACTACATTTTCTCCTGATTTTCTTAGTTCGAAGAAAGAAAATAAAAGGAGGCTTATGAGATCACATTGCTATCTGTCTGTGTATCCGTTTGTCTGTCCATCTATCTGTGCATCCCCCTTATTTAGGGGGGGGGGGTTCTGAGATTAATCTCTCATCTTTGTATCCCTCCTTAATTTTGTTATGAGATCGGACTGCTGTCCGTGTGGTCCTACTCTTATTTTAGGCTTATGAGATAACCACGGAGCCGGGTTAGGGTAGTCGGTATAGCGACTGGCTACGGGCTGGACAACAGAGGAGTCGGAGTTCGAGTCCCGGTAGAGGCAAGAATTTTTGTCTTCTCCACGCTGTCCAATGGGTACCGGGGGTTCTTTCTTTGCAGGTAAAGCGGTAGGGGCGTGAAGCTGACCACTCACCTCCAGGTAGTGCAGAGGTAAAGAAAATGTGGATTTATACATCCGCTCCCCCATGCGCCTTCATGGCGTAGTGCTTAATTATTTATGCACAGGGACAAATTTACTTTTTTATAAGATCACGTGAATGGTTGTGCATTCCCCCCCCTCCTTTTTTGTTTTCTATGCGGTCCGTGACGTATCGAAAGAAAGTATGCGATTAGTTCTTGCTGATCTTCTTGTTATGCTGAAACCATCAGATCGAATCTTTGGCCTCAGAAACTGCAGTGCCAGTTAAGGTAAGACAGGTCTCCTACATCGTCCGCATTTACATTAAATTATTCAACTAAAACTACCTGAAGGTAGTGTAAAATGTCAACGGATTCTTTAGGTGTATTCAGACTCTGTCGGTGAAGTAACTACTATGGACTGGACGACCGAAGTTTCATGATTCGATTTCCGGCAAGGGGTAGAAATTTGTATCTTCTCCACAGACCGGCCTTGAATCCCATTCAACGTATGAAACAGATTTGCTTTATTGCTAGTGGGGTGGGACTAAGTCCCTTGTACTGCGGCCACTTCTGGCCTATTGTACCAGCCCCAGATGATAGGTGATGGTGATTGTGGAGCAATTGGTGGAATGAAGATTGGCAGGGGAGACCGAAGTACTCGGAGACAACCTGCCCCAGTGCCACTTTGTCCACCACAAATCCCATTTGACCAGAACCGAGATCGAACCCGGGCCGCCACGGTGGGAAGCCAGCGACTAACCGCTTGAGCTATAGCGTTACGAAACAGGTTAATCAAGGGCAAAGGGGCGGCTGGGTAACCAACTCCATCCAATGAGAAAGTTAGGAATGCGTGGATTCGTGCCTCCACTCCTCTACGTCTTCATGGCATTGTGCCTAATTACGCAAAGGATAGCTCTAGTTTTTAATTGTTATTTTTTCCATCCTCTGGCTCCCACTGTGGAGCATAAGACTGTTTTCTCAGTTTCATGATAATTTTACAGACGGCAGGACTCCTTAGACGGAAGATCAGCTCGTCACAAGGCCTTTACCTACACACAGGACAACATAAACACAGTATAAACGCATACACACACCAAATATCCATGCCTTGTGTGGGACTCGAACCCACGATCACGGCTTCCAAGCGAGCGACATGACTTAGACCACTCGGTTACCGTGGCCGGTTTGAATTGTTTAGCCCCCCAAAAAATCTGTCATAAATAAAATTTTGTTTCCATAAAAATACTGACTCATGTATAGAGGCCGTAACATTTGCTCATAACTCAGTTAATTCGAAAAAGAGGTACACTGGTATAATGACCAACATATGAAACGTGTGCCATCGAAAATGCTGCGGATGTCTGTTCAAGTTACAACATAGGGATACCGTCCCCACGTCGTACCTAGGCAGGAAACAGATCACATGATCAAACAGAACATACATCTATGCTATGACTTCATATCCGAGTAAACCTAGTACAAACCATCAGAATCAGGCGGCTACTTCAGCCTGGCTTACTATTCCTCTTTGAAGATGGATGCGATATATTCCTCCGAAACGCCGGACTGTCTTCGAACTAAACGTAGTAAACACTCTTCTGTGAGTTCTTTTATATCAGCTAACGTTCTGGCTGAAGCCAATATAAAATGAACAATGCTACCAGCCGGAAGGTTGCGGGTTTGATTCCCGATGAGGTCATTAGATTTATCAATTGGTTTAATCCTTCCAGCCGCAATATGTGCTTGGGGTCGACTCAGCCACTAACAGAAATGAGTACTATGAATCTTCATGGGGGGTAAAGGGCAGCCGGTGAGTAAGGCTGGCAACTTCACCGCCATCTGTGAGCCGATTGTCTAGAAAATACGGGAGCCTCGACGTTCAGTGACTGAGGTTGGTTCTTTCTAACGGACCCGTTGACTGGGTCCAGTGATTATGGTTAACTCTTTATAACGGACCTAACAGAGTACGTGTCTCCCACCTCCTCACCTGAGGACGGAAACAATTCAGTTTCCGAAACATTGTGTTTTTTATAATACCGGAAGCTGGAGAAACTCCAAAAATTCGGTAATTCCGAGTGTTATACATGACGGGCGGAAGCCTTTATCATCTACACGAAGAAATAAGCCAAAATAAATAGCCCAGTACAGCGTTGGGCCGTTGAGAGATTCAGTTCGTGTATATTCCTTGGCTTGCTCGGCGAATTTGGAGCATTGCTAAGCAACGTGGGGTTATTGCCACCGCTTCTCATTAGCGGACAAGGACGTTTGACTTGCCGCTAGCAAGCCGACCAGTCACACATGCCCCGGGCTGTAGCGAGTGTGGGAACTTGGTCCGCAGTTGACCTGCGGCTGCATGCCAGGCCCAACTTCCGGTAGGCCGGCACAGGATGTCAGCGCATGCAGCCGCGTTATCTTGGAGGCAACCGAGTGTGAGAAGAAAACGTGCATAGATAAGCTTGTTGCTACGCATCAGGAAACGAAACCTACAAATCTCTAACACGGCCCTAATGAGGCATGATAGCTCCTAGCGACAGAGGACAGCTCAGAATACGTGGAACAGTGAGACAGGAAGGAGGAAACAGTAAACGAAAAGCGGGGACCTCAGGGTGTAGCTCGGAGCGTAGCCTGTCGCCCTTTCTGCATGTTTCTTGTATTACTTTTATCCTGAAAATGGAATCGATATATTTCCGAAACGTTGGACAGTCTGCGAAGTACCCTGTTTTACAACCAAAATCCCGCTCATTCACCGCCATGAGAGACTAAAATCGAGGGGTTCTATAATTGGTAAAAAGGTAATGTTGTCCCTGTGATAAATTAATTCAGCATTATGCCATGAAGACGTATGGAGAAGGGGAGGAATGGCTCTACCGTTCTTAACCTCGGTTAATTGATGAAGTTGAATGGTCAGCTTCACGCTACAGCTGCTTTATCCCCGAGGAACTCGACGCCGGTACCTACTAGATATCGTATTCTTCACCATATATTATGACTATCAAACAGATCGGTGGGGCACGCGTGCGCGCAGTAGGACATAGGTAAATCGTCAAGTTGTTCTTGTTTTTTTTTTTTGTTTTTTTTTTTTTCCTTGGCACTGCAGCCTCAGTGGGCCTAGGCCTACCTCCATGAACTCCATTTCGGTTTTTCTAGATCTTACACATACGGTAGGACTCCTTGGGCGAGTGATCAGCTCGTCGCAAGGCCTCTACCTGTAGACAAACACAGAAAAACGCACACAAACATCCATGCTCTGAGTGGGATTCGAACCTACGATCCCGGCTTCCGAGCGAGCGAAGACAGTGCATGCCTTAGACCGCTCGGCTACCGTGACCGGCAAGTTGTTCTTGTGCCTAATTAAAAAGTATGCCACGAAGTTGCACCAGGAATGGAGGTATAGCTCCACGTGTATTTAACCTTTGCACTGGTGAGTAGTCAGTTTTGCGCCCCCGTCGTTTTACAACAGGGGAAATAACCCCTGGAACACAATGGATAGGAGGCCGGGCGAACCGCAGAACTCAGAAGCTGTGAAGGAAAAGAAACCGTGACAGGAATCGAACCCTGGATCGTATGTCGTTGAGACCATATTCTAATCACTGCAGTCTGTTGATAACAGTGAAACAGGCCGTAGCAGATAAAACAGTAGGCAGCAATACTGCAGAAGACAACAAATGCGTATGACAAACCAGGAGCACATCTATCTCAAGACTAAATAAAAAATGTAAAGCTATCCTTGTAACAGGCCGTGGAGGCTCGTAGGGTTGTGAGACGTCGAGGCTCCCACATTTTCTCTAGACAATCGGCTCACAGATGACGGTGAGGTTGTCAGCCTTAAGCTCCGGCCGCCCTTTACCCCCAGGAAGATTCCTGGTACTCATTTTTGTTACAGGCTGAGTCGACCCCAGGGCCATAATGCGGCTGGTAGAATTAGATCAATTGGAAAATCCAGTGACCTCATCGGGGAACGAACCGGCGACCTTCCGGCTTGTAGCAGTGCCTCAAGCAACTACGCTACCGTGTGCCCCCTTCTAAAACAATATTAGGATAGTACAAATATTATAACTTTATTATTTAATTTCACACACCAATTTGGGGAAACAAAGAAATTTCTCAAAATACTGAGTTGCTCAGAAATCAGTTAAAATGGTTAGTAAAATGTAGATAAAAATGAGTTTGAAACTTATTTATCACCTATTGAATTTACAAAAAAAAAAAAATAGTTCGAAATGAGAACCTCTCAATACCCTTCTACAAATTGACTGGCAACTTGAAAACTGAACAGTCTCGGTAACAAGAAAATGTTTTAGGTTAGCTGACTTTTGGACCATTCTGTATAGGACATGATAGCGCGCATGTACAACGAAATTCGAACCCACTGCCTACCACATATGAAGTAGGCTACTGCTGCTTGTTACTTATGCGACAGCTGGAAACAGTTCTGGAACCTTTTACGAGACAGAAATTTATACCTCCCCAGAAGGAAGGAAGCCTGTCTTCGCCCGTTCAAACACTGGGATCGTGGGTTCGAATCCCACTTGAGGCATGGTTATCGATGTACTTTTATTCTGTTTGTGTTGCCCTGTGTCTAGGTAGCGGCCTTGCGACGGGCTGATCACTTGCCCAAGGAGTCCTACCGACTGTGTATATGATCAAGAAATTGAAAGCGGCCAAGGCCCAACAAAGGGCTGTAGAGCCATAGACGGATGGAAGGGGGATTGGATCGAAATGCGCCTGGATGGAGACCCTGAACAGACGCTGTCACATGCGAAAATGTTCCATCACGGGATGACTCACGGACTCGCTCTGTCGTCACTATAAAATGACTTCAGCAATAATTCAGTGCGGCAATCAAGTACCCAGCCGCACTAGAGCCTGCTCCAGATTTTAACAGGGCATTCATCCTTGAACTAGCTCACTCAGTGTAGTGGAGGGCTATAGGCAGGGCGAAGAGATTTCCCTTCTCCACAGCGTCCTGACTGGCTCTGGGGCCCACCCAGCGCCAGATACAATGGGTACCGGGGTCGATTTCAGAAGGGTTAAGAGGCCGTGGCGTAAAGCTGACTACTTCCATCTAGTGCAGACGTGATGAATGCTGGCACTATACCTACACTCCCCCACACGCCTCCATGACATAGTGCTTAATTAATAAAGCACAAGGACATCTTTACCTTTTAGCGATCCCTGAAATTCCTCTGGCTTGAATCTGGGTGACCAGGCAAACAAAAAAAAAGCTTCGTAGCCTGCAGTCTGCAAGCGAACTATACCATCCTAGCGACCGCCGTTTGTCGTCTAAGTTAGTGCCAAGTGTGGTCTAGTGGTCAGAGTTCTTGCCTACAGATCCAGAGGTCCGGGTTCGATTCCCGGCGCTACCAGATTTTCTGAGAAGTAGTGGGCCTGGAACGAGGTCCACTCAGCCTCGTCAGGATAATTGAGGAGCTATTTCAAGGGAATAGCAGCTCCGGTCTAGAAAACCGAGATTAACGGCCGTGGGGAACGGCTGCGCTGATCACGTGACACCCTCTATCCTCAGAAGTTTGCATATTCAGACGAAACGAGAAGAAAATCTTAATGTAAGTCTACGTGTGTAACGGAATACGGTTTACAGTTGTGTGTTACGCGGTACTTGTAGCACTGAACATCAAGAGACGAAGTGGAAATTAAAATTTTGTTAGCAGAATCAGAAAAGATATGGTTACTTTCGTTAGGCCATGCAGGAATAACGGATAAAACAAGGATACCAAAGAGGGAAACAGAATTAAAATGTAAAGAAAAGAGAATATGAAGGTTCAGCCAGACAGGCTTACTGAAAGACCTCAAGAAGAGAGGAAAGATTTGGCAAGAAATCGAAACGAAACGGCCCTCGGAAAAGAACACGGACTGGAGACTTCCGCTCTGTCAACCTACGTGAAACGGAAACGGAGCTTCGAACATATCAAATGCTATAAAAGGTGAACCTATCCCTGTAACAGACCGCGAAGGCCCACAGGGTTGTGAGACGTCGAGGCTTCCACATTTTCTACGCAATCGGCTCATAAATGGCGGTGAGGTTGTCAGCCTTACGCGCCGGCCGCGTTTACTCCCCAGGAAAATTATTGAATTAATTCCTGGTACTCATTTCTGTTAGCGGCTGAGTCGACCCCATGGCCATAGTGCGGCTGGAAGGACGCTGTCAACTGAAAAAATCCAATGACCTCATCGGGAATGGAACCCGCAACCCTCCGGCTTGTAGTATGAGGTGTAAGGCAAAGGGCCCTCGTACCAGATAACTATGTCATGAACGTGTAAAGGAGAGCCGAAATAATGCTCCGTACTCAGCACTAGAAGTGAGCGATTGTCTTCACGCTCCGACAACTTTACCCTTCACGAAAAGTACCCCGATACCCACTGACTCGGGGGCTTGGTGGGCCCTGAATTTTTGCCGGACGTACTGCAGGACAGAAAATTACGTGATCCGTCAAGAACTGAATCCTGTCTGTTCAACTCGTGAAGTCGCTGCAGCATACCAAACACAGACGAACAAACAAGGACGGAGCTAGAGACCGCCTATGTTTCTGCAATTCGCACAGAGAGGTCTGGACGAAGAGGTGGTGTCAAGTGCTGGGGCAAGTTTTCGAGTGCTGTGGGAATCTCTGAAGCATTTCCAGTGTGTGCCCATGTCTACGGGAATTGCCTGTGTGTCTCCCCTCTGCTTGGCTCAGATATGTGGCCTCCGTAAAGTATTTCGTTCAAGATGGGTACATTCTTTTAGGCTGTATCGCTGTGTAGTTCACTGACGCTTCGGAGGAACATATTGAATCCGTCTACAGGGTTGAAGAATTAGACACGCAGCAAGAAGTAAGCGGTAAGATTTACTTACATTTCGACCCTGAGGATGGAGGTAGTATGTTCGATGAACTACCGACCTACATCCCAGAGGACAGTTTTGTTACAATTAACATTGTCGGAGCTTCAGATCCAACATTTTGCTTGACATTTGTTCGCAGCCGAACAGCTTAAAGACAATGCAACAATCCGTAGACAATTGTTTAACATGTAACTTCTTATTTTTCAGCCTTATGAATTGGGTTTTCTGGCTTCTTCCGATTCAGGCATTATGCTACAAGCCGGAATATCGCGGGTTCGATTCGCGATGAGGTAAGTGGATTTATCAATTTTCCTAATCCTTCCAGCCACACTATGGCCCTGGGATCAGCGGTAGTCTAGGGGTAACGTTCCCGCCTCATGACTCAAGGTACGCGGGTTCAAACCCGGTGGAATTTTTAAGGGCGGAAAAATTCAAGGAACAAGTCCTCCGGGAGGGACTTTAAGCCGTGGGTCCCGTGTCGTAGCTTTACGGCACGTAAAAGATCCTCATGTCTCTAGGAGACCTCTGAGCAAAATTAGGCAACAATTTCCCGCCCAAGTAGTTTCCAATGCCTCTGGTAGATGGGGGAAATATCAGGTACCGACGACCGACCTCGTTGGCTGAACGGGGCTGATAGCACGCACCAGTACCGGTAGTGTATGGCGACAGTAGAAATTAAGAGGGGGACGCACAATGGACCAATAACTGGTCTAAGTGCATGGGGAAACCCACCCCCTCTAATAATAATAAATAATAATAATGGCCCTGGGGTCGACTCGACCTCTAGCAGAAAAGAATAACTATAAGTAAAGCTATCCCCTTAATAAGCCGTGTGAGACGTCGAAGCTCCCACATTTTCTAGACAATCGGCGCAAAGATGGCGGTGAGGTTGTCAGCCTTACGCGCCGGCCGCGCTTTACTCCCCAGGAAAATTATTTAATTAATTCCTGGTACTCATCTCTGTTAGAGGCTGAGTCGACCTCAGGGCTACAGTGTAGCTGAGAGGATTATGCCAAATGGAAAACCCAATGACCTCATCGAGAATGGATCCCGCAACCTTCCGGCTTGAAGCATATGGCCTCTACCAACTACGCTACCGCGTGTCCCTGTAAGATACGTACTTTCAGACCAGTTCAGATGGGAACAGGCCAGAGGGACACGTCCTACGAAGTACAAGATGGAGAGCAGTAATGTGCGAAGGTTAGAACCGCCATGTCGGGATCAGGTTCCACAGGACTGCGTTGCTGGACAAGAGGATACAGATTAGCCACGCTCTGTATACCGCAAGGTGACAACAGATGGCGCACAGTTTCGACAGAAACCTTGATGGCATCCTCAGCGCGTGTCCGCGTCACGGACAGTGGAGGCCAATTCAATAAAATGACCTTACAGACTCTACAGAGGGGCCAGAGGTCATAACGTTGCAGGCGATACCTGTAACAGCTGTTTGGATTGTCCCGGGGTCATCAGCAGTGACACGGAAGGGTTCCCAGGCTGGATCTCCACCATTTTTATCTCGTTTGACCAGTTTCTGACACCTAGCAACAGATGAGCTTTGTCCTGGAAACCCGGTACATATTTGTCATCTCAGCAAGTCTCCTTCTTTCTTTTGTTTAGTAACAAAACATTAACGGGTAAGATTTAAAAATTCCGAATCTAAACGACTTCGCTTTTCTAGTTTCATCGTCCCCAAAGCAGTGTCTATTCAGGAGGAAATTAAGAGGACACGGAACTCGGGTAATGCTTGCTGCCATTCAGTCCAGAACCTTTTGTCTTCTCGTCTGCTGTCTAAAAAACATAAAAATTAGAATATACAAAACTATAATTTTGCCTGCGGTTCTGTATGGGTGTAAAAATTGGTCTCCGACATTAAGAGAGGAACATAGGATGTTTGAGAACAGGGTGCTGAAGAGAATATTTGGATCAAAGAGAGATGAAGTGACGGGAGGCTGGAGAAAACTGCATAATGAGGAGCTTCATAACTTGTACTCTTCTCCAAGTATAATTTGCATGATCAAGTCAAGGAGGATAAGATGGGCAGGATATGTAGCACGAATGGGAGGAAGAGGAATGCCTATAGGATATTGGTGGGAAAGCCAGGAGGAAAGGAACACCAAACTGTAGGTGGGTGGATAATATTAAAATGGATCTTAGAGATATAGGATGGGGTTTTATGGACTTGATTTTACTGGCTCAAGGTACGGACCAGTGGAGGGCTCTTGTAAACATAGTAATGAACCTTTTGGTTCCATAATCATCATCATCGGTAATCTGTCAAGACGACAGGTCCACAGTCCCTTCCAAAACAATTCCTCCACTTAATGCGATCTAGAGCTTTCTCCTTCAAATGACAGTATCCTCTTCTGTCCCCAAGGTCAACCAGCATCTTCTTACGTCTTCTACCTCGTCTTAGCACATCTTCCATAAATTGTTGAGAAATTCTTAAATAGCTGCGCAACTGACGGCATCTCAAGAAAGCTTCAGGTTCATGGGATTAGTTCATTGTACCATATTATTAAGGTGGTTGTTTATTTATTATTAACTGAAGTATCTGTCTTTGCCCAAGTTTTTGATAAACTAAGTTAATGTAAAAGTGACGTACTTACTTCCTTACTTACTCATGGAGCTGAGCCCTTCTGGAGGAGCCGCCAATTCTGCAGCTACTCAAGAATTTCCCAGCATTTTATGGAACCCAAAGGTTCATTACCGTGTTCACAAGAGGATTCCACCGGTCCCTATCCTGAGCCAGATCAATCCAATTCATTCCATCCCATCCTATCTCTCTAAGATCCATTTTAATATTGTCCACCCACCTACGCCTTGGTCATCCCAGTGGTCTCTTTCCATCTGGCTTTCCCACCAGTATCCTATATGCATTCCTCGTCCCCACCATTCGTGCTACATGCCCTGCCCATCTCATCCTCCTTGACTTGATGATTCTAATTATACTTGGAGAAGAGTAGAAGTTATGAAGCTCCTCATTATGCAGTTTTCTCCAACCTCCTGTCACTTCATCTCTCTTCGGTCCAAATATTCTCCTCAATACCCTGTTCTCAAACACCCTCAGTCTATGTTCCTCTCTTAATGTCAGAGACCAAGTTTCAAACCCATACAGAACCATAGGCAAAATTATAGTTTTGTATATTCTAATTTTTATATTCTTGGACAACAGACGACAAGACAAAAGGTTCTGGACTGAATGGTAGCAAGCATTACCCGAGTTCAATCGCCTCTTAATTTCCTCCTGAATCAGGTTTCGATCTGTTATCTTTGTCCCCAAATATACGTTTGAATTGTGCCACATTTTCAAAACATCTGTTTCCTATCTTTATATCATAATCTTGCCCTGCATTTGTGTTACGAGACAGTAACATACACTTAGTTTTCTCTGTGTTTACTTCTAGACCAACCTACTTACTTGCGTCAATTAAAGTTTTGTGTTTTTCTTTATGGTATCTACATTATCACCCAGTAGATTCACATCATCGGCATAGACCAACAGCTGATGTGTTCCGTTTAGTTTCAGTCCCACCTGGTTTCCCTGGACCTTCCTAATTGCATAGTCTAAGGCAAAGTTGAAAAGAAGTGGAGATAAAGCATCTCGTAGTTTTAGACCATTCTGGATAGGAAATTTATCAGACAAATGTTTGCCCACGCGGACTTTACTATACGTTTCGTTTAAACACATTTTAATCAACCTAACTAGTTTAATGGGTATCCCAAACTCTATTAGAATACTGTAGAATACTTCCATCCTAATTGAATCACAGGCTTTCTTGAAGTCTATGAATAGCTGATGGCGTACCCTCAGCGTAATTAATTAAGCACCGCGTCATTAAGACTTCGGGGAGGGGTGGAGGTATAACTACACCATGAGAAAGTAATACACGTACATACTTCAGACGAAATAAAATAGAACCCGACAGCAATAACAATAGTGGCTACTGGAACCGTAAAAATATGAGTGTATGCACACGAAAGTAGCCTTTATGAGTTCTGTTCGGAACGTTGCAAGATCCAAAGTTCGCCACTATGGCACATTAAAGGAACTATATAAATCTTCTGTGCACTATTCATCGGCGTAATTTTTATCTGAAGCGGCGTTTCGAAGACTGAACTCTATCTCTGACTTTGGTCTACTCTGTTGCGACCAATAAATACAGCTAGTCCCTATTGCTGCCAACAGATATGGAGTAGCTCTGTGGATTGGGTCCAGTGAAGCAGGCTCCTTCCTGAAAACGGGGACAGAATCCAGTCTCCGAAACGTCTTTCCAAATAAAAATTATGACGACAGACAATGTACAGAAAATCAATCATTGGGTCAGAAGAAGGCACTGTGGACGCAATCGATTTTGGCATTATAAGGGCAAAAGCTATCCCTGTAACATGCCATGGAGGTCCATAGGGTTGTGAGATGTTGAGACTCCCGCGTTTCCTAGACAATCGGCTCAGAGATGGCGGTGAGGTTGTCGTCTTTACGAGACGGCCGTCCTTTACCCCCATGAAGATTCCTGGTACTCATTTCTGTTAGAGGCTGAATCGTCTCCAGGGCCATAGTGAAGAATTAGGTAAACTGAAAAAATCCACCTCATCGGGATTCGAAACCGCGACCTTCCGTCTTGAAGCATAGTGCCTCAACCAACTACACTAACGCGTGCCCCCATTACAAGGGTTACACACACAAAAGAGCCAACAGACTGCGTGGAGTCTAATGTCCACACTCCTCATATGCCTTTCTGGCGTGATTCTTATAAACATGGGACGCTTTGAATTTTACTTTTTTCTCTACCCCGAATAGTTCTTACGCGATAAGTAGAGAATCAGCCCTTTGCTGATTCTGAGCTGTTTCCAATAAACACGCTTCTGTCAATGCAGCCCTTTCTTGGTAGGGTGGGGACACGAGATGCTGCAGCAGTGTTTGTATAAGGGTGGAGCACAAGTGCCCTAAGGTATTGCAAGGGTTGAGGGGGTAGAGAAGTAAAGAAAAGACGGTCCATTTTGCAATATGAAAGGACAGCAGCCCCTTCTGCTCAACACGTTACAAGATGAATGCAGAGAGGAAGGGGGGAGTGACAACTTGAATGCAAAATGAATTACCACAGCATTGTATGCATTTCTCCCCCCCCCCCCCCCCTCTTCAGAGTCTTCACCGTGTATGCCTTAGTCAATATTCAGCCGCACCAGAAATTTCTGTTCCCTAACTACAAAACCCGTCATCAGACCTCGTAGGGACTGTCGTGCTCCCTTGACAGTCATTTTAATACTATCCGCCCATCTCCTTCTTGGTTTTCTAAGTGACCTAACCCTTCCAGCCGCACTACGGCTCTGGGGTATACTCAGCCTCTTAACAGAAATTAGTACCAGGAATCTTCCCGGGGGGTAAAGGGCGGCCGGCCGGCATGTAAGGCTGACAACCTTACCGCCATCTGTAAGCCGATTGTCTAGAGAAAATGTGGGAGCCTCGACGTCTCACAACCCTATGGGCCTCCACGGCCTGTTACACGGATAGCTTTACATTTTTTTTAACCTCTGCCTAAAAACATTTGGACCTAGCAAGGATTAAGTAACGGGAGGTTGCGGGGGGAGGATGCATAATGAGTCACATATTGTCAGGACTATCAGCTGAAGAAGGATGGGATGGGCAGGGCATGCAGCTTGTCTGGGAGAGAAGTCAGGGACCACTCAGAAGACACGGACATGGATCTTAAATAGCATGAGCGAGTGAGGGGTGTACACTGGAGTCATCTGGCCCAGGACAAGGACAGTTGCGGTAATGACCCTTCGGGTTCCATAAAGCATTACGAATTTCTTGACTGGTTGAGGAGCTCCAGAGAGATATATTTAAAGACGGACATAGCGTAACAGCAATGAGAAGTGTGACGTGAAGTGGCTAGAACATACGCAAAGAACGCCTCAACACCGAAGCCCTTAGCTGTCCCGTCAAGATGGGCAGATGTCAGGGGTGTCCAACAAAATGACAACAGGAAATATTGTCCCTGTATTTAATTACGCACCATGCCATGAAGGCAGATATACGCGTGGTGGTATAGCTCCACGCATTCTTAACCTCGCTCTATATGGAGAAGAGCGATCAGCTTTACTTCCCTGCCGCATCGCCGTAGAAGACATTCTCGGTACCCACTGGGTAGGAGGCTGGGTGTCGGCCCTGCCAGAAATCGAACTCCGACTGGTCGGTCATCCTGTCCCCAGTCTACTCACTGCACCGAGCCTGCTGCACCTTTGGGACAAGCCATTAAATTTTTAGACTTGCGGCCAGTTGCGATGTTCTTTGAGTGGGCCTCAGATACAGCTATTTCTGCCGTTCTGCACAGGCCCCCTTTCCCCGCCCTTTTGCGGCAGGGTGCGCTATTCCTCCCCCCACAAAATGCCTTCACTATTGGAGGCGACACATATGCTCACTGACTCTGGCTCGACAGACTGAGGAAGGGCTCCTTCAACTCATTTTTTTAACGTGTTAAAATATTCGTGAATTTCAAACACGGCATTTTAATTTAAAATTAGTTGTGTTATCCTCACAGTTTTAACAAGACGCTTATGTACAGGTGTTATTTCATTCTTCCCGGTTCTTTCATGATTTAAAATTCAGAAGAAGATGAATTTGTTAAAAACGCGAAAATTAGGACGTCGTCAAAAGCGTGGGCTTCCAGTAGCTTGATAGTAGCAGTGCTGTGGGGGGGAATGGCACAGGTGGCTTAGAGGCTGTCTGTGTGTGGGAACGTGGGTCCCAGTTACTTTCCCACGGCTCTGACGGCTGTAGCAGCAGCAGCAGCAGCAGAAGAGAGTTGGTTTGACACGGGCCTTACGTACACACACCTGGTCTATCCCCTCCTTCACGTTCCCCTATTATATATAAACACATATACCCGAGGGCTCGCCCTAAACTGTGTCCACTGAAGTAGTGTCTTGCGAGTGTTCCGCGGTAGTGATATTGACAGTAAGTTGTGGCTATCATGAGACCAGACGGGAGTGCCTACATGCTGCCAACCTCTGTGTATGACGAGCAGCCAATTTCAAGAACATATCAATACAGAAAGGTAAGAATTGACGGTAATCAGTGTTTGGATTTTCATATTTATGTATGGTGGCTTTAATTAATAATATATACATAAAAAGTGCCATACCCCGTATGCTAAACCATTAGAAATTGCTTTAAACGCCTAACCCAGGGGTGGGTAAACTTTACAGTCTCAAGGCCGGATTGGAATTTGTGTTTTTGTGGGCCAGAAGGTCAAGTGGAATATATGTTTACTGCTCAGACAAAATCCCCTGCAGTGTAGTTCTTTCGTTCTTGTGGGGAAAAAAATGTATTTTGTTTTTTTGATATGAACTCGTTAATATGTCGGAAGTTTATCTGGATGACTGGGTTGGCCAAATGAATTTGTCACTGGTCGTATGTTTCTCACCCCTGGTGTATCATATTTAATAACACTAATTATGGCTTATTTGAGGTAACGCCCATTTCGGTCGCCTTATCCTTGTGGCATGCTCGCCGACTTAACGTGGTCTAGGAAGCAATGTTTAATGTCTTATAGTGGAAATTATTTGATTTAATTGTGTTGCGCGTAACACGAGAATAATAATTTAGTGTCATAATTTGGTGAAATTGTGGAGACAAATTTACTGTTTTAAATAACGTTGGAAACATTATTAGATCAAATCGTTGCTTCTATGATACAGAATTTGGCTTCTTAAAATATTTTCCTTCAGTTATTTTACATAATTCGTATATTTTGATGTAATTAGTATTTATTTTACAATCTATGAAGAATATTTCATTGTTATTCTTGAAATGTGTGAAATTTATCATTACAACAGTAATTTGCTATTTATAATATATTTATTAGTAATCGGTATTTGATTTCACGGATGATATCTATATTAAGCACAGGTCATATTTAACGACGTTTAATTTCTTTTAAATCACATCCACCACAGGAGCACGAGGTAGCGTAGTTGGTTGAGGCATCATGCTACAAGCTGGAAGGTCGTGTGTTCGATTGCCGGTGTTAATAGAATTTTATTTCGACTTAACCCTCCAGCCGCATTATGTCCCTGGGGTTGACTCAGCCTCTAACAGAAATGAGTAGCAGGAATAATCATGGGGGTAAAGGGCGGCCGGCGCGTAAGGCTGACAACCTCGCCGCCATCTGTGAATTAATTGTCCAGACAGTGTGGGAGCTTCGACGTCTCACAACCCAATGGATCTCTACGGACTGTTATAGCTTTACGCATTTTCAAGCGCAAAATCTGAGCTGGCATAAGTCTTTCATCCTCTTTTTGAGACATTACGCCTAGTATCCTAGTTATTACAGAAAGCATTACGTCTGCATTGTTAGTGAAGTGTCTTTACCAATTTGTAGCATAGTTGCGATGTTTCTGACTTGTGTTCTAGAGGTATCTGGTTCTAATATTAACCCAAGTACCAAAATTTAGATTGTTCTGTGGTGTTTGTCAGTCCTTCTAGGGTAATGTAGGGATTATATGTATCTTGAAACAAGTTACGATCCTTCTCCAGCCTTAGCGTATAGATATCTTAATCTGTTCGTACTTCTGCGCAGGTCATGAAGCCAATGCTCGAACGTAAACGTCGTGCAAGAATAAACAAGTGTTTGGACGAGCTGAAGGACCTGATTGTCACGTCCCTGCAGGCTGAAGGCGAGAACGTCAGCAAACTAGAGAAGGCCGACATCCTAGAGCTCACGGTACGTCATCTGCACAAACTCCGTCGCCAGCATTCCCTTGGTTTGACGCCCGAGGCAGCCTACGCGGACAGGTTCCGCGCCGGTTTCACCCACTGCGCAGCAGAAGTGGTCCAGTATCTCGCTGCTGCCACCTCTCCCCTCAACATCGACCCATCGGCAAGAACCAAACTGCTGCAACACCTGGGGTCATGTATGCACAAGATTGACAACATCTCGAACAACCCCCTGGAAACGGCCGCGGAACCCAATCTCGCTACCTCCAAGTGCTACAACAATGTATACACCCCTCCAGCATCGCCACACCTCCAGGGACCAGTGTCACCCTCTGCTACTCATGTCATGATGAGTCCCACGACCAAGTCGCCTTTGCCCCCGGTCTGGAGGCCGTGGTAACCACGAACTGTCAGCATTTACCCGATATTTATTAATGTAAATATATATATACGCAGTGAAGTGTACGTAGACACGTCAGTGATCGATAAACATTCGGAGGTAATCGAGACACGCCCACTTGGGATTTATCAAACGGACCGCACTAATTGCGTAGGGCATTCACTCATATTAGTGCAGATATTACGTTAATAATAATTATAAAATTAAGAATGGTTTTCTTACGTAATTTAAAAGGTAATTGTTTCGAACCTTAAAATTTTATTAAGTATGATTCCGTATAAAATTGCATGCCCCAACTAAATCCAAAAGAAAACCTACATTGGTCGATTCAAAATAAGCATTACTTGCAAAAACTGCCTTTCTTGAATTATCTTTGAAGGAACGGCATACGTTGGGTAGGCAACCTGACGGAAAAAATTACAAGTGTTCAGTTGGGTAGCAGGTATAGTGATACTGGTTCCACTAAACGTTAGAAACCAAATGGAGTGCCTTCCAACTAGCGGTTTGAAGAAGTCGAAACTTCAAAGATCGTTCTGACAAAGTATACACTCAATTTATTAATGTTCATTTTAAGAATAAATTTGAAGTTTGTATTAATATTGACGTCGTTTCATTTAAGAACAGTTGTTTGCAGTGTAACTTACTACATTATTTCGCATTTATTTGCTCTAAAATTGTAATTTTGCTTTAAATTATGATGTCTGTGATAATGAACACGTACCTGAGACGACTAAATGATAAATATATAACCTCAAATATTTTGTACCCTGTTACGTTACAGATATGCTAATCAATAATAATTATGATGAAACACTGTTATGGAATCTTTTTATTTCATATGTTTGTGTTATCCTGGTCCACATTACACCGGCTTCCTCGAGTTCCCAAAGTCCTGAATTATGGGGGAAATCTGTAATGGTAGAGGAGTCCAATGAAGATGGGAGGGGATTTCGAAATTCTACCTCAATGCCCCATCCTCCCAATATGTGACAGTAATTTGGTTTGTTCCATCTGGGGTTTGAACATGTTTAATGTTATAATCATTCGAACCGATGAATTTGAACAAGGGTGGCTTACGGTTGACTGGGAATTTCTTGGCAAATGGAGAGACTCGCGTCTCCCTTTGAAAACTATTTCACACGTCACAAAATGTCTCAATCTCGTTATCAGATGTTACAGTGATACTCTCAATGGGACTAATTTTTTAGTTACCTCTGAAATTGTATGGAAGTACGAAGGAAAAGAACGAAAAACCTATATTCGGGCCCAGGGTGGATTAACAAACTAGTTACTTAAGGACACGATTTACAGTGGCCTGGATTATGCACTAAAGGTTGGATAATTGTGATGTAAAAGTTAAAAGAGTTGACCCTGTGCTTCACTAATTGAGCATTAATCCACGAAGACGTATGTGGGAGTGGATGTACAGATCCAAGTTTTATACACCTCGGTACTAGTTCGAGGTGAGTGGTCAGGTTCACACCCCGGCCGCTTTACCACCGGGGAAAGAGCCAAATGTAACCCATTGGATAGGAGGCTGTGTGGGCCCCAGAGCCAGTCTGGACGACGTGGAGAAGATAAAATTCTTGACCCTACCGGGAGTCGAGCCCCGACATCTCTGGCATTTAAGTCCGTAGCTACTCGCTATACCAAGGGTACGTAGCCCATGGCCTGTGCTAAGGAATCCCATCGACATTGTAGCGTGTAGAGCCATTACTATAAAATGACCGCGAGATAAGAGAATATACCAGAGCCGTTTCTAGGCAACGGCTCGGTAAACACGTTGCTGCAGCAAGGGATCCCTGTTAGATGGAGGTGATGAGCTTCATGCTCCGGCCGTTTTACCCCAAGACGAACAGCCCATGGTGCCCACTAAATAAGAGGCTGGGTAGGCCCCATGAGCCTTTCTGGACGCTGTTGAGAAGAGGAAAACTCGATGCCCCGAGTGGACTGTCCCTGCACTCTGCATTGGAATCATAACAGAGAAAAGTCCAATCTTCGGCAGTATGTAGCCCTGGAGGTCATGTCTGTCTGTCTATGACATAGTATCTGCGCCTGTACCGTTGGACACAGTTTTTAAAATTCGATATGGAAAACTTTAACGAAAGGATGTGGAGTACCGTATTTACGCATGTATAGGCCGCAGCACAATTTTCAGACAGAAGTATAGAAAAAATAATTTTCTTGGAATATTATTTTAAGGAGTAGAACATCCTGTATTACTAATTATGAATATAATTTTTTTTAAATGAAGTGTGATTTCGAATATAAGCCGCACCCCAGTTTTCCTCTTGAAGTTTTGGCAAAAAATGTGCGGCCTATACATGCGTAAATGCGGTATTTCATATTCATCTTCAATAAAGGCTAATTCTTCACAAGGTCATGGACCTTTCCATGTAGCTCATAAACCGTTTCACATATATTGTTAAAATTCGATATGGGACAGTTCCACCAAAAGTTGTATGACAGTTCTTACTTTCAACCATACTGATCCATAATTATATCTGTCTGTCTGTCCGTCTGTCTATCTATCTGTCTATGTATCCATCCCTGTTGCTCCCACTTGGAGCATAGGACATCTGTGAAACTCTTCGTTTCACTTCAGTTCCAAAATTGTAGGCAGCCGGTAGGACTCCTTGGACGGGGGATCAGCCCGTCGCAAGGTCGCTACCTACACAGGACAACACAAACGCAGAAGAAACGTAGGCAAACCTCCATGTCTTGAGCGGGATTCGATCCCACGATTCCAGGGTTCGAGCGGCCAAAGACATTTCATGCCTTTGACTGCGCGGCCACTGTGGTCGGCTTTTGTTTGTATAAGACCATAAATTTGAATTGGCTATGCATCACATTAACCAACAGCTGCTGGAACTGGATATGGGAGACCTTCACTCATACTTTCCATTATTCCTATTCTGAATTTACTTTAATAAATCCCAAATAATGCCGTTGGCAATTTTGTGTACCACATCACAGAGCACACACACGCAAGTCTTGTTCCCCAGAGACAACGTTTTGTTCGTTAAGTCCCTGAAATTGGCATGGACGCCAGCAGGGGGAGGGGGCAAAACAGGCAGCTTCCCCTTTACCTCCATTTTAAAATTAGTTAAAGAAATATATTATCATAACATGAATACATTAGGGCAATTAGTAAAATTATTTTTAAACAGCCTAAACGTAACTGAAAGCAAATTCTCTGGTTTTCTCCTCTTGGGAGGGAAAAAAAATCCTGGCACAAGTAACGGCCGAGTTATATCGATTGAAACTACGTAAGTAAAGAAAACTGTGCGTGCCCCACCAGTGTGACCCAGAGGGGGGTTTCCTGTAACCGCTCAAGTGTCTGACAACGAGCATGAATTGAAGTTATTACGCGGCCGACACGGTCCATTGAAGGACGCGTTGACAACAATGTGCAGCCCAGCCTTAGTATATTGGACGGTCAAACTGCGGGAGAATCATGTGCATATTGAACACATCCGCTTGCGCGAGAACAAAAGGGCCGACACTGACGTTTTGGAGGAACATGACAACCGCCATCTTCAGGATCGAAGAGTAAGCCAAGCAAGAATCCAATATGAAGAAAAGCAGAGGCTCTGCAACCCTGAACATAGAGACGATATGGTCCTCCGAAACGTCAGTAGAGTTCTACCGGAATACACGGCATTCTATCCCAAAAGATATAACTTTTCATAACCACTGTTTCGAGAACTAAAGTTCCAATTGATAATTGTTTTGAAATACTAAATGCTGTAGTCTAATGGTCAGAGTTCCTGGCTACAGACCCAGATATCCCGGGATCGATTCCCGGCGCTACCACATTTTCTGAGAAGTAGTGGGTCTGGAACGGGGTTCACTCAGCCTGGTGATCATAATTGAGGAGCTGTTTCAAGGAACTAGCGGCTCCGGTCTAGAAAACCAAGATTAACGGCCCTGGGGATCCGTTGCGCTGATCACGTGACACCCTCTATCCCCAAAAGTTGGCACTAACTTCAACAAGCGGCGGTGGCTCGGTCGGTATAGTTCGCTTGCGGACTACAGGCCACGGAGTGTGTTTGTTTTGTTTGTATATGCTAGTAATATTTCAGTAGGTTTAATAATAGGTCACAGAAGAAGTTTCGTTTGAAGGATCGACATGTTTAAGCTTTAGGCATTTAAATTTAATGTTGATTTAAACGATCTTGGCATTATACGGTTGAAAGTGTTGTTTCTGAATTAAAATTACGAAGAACAATATATTTAACCTATTGCACAATCGTTCAAAGATTAGTACATTCCCGCCATAATCCTGTTCTTCCTAACAAACTTTCAGGGTATTTCTCTATATATATTACGGTTTCGATTGTTAACACACAGCGCCGCCATGGTAGTAGCAGACAAATTTCTTTATTGCTAGTGGGGTCAGACTAAGTCCCTTGTACTGCGGCCACTTCTGGCCTACTGTACCAGCCCCAGATGATAGGTGAGTGTGATTGTGGAGCCAATTGGTGGAATGGAGATTGGCAGGGGAAACCGAAGTACTCGGAGAAAACCTGCACCAGCGCCACTTTGTCCACCACAAATCCCACTTGACCAGACCTGGGATCGAACCCGGGCCGCCGCGGTGGGAAGCCAGCGACTAACCGCTTGAGCTCTGGCTCGGCCTAGCAGACACATTAATTAGTCGCCACATTTTACTGCGGCGTGGAGAACAAATTAAGCAGCGGTCATTTTGAGGACACGTGGCGACCTTCACGTGACCTTGTATGTTTTCGCTTGAAATTGCAGCTATATCTGTCAACCTTCACAGGCGTTTGAATGTCCTTAATTTTAATAGTTTCTACGAAATATAATTTATGAATAGAGTTTGGTGTAAGACAGGAGTGATGTATATTGGACTGTTATTAACTAACTAATTTACTAACTGCATTGAGCTGAGCCCTTCTTGAGAAGCCACTAATTGTGCAGGTACTAAAGAACTACCCAGCATTTTACAGAAACCGCAGGTTCGTTAAGGCGTTCACACGAGCCCTCCAATGGTCCCTATCTTGAGCCAGATCGATCCAGTCAATACCATTCCATCCTATCTCTCGAAGATCTATTTTAATATTATCCACCCACGTACGTCTTGGTTTTTCTAGTGGACTCTTTCCTTCTGGGTAGGAGCTCCTCTATCATTACGCCAAATTTGATCTAAATGTGTGTACCGGTGTGGAATTGCATAAAAAACAAAGAAACAAACATACATACATACATACATAGAAACGTACACACGTAAGGACTTTATTTTATTGCTAGTGGGATGGGACTAAGTCCCTTGTACTGCGGCCACTTCTGGCCTATTGTACCAGTCCCAGATGATAGGTGAGGGTGATTGTGGAGCAATTGGTGGAATGAAGATTGGCAGGGGAAACCGAAGTACTCGGAGAAAACCTGCCCCAGCGCCACTTTGTCCACCACAAATCCCACTTGACCAGACCCGGGATCCAACCCGGGCCGCCGCGGTGGGAAGCCAGCGACTAACCGCTTGAGCTATGGCGCGGCCCTATAAGGGACTTACCCCATGCAGGAGAGTTGCCTAGCTACTGTGGGCAAGCGACCTCATCATCCACCCATAATGCCAAGTGCCACCACCAGTCTCATGAGTCTCAGAATAAAACAGCCGAAAATGATAAGGGCTCTACCCCTGTAAAGCAACGTATGAAAACGTAATCAGCGCCCAGCTCGATATAGCGGAGTCATCCTTGAAACGCTGATAGTAGTTCAACTGGACCGAGGTTTCGGAGTTCGAGTACCAGTAGGATAAAAATTTTCTCTTTTCCATGTCGTCAAGACCGGGTCCACCCAACCTCCTATTCAATGGGTACCGGGGGCTCTTTCCCCAGGGGTAAAGCGGCCGCGGCGTGAAGCTGATCACTCACGTTTATCTAGTGCCGAGGTCATGAAAATGTAGATCTATATATCCACTCCCTCATAAGCCTTCATGGCGTAGTGCTTAATTAGGTAAGCACAGGAACAACTTTACTATGCTTTTACACTTACTTATTTACTTACTCTATGGTTCTCAAAACACCATGGCCTCCATTATTTTTATTTTGCCCCCATGTCTTCATTTTCAGCCCTCGTATATCATGCTTAACATCTCATTACGGGTCTTGCCGCTTTCCTGCCACCCTCTGATTTACTTGATCAGTATCATTTGAGAACAAGGTGGACTTAGGTCACGCGGAAGTGGCCACAGTGGCCACGCGGTCTAAGGCCCCCCTTACACACAGTTTGGCCTTCCGATCGACCTTACAGGCAAAACTGTGACAGTTTACCCCCTCCCTTTCCTCCCCATACACGCGCAGATAGAGCGGCAGGCTTCATGCCACAATCACGGTCTTCCAGCCTATAATGTTGAGTCTCACACGTCACGTGCTACGGTCCTGCAGGCAGAACTGATGGACTGACGGGTTTCCCACAGGCCAACAGTCCAAACGATTGGCCGGCCGGCCGCACCACACACGTCAGTTTTGCCTTTCAGTCTTCAACTGTGCAGGCCGAACTGGAGGCCAAACTGTGTGTGTATGGGGGCCCTAAGGCATGAACCGTCTTCGCTCGCTCGAATGCTGGTATCGTGATTTCGGAACGCACTCAAGGCATGGATGTCTTTGTGCGTTTATTCTGTGTTTGTGTTGTTCTATGTGTAGGTAGCGGCCTTGCGACGGGCTGATCCCCGTCCAAAGGATCCTACTGAATGTCTGTTGGATTAAGAAACTGAAGTTTCACACACGCCCAGTTCCCCAGAGGGAGCAAATATAAATGAATGAACAAAGAAGTATGGTACATAAAAGATAAAACTTCGTAATGAGAAGATTCACAATGCGAACTCTTCGTCAAATACCATTAGCATGTTTTAATTGAAGAGGATGAGATGGTTGGGGCCCATAGCATGGACGAAGAAAGACACGAAATGTAGAAAACGTACGCTGGAGAACTTGAAAGTGACCAATGTTTACCACATCGCCAAATTCCCCCAAGTTGTCTTTTCCTTCCGTTTTTCCTATTAAAATTTTGCCTGCATTTTTCATCTCGGCGTGTTGCTATATGCAGCGTAATTCCCACAAAGATTTACCTAGGTGACTAAGTCGCAACAGTGGCTAGGCTACAGACTGGGCGAATCGGGAAACTGGGGTTCGATTCCCGGCAGGGGTATAATTTTCCTTACACAGCCCAGACCAGCTCTTGCGCCCACTCAGTCTCTTGTACAATGGGAACAGGGGGGTTTTCCCCGGGGAGCGATCTTACCGTAAAATGGACCATGCATCTCCACCACTAACCACTCACCTCCAGTTAGTGCAGAGGTTATACGTATCATGGCGTGGCGCGCACGGACTTTAGCTTTATATTTCGAATGATACATGCAAAATACATTACGGTACTGTGAGTTTTACTGTGGATTATCACTGTAACAAAAGATGGAGCTTTCAATTCAGTAATAAGCGGAGATTACCTCATCGTGACGTCACACCCACTTCCTGTTGTCACAAATCGCGATCCGCACAAAAGGGAGACCCATAATGCATCTGTATGTTGATCACGATGCCTTTGGAGTGAGTATAAACAATTTCCAGTCGTGTGTAACTCCACGGTGTAGCCCTTCACAATTGTGGTCATGAAATTTCGGCGTTTTGATGGATTCTAAGATTCATTACCGTGTTCAAATGAGCAACTCACTGGAGCCTATTCTGAGTCAGTTTCGTTCAGTCCAACATCTCATACCGAATTAATTTAAAATGGATTTTAATATTATCCTCCCATCTTCGCCTAGGCTTCCCAAATTGTCTCTTCACTCTTGTTTGCTTTTTGGCTAAAATTCTTTACGCATTTCTTATATCTCCCGTTAGTCCTAAACGTCCCGCTGATCTCATGCTCCATAATTTTGTAACTAAAGATAGACCTGCCTGTCACGGTAGCCGAGGGGTCTAAGGCATGTACTGTCTTCGCTCGCTTGGAAACCGGATCGTGGGTTCGAATCCCACTCAGGGCATGGATGTTTAGTTTGTGTGTGTGCGTTTTACTGTGTTTGTGTACAGGTAGAGGCCTTGCGACGAGCTGATCACCCGCCCAAGGAGTCCTACCGAATGTGTAAGATCTAGAAAAACCGAAGTGAACGGAGAAGTTCATGGAGGTAGGCCTAGGCCCACTGGGGCTGTAGTGCCGAGGAAAAAAGATAGACCTATCTGGCGAACAGAACAAAGGTACGAATCTCGTATAATTTTCTACAACATCCAGTTGCTTGTCTCTTAATTCCAGAAACACAACTGGTAAGTGAAAACTCTTAGCAATATAATGCGGCGGTGGGGGGGGGGCACTTTTCTGAGATGCATTCGGCAATTTACACGGCAGTTCCCTTGTGTATGACACTTATTATGCTTCTTTGATACGATGAATTTGCGTATAAGAACGGGGAACAAACTGAAGATATCGTCTCAATTTCGCACGCTCGTTCTAAGAACACTTTTCCTGTACAACCATTAATGTAACTAACGCCTTATTTAGAAACCTTCCTTCCTTCCCCTTGGCGCTACAGCTCAGGGGGAGCTTGGCCTCCTGAACAATCTGCCTCCACCCGAGGCTGATTATCTTGCTTATGAACAACTCAGTTTTTTACGGTGTGAGGTTGTTAGCCTCACGCCCAAGCCCCAACCTGGAGGATCAGGGTGTCCCTCTTTTTCTGACTCCTACCCCTTGATCTATCCGGCATGGGTGACCTTACCAGTAGCTATGCTACCACCGACATAGCTCTTAGGGTCTCAGGAGCACAATGAGGTGAAGACACCATCGGGGGGGCTTATTGAGAAACCCCTATTCCTTAACTTCAAGCAGCCTTACCTTCCCCTTACGGAATTAAGGTCCATGACCTTAACAAGAGTCCTCAGAAGAAAATGCAGCCTCTTTGCAGGCCATTCGGTGAATCGGTAACAGCGTAGGAGCCATAGCTCAGGCGGTTAGCTAGTTAGTTAGTTAGTTATTAGAGAAGGTGGGTTTCCCCATGCACTTAGACCTGTAGTGGTCCATTGTGCTTCCCTCTATGATTTCTACCAGTCTCTATATCCTACCGGTATTGGTGCTTACCATCAGTCCCGCCCAGCCAGCGAGACCGGTTCTACTGGCTGAGAAGTATCTATAATGCTTCCCCCCCCCCATCTACCGGAGGTATTACTGACTGTTGTTGGGCGGGAAACGTCCGCAATTTTGGCTCAGTGACCTCCTTTGGAGGTATGAGGTTCTTTTACGTGCCGTAAAGCTACGACACGGGACCCACGGCTTAAAGTCCCTCCCGGAGGACTTGTTCCCTGAATTTTTCCGCCCTTAAAAATTCGACGACCTCCGCCGGGTATTTGAACCCGCGTACTACGAGTCATGAAGTGGGAACGTTACCTCTAGACTACGGAGGCCGCTTAGCTCAGGCGGTTAGTTGCCGGTTTCCCACTACTGAGGCCCGTGTTCGAGCTCGGGTCAGATCATATGGGATTTGGCAGTGTGGCAGATTTTCTCCGAGTACTTCGGTTTCCCCTGCCAATTCTCATTCAACCAAATGCTCCATACACATCTATCATCTGGGGTTGGTACAACAGGTCAAACAGTGGCCGACGTTCCAAGTGGACTGCACCAAGAGTGGACCCATGAGGACAAAAATTTACTCGAGAAGGATATGTGTCATGTTTTTATGAAGTCAAACGTTTGCAGGTGCTCCTACAGTGCAATGCAGTTTCAAACAAGTATACCTAAGTTCGATTCCCAAGTCGTCCCATATAGGACTGCTCCTGGAGACTCTCCATAGCTCAAGCGGTTAGTCGCTGGCTTCCCACTGCAGCGGCCCGGGTTCGATCTCGGGTCTGGTTAAGTGGTTTGTGGTGGACAAAGTGGAGCTGGGGCAGGTTTTCTCCGAGTACTTCGGTTTCCCCTGCCAATCTTCATTCTACCAATTTCTCCATAATCACCCTCACCTATCATCTGGGGCTGGTACAATAGGCCAGAAGTGGCCGCAGTACAAGGGACTTAGTCCCACCCACTAGCAATATAAAAATAATAATTATGGTTATTATATTACTCGACATGTACCTTGAGGAAGAGGAAACGTGAGCTTCACGAACCAGGCTACACTGGGGCGTAACGCGGACACTCTGAAACAGAGAAAAGTATAACATTAAGATGGATCTTAGGGAAACAGGTTATGAGGATGGGAGGTGGATGGAACTGGCTCAGGTTCGTGTCTAATGGCGATCTTTGGTGCAAGCGGTACTGTACCTTCGGGTTCCGCTAGTAGAGAGCTACTTGATATTATTAGTATTATATTATCGTTATACAACTGCATAAGGAGGAGCTTCATAACTTATACTCTTCGCCAAGTATAAATACGAGAATGACAAATTCAACACATGGGCAGGGCATGTAGCACGAATGGGAAAAAGAGGAATGCATATAAGATATTGGTGGGAAAACCAGAAAGAAAGAGACCACTAGGAAGGACAAGAAGTGCGTGGGTGGATAATATCACGATTTATGTGTGTGTGACAATACGTGGGATTCTGATTGGATATTGGATTCACTGAGCATTCGTACACACCACTCAGAACCACAAGTAAATACAGGGCCACCGCTATTCTCCACAATTTACAAATCACTACACGCTAAGTTGCCTGCAATGTCAACAGCCGTTCCCTAGCAACGGCTTCTAACAGTGGAGATCCTTCATCCTCCTGCGCTCAGGTCCCCTCCAAGATTCCAGTACAGAACTTGTTCGCCCCAGTTGTCTTCAAGATAACTCCTTGGCATGGACCTATTCCAACAGTATATATACTGTTGTGTGCGTATTCGTTGCCGCGGGAACGTGTTTGCAGATTCGTTGCGTAGAAACTGGTTGCATAACACCGTTTTTTTGTTCGTCTATTGCATAGCAACGGCTGTCCACGCCACAATAATATTGAAATGGATCTTAGAGAGACAGGATGGGGTGGTATGGACCTGTGTGGAAGGTCCTTGCGAACATTGTAATGAACCTTCGGGTTCCAGAAAACGTTTGGAAGTTCTGGAGCAGCTGCACAACTGGCAGCTTCTCAAGAAGGGCTCAGCTCCATGAGGTTAGTTATTCTTATCTTGCTGTGCCTCAGTTCCGGCAGGCAGAGTCCGATTTCATACAGAAGGTATCTGCGTTCAGACCCAGCCCACTCCGTCTGTGCTTCACAGTAAACTTGAACCAAGGCGCAGGTCTCCTTCATGCAGAGTCTATTTCGGCATCCCACTGCCGGTCAGCAACGTGTCTGCATTCTACAGGACCATGGTTCGGTCTAAACAACTAGATGCAGTTCCTTGCTACCATTTCCAAACCTGCTCTGACGCCAAAGCAAGACATTTCTTGAGGAGTAACGAAGCCACAATGTGACCCTGAAGTTGACTCAGCCTCTAACAGAAGTGAGTTCCAGAAATCTTCCTGGGGGCAACGGGCGGCCGGCGCGTAAGGCTGACAACTTCACAGCCATCTGTGAGCCGATTGTCTAGAAAATGTGAGAAACCCGAGTCTCACAAACCTACGGACCTCCATGGCTTGTTACAGGGACAGCTTTACCTTTTCACTACGAGTATCTCAAAGCAGGTCACGACCAGTAGTTACTTTCTCACTAAGACTTAACCCTTCCAGCCGCACTATGGCCCTGGGGTCGACTCAGCCTCTAATAGAAATGAGTACCAGGAATCTTCCTACGGGTAAAGGTTGTCCGGTGCGTAATACTGACAACCTCACCGTCATCTGTGAGTCATTGTTCTAGAAAATGTGTGGAACTCGACGTCTCACAATCCTATAGGTTTCAATAGCCTGTTACATGGTCGAATCATGGCAGCAGATCAATCCCATCTAACGCCGAGGTCTAGAATGCGTGGAGCCCTACCTCCATCTCCTTATATACCTTGGTATCGTAGTGTACAAACACAAGATTGCTTTACGAGAGGGCGATATATCAAATGATACACAATTTTGAATGGCTGCTTATTCCCTAACGAGGAGCGTGTCGGATGTCGAAGTTGCAGGCAGGTTGCCATGGTTACAAGGTATTGTCAGGTATTCCTGTTAAAAAGGCAATAAGACATTTCAATGTGTCGGAGTGTAACAACAAACAGTGTTCATTGTGACCAATCGCAATGTTACACGTCATCACGAAGAGTCCTGAACTCAATAGAGACATTCTCGAGTGTTTCTAGAATTCTCCAACAAAGTGAAGCCTTTGTATTGAAATGCTTCTTGCCGTCTTACACGAATTGCTTTATGAAAGAAACCCTATTTCCTGCCTCTAGGTGAAATCCATTGTAGTATGGACCACACTAAAGACCTGTGTGATGACTGACTGATTCTTAGATTATTTACGGACGCTATTCCAACTGAAAGGTTTATTCAACAATGAACTTTTGTGTGCTTTGAATTGATGTATTCCGTTGCGTTGTGTTGATAACAAAGAAACGTATACTTCAGTAAAAAGTTAGCTTTACGGACGTCGCTAACAGCTTCTCGTATCCGCATTAATTTATGTCATGATCACTTTTATTTGTGAGTGTGGGGAAGTTTATTAGACGGAGGTGAGAGGATAATATTAAGAGGGATCTCAGAAAGACAGGATGGGTTGATATGAACTGCATTCTTCTACCTCAGGATAGGGAACAATGGAGGGCTTTTGTGAACGTGGCAATGAATTTTCGGATTCCATAGAATGTTGGAACATTTTTGAATGGCTGAGCGACTGGCAGCTTCTCGAGAATGACTCATCTCCATTTAGTTAGCTAGTTTGTTAGTAAAAAGTAAAAAAAAAAAATCGCTTAGTAATGGTGGAGTCCAACTGGGTCCACTCGACACGGCGGCCACTGATTGACCTATTGTAGCCTACCCCGGTTGATTATGATGATGGAGAATTTGGTCGAATGAAGATTGGCAGGGGAAACCGATGTACTCGGAGAAAACCTACTCCAGCGCCACTTTGTCCACCACAAATCCCACTTGAAGAAACCCGGGTTTGAACCCGGGCCGCCGCGATGGGAAGCCAGCGACTAACCGCTTGAGCTATGGCGCGGCCTTTAGTAAAAAGTAAGTAAAGTGAAGCTATCCCTTTAACAGGCCGTGGAGGCCCATAGGGTTGTGAGATGTTGAGGCTCCCACGTTTTCTCTAGACAATCGGCTCACAGATGGCGGTAAGGTTGTCAGCCTTACGCGCCGGCCGCCCTTTACACCCCAGGAATATTCCTGGTATTCATTTCTGCTAGAGACTGAGTCGACCCCAGTGCCATAGTGCGGCTGGAAAGGATTAGGTAAATTGAAAAAAAAAATCGCCTCATCAGGATTCGATTCCGCTACCTTCCCGCTTGTAGCATAGTGCCTCAACCAACTACGCTACCACATGCTCCTGTTAGTTAGTAAGGGAATTAATATTGAAATATTGACCTGAACAGTGCCAGTTATATTTACGAATGGCCCATCTGCGTATTTATATTTAAAAATGAAAGTATATTTTATACTAAGATATAAAAGTAACAGAGAGGAATGGAGGCAGAGGGTTCATGAGACCGAAGCTCACCCTGAGCTGTAGCGCCGAGGCGAAAGAAGGAATGACATAGAAGAATTTAAAACTTGTCAAAATTTGCAAAATATTATTATAATGAAGAATGCCGTCTTCTGGGATGCAGTGCCGCGTAGATCTTGTGTGAACCGACGTTTCGGAGGAATGTATCGCCTCTATACTCAGCCACCTGATCAAGGTGGTTCCTCGCTAGCGGATTTTTCTACCCTGAAGACGGAGGAGATACGTTTCTCCGAAACGTCGGTTCATACAAAATCTACACGGCGCCACATCCCAGAAGACGGCATTCTACACTTTCACCGCCATGAAATCTTGAGTTCTTACATATTATAATCATGTTGTGATGATTTTGTAGGAAGTGTATATTTGCTCTTCGATAATGTTAATGATTTGGCTGTGCAGCAGAGACGCAAGATGTCAGCACATGCTGCATACGTACAGTTAAGCAGGCAGATTAAAATGTGCCGTATATAGTAAAGCAAATTTGGGACAGTAGGAACGTGCATGTGTGATTTATTTCTGGATTTTGGCCTCTTTTCTTTGCTCCTGATTTGAGAAAGAAAGTAAAATGAAAATTAGAAGCAAGAGGAGTGAAAGAAAATCTAAAAAGTAACGAGAAAGAAAGAAAGGCAAATGAAAAGTAAGAAAGAAAGAGGAATGGGAAAATAAAGGAACAAAAAAAACGAAAAAGAAGCGAAGAAAGTAAAAATGGGTGACAAAGAAAAGATAGAGATACAAAAATACGACAAGAAGTTCTGGGAAGAGCTAATCTCCAACTTTCCTTTGATAGGATACGGAACGTAGAAAAAACGAAAAAAAAAGTAAGGGTGACATACAGACAGCAAAGCGATCTCAAAAGCCTTCATTTTATTTAAAAAAAGAAACAGAAAATAGGCTTAAAATGGATCAGCTATAAGGAAACAAACGCAGAGTGAAGAGAGGTTTGAGGTTCTCATGGAAATAATTATGAAGATTACTGTGTTCTGGGTTACGACGCCGTGTTATTTGGTTACTATTCTGCACGCAACATGGAAAGCTATAAGTTTCCTCCGAAACGTCAATATCTACCAAACTATATGATGTCACATTCAAGAAGACAGTAATTATCAAAATATTAACATAAGACATGCTAATAAAATCGTTCTTAAATGAACTAAAATTACAAAGTGACATCGAGGCGTTTCTGTTTACCACTGCAAGCCGATCCCAGTGGTCATGCGGTCTAAGGCATGAAATGTCTTTCTCCGTTCGAACATTGGGATCGTGGGTTCGAATCCCACTCAAGGCATTGATATTTTCTGTTTATTCTGTATTTGTGTTGACCTGTGTAGGTAGCGGCCTTGCGTCTGTCTGATCCCCCGTCCAAGGAGTCCTACCGTCTGTGTATGGATTAAGAAACCGAAAAAAGTGGCGAAGGTCCATAAGGGCTGTAGAGCCATAGATAGATAGATAGACAGACAGATAGACAAATAGATAGATAGATAGAGAGACAGACGGAGGACGGACAGACAGACAAATAGATAGGCAGACAGGTAGGTACGTAGGTAAATAGACAGGTAGGTAGGTAGATAGATAGATAGATAGACACACAGACAGTCAGACAGATAGATATATAGATAGATAGGCAGACAGACAGATAAATAGATAGGTAGACAGGTAGGTACGTAGATAAATAGACAGGTAGGTACGTAGATAAATAGACAGGTAGGTAGATAGATAGACACACAGACAGTCAGACAGATAGATAGATAGTTAGATAGGTAGACAGGTAGGTACGTAGATAAATATTCAGATAGATAGACAGTCAGGCAGATAGATAGACAGATAGGTAGGTACGTAGATAAATAGACAGATAGGTAGATAGACACACACTTCAGTCAGACAGGTAGATAGAGTCTAGTGTAAATGAGGCCATGTTCTGCTTACCGAAGAGATGTGCTAGGAAGACTCAGTCCCTAACGCCACAACCAAATTCCGTTGTCATGGCAACTTAGCACGCCCATCCTACAGGCCTTTGTCCCACATCTCAATTAAGGAATTCAGTGACTCAATGAAGTGGAACTAATGGGGAAAGGGTTCGATGCTTTGTGTCCGATGTAGCTTAATAAATATATCATCAACAATCCACCAAGTTTGAGGAATGTATCTTGAAGTAATGATTAAGAACATTCCTTTACAGTCCTGTTTTACATCTTCGTACAGGGGAGGGGGGACAAATTTGTGAATGCATGGTGAAGTTCGTGCAAAGTCATTAAGACGAATAGACCACAAGGTCTAGAAGTTTGTGACGAGAGTATGTTAATACAATTATTGTGTTTCTGGACATTATCCATCATCCTGTTTTTATTTAAAACACACAACGTTTCGGAGACTGAATTATGTCTCCGTCTTCAGGTGAAACCTACTCAGTTGGGCCCAATCGATAAAGCTAGTCCCAATGTTCGGACACCAACACAATGTAGGACATATAAACCAAGCACAGCACAAACCATCTGGGATAGTTAAGACAAGACATTAAAATCTTTAAAAAATTGTAAATTCTCTGTAGGGTACCAACATAAAAAACATTAATTTCCCCATTTAATCTACACTACACGTGTTTATTTTTATTTGTTCCAATGTTTTGCCTTAACTCTCGTAGATGGTGTATGGTGTGCTTGGTTTGTATACCCTTCCTTGTGTTGGTGGTGGTGTACGGAGACAGGGAGACTAGCTCTACCGATTGGGCCAGAATGAGTAGGTTCCACCTGAAGACGGAGACAGAACCCAGTCTCCGAAACGTTGTGTAGTTTAAACAAAAACAGGACGAGGAATAATGTCCAGAAACATAATACTATATGTGTAAGAATAGACATGGAGTATAAATAAGTAAATACAGCCATACAAATGACAAGTAAGCAGGACAAGGAGTGACGGGAGGAAGATACAGGACTTGGGGCTAAATACTTGTATATAAATATATATACATATGAGCAAAGGAATTACGGACAGAAATAAACAAACTAAGTAAGGCAATGACGAAGATACAAAGAGAAAACTAGACAGACTCAAGAGAGATACAGTAAAAAATAGGGAGGAAGAACGAAAGGATAATTTTGTGTCGGATTATTTGATCCACTTTCTTTTACAGCGGAAGTGAACTTCCCCCCCTCACGGGGTAAACATGGTATGATGGGGTGGTGGTCACACATGTATGCAGAAACTGGCCGTTTTTTTTTTTTTTTTTTGCAGAACTACTGAAGAAGCGCGAAAATGATTTCAGTGCAAGAAATAATTCAAAAGTAATCCTCAGGGCGTTGGTTTGACTACAGACTTGGGCACTTGTGATCATTTTTCGCTTGTCTGGCGGGAGTGTCTACGTGACTAATTAACACGCCACTGCCCCTATTAGAACAATAAAGCGAGGGCGATGGACGGGGGTTAAGTGCGCGGAGATACGAGGGAGATTCAATAAACAGGTCGCAAATAGATATGAAACGTAAAACATGTGATATTCGAACGTGGTAAAAAATATTATCGATCTATCCTTCATCAACACTGATACAATTCACCGAAAATGTGCTGGTGTTTACAGCTGCAGAAATTACGCGCGTGGGAGATCCAGTATTCATCTTAAAAACGCGGAAAATACAGCATTAAGGAAGTCTCAATAAGTACAAAATTTCCTTGAAATTGCTTGCGATAGGCATGCAGACAGATAGACAGACAGACAGAATTGGCGAAGTTATTAGGTTCGTTTTTGAAACTTTTCATAATAAACACGACACAAATTTGAACATAAACAGAAAACTGAAACTAACGTACATAGAAGAGGCTAATCATCACCTGCTACGGGAACGAGAGTGCGTCATCGCCTGGCAATGACGTAGAGCCGTTACGTCATCATTAGAAAGTTATAAAGCCATTTTCAACTTCCGGTATCATACTCCTGTAAGAAATTCAAGCATGCGCAGAACATTTCTCCCGCAAGGTTGCCTACATGTATCCTGATTCGTAAAGTTCATGGACTTCAACGAAGTAAAAGTTATGACGTCATGTAATCTTGTGGATTTTTAGGAACGTTTCGGAGAACCATGCTGCCTCATTCTTCAGGACAGATTTAATGACGCCATGTGGTCTTGTGGATCATTAGGAACGTTTCGGAGAACCATGCTGCCTCATTCTTCAGGACAGATTTAATGACGCCATGTAGTCTTGTAGCTCGTTAGGAACGTTTCGGAGAAACATGCTGCCTCAGTCGTCAGGGCATATTTAACTTGAAGACGGAAACAGAACGTTCCTCACAAGAACTGATGTATATCTACCACACTGTATGGCGTCACATCCCAGAAGAGAGTAATTTTAAATGTGGGTGTTTATTGGAGCGTGCTATCCAAATTTTGGAGCGCAGAAGAACACTAGACACGATTCGAACCAAGTACCTCCCGAATACAACGTTACCGCTACTCTGCTCTGCTGAATGTCTGGACACCAGCTAGTAAAGAGTGCAGTGTTGATGTTTGATTGCAACAGCGGTCTGAAACAAATTCTTCGGTACACTTGGCAAACCAAGCAGAAACAGGCTATTCGTCGCAACGTGGAGTTCCCACGGTTCGGACGGCCAGCTCTTGGTTTTTGCTCATCATTTTGTTTGTTTGCGTATTACAAAGCTGAGTTGGTTTTATGTAATTATCTGTTATCACTGGACAGTTTCGCATGGCAGAGAGACAGAGACGCTCGGCGCAGTGAATCGGAGAGACACGCACGGACGGAGGGCTGCAGGACAAACAAGATCGGAAAGAAAGTGCTCCACGATGTATTACACACAATTTCCAACGGTGCTTTTTGTAGTATATTAAGCTAACTGTGGCCGACTTATACACGACATTTCAACAAATCACAGAATATATTACTGGTACATAAAACGGACGAAATTTCATGTTTCAGCAGCATAATAACGCACACAATTGAACTGCATACAGTCTGTGAAACGGTTTATGCAATAAATAAAAGACTCCATCTATGGCTTTATATTATATTATTATATATTTATTATATATATTATATATTTATTATATATTTAGGAGACTGAACTCGGGTAATTCTTGCTACCATTCAGTCCAGAGCCTTTTGTCTTCTCGTCTGCTGTCCAGAAACATACAAATCAGAATATACAAAACTATAATTTTGCCTGTAGTTCTGTATGGGTGTGAAACTTGGTCTCTGACATTAAGGAAAGAACATTGACTCAGGGTGTTTGTGAACAGAGTGTTGAGGAGAATATTTGCACCGAAGAGAGATAAAGTGACAGAAGGTTGGAGAAAACTGCATAATGAGAAGCTTCATAACTTCTACCCATCTCCATGAATAATAAGAATTATCAAGTTAAGGAGTTTGAGATGGGCAGGGTATATAGCACGAATTGGGGAGAAGAGGAAAGCATATAGGATATTGCTGGAAAAGCCAGAAGTAAAGAGACCACTAGGAAGACGAAGACGTAGTTGGGTGGACAATATTAAAATGGATCTTAGCGCGATAGGACGGGATGGTATGGATTGGATTGATCTGGCTCATGATAGGGACCAGTGGAGGGCTCTTGTGAACACAGTAATGAACCTTCGGGTTCCATAAAATGATGGGAAATTCTTGAGAAGCTACACAATTGGCGGCTCCTCAAGAAGGGCTCAGCTCCATGAGTAAGTAAGTAAGTAAGTAAGTATTATCACGCGTTTGGGTGTGGCTAGAAACGTGTAATTGATTTATTGGACACTTAAACTCGTCACTACAAGCAACTACGACAGTCTCACTGACACACCCCGAAGACCACTGTAACTACAACACACATAAAGTCTTCTCAGTCTTCACTAGCCGTTGCTTGGTAGCGGCTTCAACAACGGACGTTCCCCTTCCTCTGGTTTCCCGAACTGTCACCGGCCTCAGCTACCAGCTTCTAACTTCTCACAACGGCAACTCTCAGCTGATCCAAACACACCGGTCAGTGAACGGTGGAGTCAGAGTCACTTTACGACTGGCGGTTTACCGCGAACCAGTTCGTCTTGGCGTCAAGCCTCTTGAGGCTCACGACAAGAATATTTTTTTTTGGCAACTGAACCCTTTCGGTCATAGTCCTTATGTAACATCCTCTCTGACGAGAAGATGGGTTCTTCTATTATGAGTATGCTTCGCCTTTGTCAAGATAGCCCTTTATTTTAGGCTACTGTATACCTCCAAAACACTGATATTGTGAACTTCTGGCATTATACAGTGTCGTGGGTTCATGCCAACATTTCTACTCTGAAAATGGAGGGAGATATTTCTCTGATGGATTGGAGCCCACCTACTGGAGTACAGGATGTTATACCCCATACCATCACAACCTAAGACTTGTAGGATTTGAGGTTCTCACAGCGGTAGTTATGAAGAGTACTAATCTTCTGGGATATAACGCCATGTACTCTGTTGAAAGTCAACTGACGTTTCGGAGCAATATGTCGCCTCCATTTCCAGGGTTGAAGAATAAGCTGACGTAAAATACCTGAATGAAACCGGGTGGCAAATAGAGAATGGAGGTGATATGTTCCTCCGAAACGTCGGTTAATACAGTACACGGTGTTATATCCCGGAAGATAATCTTTAATGTGATTCTTCATCGCGATGGAAATTGTAAATCATATGGTTATGCACTTAAAACGTTCTTGCACAAAGTAGGGCCCGCTCTTAGAGTTGGAAATTTTTTTCTGTGAAATGACGCACGCTCTCATTAGCGCTACCATTTTCCTGCAGGAAACCCAAGCACATGCCTACCACTTCAGCAGCAGTTTAACCATTGTGTTACCTTCAGTCCTTGCGTAAGACGTCTGCGTAAGTCGAACGGTAGTAAAAATCACGCAGTCACAACAAACGGTCGGCAACAGACATCAAATCCTGTTACGTCTTCAGTCTGTTGCTTAACGACGCCGTCAGGATCGAGATTATTTGGCGTCGGATTCCAAGTCGATGAAATTAATAATGTTGGACTGTATTTGGAAAGAAGTGGTCGTGCCCTAACGGAATTTCTATCCGGGCACATGCTTGAACGAAATGACGAAAACCACGAAAACCTCAATCAGGAAAGCCAGTGTCACATAGGGGTTCGAACTGAGTACCTTCAGCATACAAGGCTAGAGCGTGACTTCTTGACCAAGCTATTCGGTCAAATCATGTTTCATTGTTGGTCACAACAGCAGCCCTCGTCGATTTTTTAAAACCAAGTTTATTTTCTTTNAGTATAATTAGAATGATCAAGTCAAGGAGAATGAGATGTGCAGGGCATGTAGCACGAATAGAGGAGAGGAGAGGAATGCATATAGGTTATTGGTGGGAAAACCAGAAGGAAAGAGTCCACTAGGAAGACCTAGACGTGGGTGGGAGGATAATATTAAAATGAATCTTAGAGAGACAGGATGGGGGTGGTATGGACTGGATTGATCTGGCTCAGGACAGAGACCAGTGGAGGGCTCTTGCGAACACGGTAATGAACCTTGAGTTCCATAAAATGCTGGGAAGTTCTTGAGTAGCTGTACAATTGGCGGCTTCTCAAGAAGGGCTCAGCTCCATGAAGTTAGAATTTAGGTAGGCTATGAAATGTTTTTGAAAACTGAATGCAGCCCAAAATGATTTAATTAACTCGTAGTAATTATCTTTAATTTGGTCAGTGATATAATTCAAAGATTTGGATGCCTTGAAAGAGAGATATGAAAATTCTGAAGTATTGGTGCAACAGCTGTTGAGAATTCAACAAAAAGTCCTATTATAAGGTTTCAGGTTACCATAGCAACGTAATGTCGAGGGTTAATACACTGATAAACATAAGTTATATTGTAGGTAATAAACGAGCAAGCAGGCTTTTGTTTCACTGTATCGCCACTAATGATTAAAGTCAGATAAGACACCAACTGGGAGACGTGGATACAGATGGAAGGATAATATTAAGACGGATCTTAAGAAAGAAAAAAGGTAAAGCTTGAAATTGAGACTGGGTATGGTTCATGATAGAGGTTATTGGTAAAAGCTATCCCTGTGCTAGATTAAGCGTCATTCCATGTAGATGTATGGGGGAGTGGAGGTACAGTTCAACACATTATTAACACCTACTGTGGACGGAGGTGTGGTCAGCTTCATGCTTCGGCTGCCTTACCCTGGGAAAGAGAGAGACTTCTCTACCCACTTGAGAGTAGACTGGGTAAGCCCTGAAGCCGGTCTGGACTCTATGAAGAAGGGGAAAAAAATTTGACTCTGCCAAGAATCGAACCCCGCCCCCCTGGTTGTTCATCCCGTGGCCTACTCGCTAGACTGAGCTATCCGTTCTCCACGAGGGAGAAGGTAATATTGCCTCTAGGCTTAATTAAACACTACGTCATGAAAGCGTTTGGGGGAGTGGGTCATAGCTCCGCATGTTCTGCTCGGTTTAGATTAAGGGTGTCAGCTTCAAGCTCCGGCGACTTCACTACCAGAAAAATAAACCTCGGTACCAATTGGACAGGAGGCTGGATGGGCCCAAGAGACGGTGTGGACGCTGTCCTGGTCGTCCGACTCGTAGTCTAGTCACTATACTCACTGAGCTACTGGGGCTCTAGTGTTTGGTGGTGGCGCCTGTAAACACGCAATGAATTTTAGGGTATTAAAAAGCGGGAGTTACCGGCTAAGCAACTATCAGCTCTCTGTCTGCCCCATGGGGGTTAATTAACAGGGCCCGAATGACTTACACACGCGTCATGCTGTTTTACAGATAAGTACGTATCGCGGTTCTAGTTTTCCTTGGGTGCATTCGAACACGTGTGTGTGCGCGCGTGCGTGCGTGCATGCATGCGTCACCTTACAGGCTTCAACTGCACGGATGCACCGTTAGTCCGCGATAGGGACATTTCAATGCGAGGACCGGCATACAAAATTTCACTGAGAATTTGTTTGATTTTTGGTCCCTCGGGACGGTAACCGTGAGGAATACTATCTTCAAGGGTACTACACCGCGTAGCTTGGAGGGAATCTGACGTTCAAATGAAATATAGAGCCAGTCGCATCCATTCATGTCCAGGGTCGGAGAGGAAACCAAGCAACAAACCCGAAAATACAAGTGACAAGAGGGGTCTCAATTTGTCGTCTTCTTCATCTAATTTATTCCTTTACTTACTCTTCGACCCTGAAAAAGATGGTCCTCCGAAACGTCGGGATGCTTCCGAACTAAATGGCGTTATAACGAAGAATACTGTATCCTTCACTAAAAATTAACGGTACATCATAAAAGGAAAATTTCATTCCCGCTAAAATTATCCCTAGGACTAATTAATTAAACACAATGCCGTGAAGACGAATGGGGGAGTGGAGGTGTGGGTTCACCAGTCTAATTTTGGCGCTAGATGGAGGCGAATAGTCAGCTTCACCCCTGGAGAAACATTCCCTGCACCCTTTTGTAGGAAGCGTGAATGGGCCCCAGAGCTGGTCTGGATGTTAAGGAGAAAAAGAAATTGGCATAACCGGAATACAACCCAGGACTCCTCAGCCGTTCAGCCTGTAGCCTACTTGCTCCACCGACTGAGCTATCCCGGCAACCCAAAGTAAAACAGCCTTCGGAAAATATTGGCAAGACCCACATCAGACGAACCTCATGTATCTCTCATGCCGTGTTTCCTTCCAAAATTGTTAGCGGTTTGTGGTCAGAGTTCCTAGCTACAGATCCAGAGGTCTCGGGTTCGATTCCAGGCGCTACCAGATTTTCTGAGAGGTAGTGAGTCTGCAACGGTGTCCACTCAGTCTCGTGAGGATAATTGAGAAGCTACTTGAATGGAAAAGTAGCGGCTCCGGTCTAGAAAAACGACATTAACAGCCGTGGGGTTCTGTTGCGCTGACGACGTGACACCCTCTATCCACTGAAGTTAGCACTAACAAGCGGCGGTCGCTCGGTCGGTATAGTTCGTTTGTGGACTAAAACCACGGAGTTACGACGTTGTGTGAAACAAGCTTTGTTAACCTTTCGATACGGGTGGAAACCGTAAAAACCCGACAGCGTTCAGTAATTCTCCAGTGTCGACTGAGAAACCAAACTGTTCTGCGGGTTAAACGATAATATTAATTAAGAGGGAAAGACATGATTTTATACGCGACCTTCTTTTATTTTGTAAATCAGGATTCAATTCCTGGCAGAGGAAGGAGAATTTCTCTTCTCCACAGCGTCCAGACGGACTCTGAGGCCCACCTAGCCTGCTATCAAAATGCGTATCGGGGAATATTTCTTTAGGTCTAAAGCGTCCTGGGCGTGAAGCTGATCACTTAGTGGTATCTAATTCCGACGTTAAGAATAGTGGAGCTATACCTCCACTCCCACTTAATTCTTCATGGCGTTGTGTTTAATTCATTAAGCACACGTAAAAATTTAGGTTAAACATTGCTTCAAAATTCAGCGTTTCTTTACATAGGTTTCAAACCAATATTTGTATTTATTCCTTATTTCACCGCGAGTTTGTTCCAGGTGATCAGTTTCGACTCACTACAGTTAAAATATCAACAAATGAAGTTCCCATATGGATATTATACCCATTCGCTTGTGAGAGGGGTAAAAGGAGTGCCCGCGCTTGACTAATTAAGCACTACGCCATGAAGGCGCATTTGCGAGTGGATGTATATATCCATATTTTCTTGACCTCGGCAATATCTGGAGGTGAGTGGTCAGCTTCACGCCCCTAGGGAAAGAGCCCCAGGTAGTCATTGGATAGGAGGCTGGGTGGGCCCCAGAACCGGTCTTGACGGTTTGGAGAAGAGAAAATTGTTGACCCTTCCTCCACTCGAACTCCGACCCTTCGGTCGTCCAGCCCGTAGCTAGCCGCTATACCGACTGAGCTATCTATCCCGGCTCTTGTGACGGGTCAAGATGGAAAATGTAAAGTTAGAAATGAATTCAAGGAAACCGACTGTGACGTTATATCTACGTTTGAACGGCGCCCAGCAAGTGGGAGCGTTCGCGATGAGTGTGGTGGGTTTTCAGAACTAGAGGGAACTGAGGATACGAAGTTCTCATGAGGTTGAGTGTTTACGTTACTGTCTTCTGGGGCGTAATTATCTTTTACTCTGACACAAACTTTTAGGGGGAATGAACCTCGTCCCTCGTCAGGGTACAAAATGGAGGCAGTAAGGTTTCCCGAGCCGCTGCGGTCTTCTGATCAGATTACAAGGCGTCACATCCCATGAGATTCTAATCTTCCTGCTGTAAACGTAACTACTGTCTGATGTCAGTTTATGCTTGAGGTGCATGGCATGTTAATGGCCCATTAGCACTGCCCAGTAGCCTGATGCGTTACATCATTCATCATCATCATTGGCAAAACAGCTATTTCTAAATCATAGCCTTCCTTAGAAGATTCTGCCAAACTGCATCAGGTTTTCATATCTTCCAATTTCGTAACAGAGTTAAGGTCGTCAGTCTTGCAACCAACCCCAAGCTGGAGGACCAGTCTCTGTATTTATGTCCTCCTGTTACAGGGTGGCCCAGTTATATCCCCAGGCACTGGGTTCCATTTTTGACTCCTTCTACGACCTTCTGGGCTACGGTGCAGGTATTCGACATTGGCGACAAATTATTTTACAGAAACGGTAGGTAAAGGTAAAAGTATGAAGTTGTTCATGTGCTTAACAAATTAAGCAATACGCCATCAAGAATTATGGCGAAGTACTCGGAGAAAACCTGCCCCAGCGCCACTTTGTCCACCACAAATCCCACTTGACCAGACGCAGGATCGAACCCGGACCGCCGCAATGGGAAGCCAGCGACTAACCGCTTGAGCTATGGCGCGGCCTTGTCGACGAAGTTAGTGCCAACTTTCGTGGATAGAGGGTGTCGCGTGGTCAGCGTAAGGAATCCCCCACGGCCGTTATTTTCGGTTTTCTAGACCGGAGCCGCTATTCCTTGAAATAGCTCCTCAATTATCATCATGAGGCTGAGTGGACCCCGTTCCAGACCCACTACTTCTCAGAAAATAATCTGATAGCGCCGAGAATCGAACCCGGGACCTCTGGATCTCTAGCCAGGAACGCTGACCACTAGACCAGAGAGGCCTTATGTGTAATGATACTGAAAAGTGGGAGTATGCAGTGAGTTAGAGCAGTAACCCTAAGTGGTTCGATTCCCGGCAGGAAGAAGAGATTCATTTTTCCACAGCTTCCAGACTGTGGCTTATACCCACATTCTAGGCGTGATTGTGGGCTGTTCAGGTAGGAAGTTAGGCTGTCACTTAACAAGCAAGTCAGTTAATTATTTCGTGTCCGTAAGCCATTATTTGTGAGTCTACTTATCTATGGCTCTACAGCCCTTGTGGACCTTGGTCACTTTTTGAGGTTCTTAATCCTATACACAGCTGGTAGGACTCCTTGGACGGGGGATCAGCCCGTCGCAAGGCCACTGCCTACACGCAGGACAATACAAACACAGAATGAACGCACACAGACATCCATGCCTTGAGTAGTGAATTCGAATCCACGATTCCAATGTTCGAGCGAGCGAAGACGGTTCATGCATTAGACCACGCGGCCACTGTGATCGGTCATTATCTGTGAGTCAGTCTCAGAAATTTCGGTTTATGGCAGTAACCTTGGAAAACCCGATCAGGACATTACGTAAAATGGTGATGTCACACCACGGGAACACGTGCCATTTCAGAGCGTAGCAGCGGCGGCTAGGGAAACCAGAAGCTCACTACTTCCACATCAAAACCTGACTTAAGTAACCTTCAAGACGGTACCACGCGTGCACTACATTATATTAGATATACATGTATCACCAATGTCTGTCATCAAGACAGAGAACTATTCCTGACAGGTAGATGATAAGCGTAGTTTATTATGTGGCTAACATTATACCTATATTTCATTAGCTTTATCTTACTTTTTTAACTTTTCTTACTTCACTTCCTGCTATTGATCAAGAAACGTACGTCGAAAGCGACACGTGCAGACCGTAAGTGTGTAAACGTGTTCACCTTGTCCTGACAGCTACAGCTATGTTTCGAGGCAAATACTTTGCGTTATTATAAATTTCATGGAGCTAATTGAAATAAAATTTCTTTGAGATTAATCGTTTAAGATACGACGGTTACTTCCACCTGATTTAACATTAAAAGATCCTGTATTCTGCCCACACACACTCTTCTTTTCCTTCCTCTTCTTCTGTTGCTCCCACTTGCAGTATAGGACATCCCTGAAACGCTTCATTTCACTTCGGTTTCCTAACTTCAGACAGTCGGTAGGACTCCTTCGACGAGGGATCAGACCGTCGCAAGGCCGCCATCTATTTTTTTATTGCTAGTGGGGTGGGACTAAGTCCCTTGTACTGCGGCCACTTCTGGCCTATTGTACCAGCCCCAGATGATAGGTGAGGGTGATTGTGGAGCAATTGGTAGAATGAAGATTGGCAGGGGAAACCGAAGTACTCGGAGAAAACCTGCCCCAGCGCCACTTTGTCCACCACAAATCTCACTTGACCAGACCCGGGATCGAACCCGGGCCGCAGCGATGGGAAGCCAGCGACTAACCGCTTGACTCCGTATTTATATCCCACAGGAACAGGGTGGCCCAGTTATACCCCCAGGGACTGGGTTCTCTTACGACTCGCAGGGCTGCGGTGGAGGAATTCGACCCCGCCTCCACGCGCGATAGAGGTTTCTGTTTTGTTAATATTATAGCGTAATACGATTTTGTTGTTAATGAATGATGATAGGAACTAGGCTGCCGGACAGTTGGCTATTAATTGGGGGGATCCTACAGGGCCATAAACATGCCACGAACTTCCAAGTTTGGAAAGGTATCCGATAGTAGTGACATTGTAACAGGTATCCTGTGTACAAAGCAGTGAGTGTCTGATTGATAACGCTGCCTTAATTTGCCTCGTAAAGCGCTGTACAATACATGCAAATGGTTTAGGAAAGAGGTCTGACAAAACAAAGAAAAAATCTTACCTTCTTGCTGGTCGGTTTTATTTTGGTTTAATATTCAGCACCTTAGCCTTCATGTTCATGTCAGACCAGTGGCGGCTGTAGGACTTTCGGGTTCCTATCCTGAGCCAATTGGCTTCAGCGGTCACGCTTCTGGCTGATGATAGTGGCCGCGCAGTCTAAGACATGAACCGTCTTCGCCCGCTCGAATATTCGGATCGTGGTTTCGAATCCCACTTGAGGAATGGATGTCTGTGTGTGTTTATTCTGTGTCTGTGGTCTGTGTGTAGGCAGAGACCTTGCGACGGGCTGATCCCCGGTCCAAGGAGTCCTACAAACTGTGCATAGATTAAGAAACTGGAAAAATCGGCAAAGGTCCAACAAAAGGGCTATAGAGCCACAGATAGATATATAGATAGATTTACAGACAGACAGACAAGTGGGTAGATAGATAGATAGCTAGGTAGGTAGGTAGGTAGGTAGGCAGATAGATAGATGGGTCATGCTTCTTACTTTTATACAAAAAGGTGTTCTGCTCGAATCTCCTCCGGAATACCTGATATCCTGACTGAGGCTCTGTGTGGTTTTACTTAGTATTTCCAAGCTCTGCCGGGTTAAAAGTGAAGTTGTCCCCGCGTTTCACTAATTAAGCACTACGCCATGAAGGCATATGGGGAAGTGGACGTATAGATCCACATTTTATTGACCTAGGAACTAATTGGAGGTGAGTAGTCAGCTTGATGCCCCGGCCGCTTTACTCCCGGGAAAGAGTCCCAGTACCTATTGGATAGGAGGTTCCGTGGATCCCAGAGCCGGTCTCGACGATGTGGAGAAAATTTTTGACCCTAATGGGAATCGATCTTCAACCCCCTGGCTCGTCCAGCTCGCAGCCAGTCGTGATACCGCCTACGCTGTCCCAGCTCTGCCGAGGTAGCGCACTGAAAGGGGCTACTGCCACTTCCGGACACATCTCTCCCAAATTATCGTCCCAGAATAATCCTACTAACCGAAGCTATTGCCAGCGTCGCTAAACAGACTGCAAACAAATTCGGGTTACCACCGTCTTGGACCACATTTTTTAAATCACCCTGCCCAACACATTACACTGATTGAAGGGTCAAGCTAAAAAATACAGAGGTAAAGAATGAGTGGAGTTTTACCTCCTTCTACTTCAAAATCTGATTCTGAATACTTAAACTGACCACTTTCTAGAATTATGGACACTCCACGTTCGATTATTGGCCTGGAGTACTCTTCGCCCGCGTGATGAATTTCGTAGTTCAAATTGCTCCACGCAAATGCTTCAACAGTATCATAACATACATCACGACACGACACTCTCTTGATGTAGGGCATGACCAAACCGTGGTTCGCGAACCGCATGATTCTCTTTAAAAAAAAATCAGTGGCGTCATCAAATAATATACCATGTCATGACGCCTGAAGACCAGAATAGTGGAGCCAGAAGAGACGTCCATTGCCAGGCAACGGATACGCAAAGAGTTGAGTTGGGAACGATGTTTTTCGTTCGGGCAGTAAATTGGTTATAAAGAAGAGTTCCATTGAGAATATTCCGTCAAGGTCTGGAGTGCCAAGAGAGCAGTTAGTCGAGAGTTGGGCTCTGCAAGGGAGAGCTGAGAAGATGGCGCTATGAGCTCAGGTGTGGAGTGTTAACCTGCGGGCAACGGCGTGACCACGGCAGCTCAAGAATCTCCACTGTTTTGCAATTCGTTGCCAGGAAACGGCTAGTGGAAACTGTAACAGACTGAGGACACTAGTCTCGCTGTGTCAGTGAATTGTAAAGTGGAGTTTCGAGTGGTGTATACATGTGATCAATAAATCCAATTCATACCCCGTCTATAGTCACACACCCCTAAATACATTGCTTTCTTTTTTTTATTGCTAGTGGGGTGGGACTAAGTCCCTTGTACTGCGGCCACTTCTGGCCTATTGTATCAGCCCCAGATGATAGGTGAGGGTGATTGGGGAGCAATTGGTGGAATGAAGATTGGCAGGGGAAACCGAAGTACTCGGAGAAAACCTGCCCCAGTGCCACTTTGTCCACCACAAATCCCACTTGACCAGACCCGGGATCGAACCCGGGCCGCCGCAATGGGAAGCCAGCGACTAACCGCTTCAGCTATGACGCGGCCGAATAAATACTTAACGACAGTGTATGGCATCTGATGACAGGATCATTAAATGGATGAATCAGAAAACATTTGGAAGGAAGCGGTTCTGGCCTAGTCGAGGTACTACATTGGAATGTGCTTAGGCGGACTGAAGCAAACCATGAGAAACCTCGGTCAGGATAGTCAGGATCCAGGCAATGTCGAAAGCAGAACTTAAACCGCCACTGATATCAAACTAATGAAGTGACTTATAATTGGCCGTCAATTTTTAATTGGTTATCTCAAAATTAAGTTGGATTTACGGTTAACACTATTCGGTGACTTTATTTAATGAGTGGATTATAAATATTTATGTTCCTAGGCCGACGGAGTCCTTCACGAGACATGTCACGTTAGGTTTCGCCTCCCACGGGGAGTAGGCCGTGTGGTGATGCTGCGGTCGCTTAGTTCGTAAATGTTTCGAGGAGGTTTGAAGACATAAATTTGTTTCAGATTGTTGTTATGTCCTTTCGTACGATATATCGTACAGACGGTCGTGAACTGGCAGTCCCTGATAAGATAATTTCATTCGTTTTCATTCATCAGTGGCTCTACAGCCCTTTGTTGGGCCCTGGCCTCTTGGTCAGTTTCGTGATCATTTTTACACAGTCGGTAGGACTCCGTGGACAGGGGTTCAGCCCGTCGCAAGGCTGCTACCTGTACACAGGACAGCACAAACACAGAATAAACGTACATACACCTAATATCCACCGTGGGAATCTAACCCACGATCCCAGCGTTCGAGCGAGCGAAGACAGTTCATGCCTTTCCGCAATCTTTTTCTACTCTCGGCACACCATGAGGTATCCATGACTCAACACGGCACACCAAAATGTTATTCCCCTCAAAAGCGCTTGATAACAGACAATTAATATAAATACGTTAGGCGATCAACTTATTACTATAATATTATTATATTGTTATTTTATTATCATTAAACCGAAATCGACTCGTGCGTTTATTAACAATTAATGAACTTTAATTCACTGTAGAGTGCAGAAAATACACTTCTATTACTATTAAAGTAAATACAGTAATTCTACTCATAACTTCAATGTTATACTTGCTCCTGCGTAGCTGCAAACAGGCGACTGATCCGTGGTGGAATCGTTGACAACGCAAGTCTCATTTCTTCATCGATGGATTTGAGCCGCTCCCTCTTTGATGTCTTAATTTCAGTTAACGTCGAGAAGCCCAGTTCACACAAATATGTAGTTGAAAATGGCAGTAACACATTAACTGCCATCTCGGAGATAGCCGGGTATCCACTCCTTATTGCCAACCAAAACGTATCGAAAGGCACTTCGAGAAGTTTTAGTTTCAATGTTCTGTCTGCTTTTAAATCTGCGAGTTCCTCTTGCATATTAATTGGAAGATGTTCTGAATTCGCAACGAATGGATCACGAACCCAGTCGTATCTTGTACACTCTGTCCGAAATACTTATTGAATTTCTGCTGCAGCATTTCTAAATGTTCTTTAATTGTGTCCATCACCACTTTATTGCCGTCAGCAAGTGGCCATACGGTCGGGAACACCTCAAACGGCCCATCTGTAATTCTCTGTATCCACAAATTCAGCTTATTTACAAATCCTTGTATCTTATCCATATTAGATAGAATATTTTCATTCCTACCTTGCATCTTTCTGTTCAGCTCATTCAAGTGTACGAAAATATCGGAAGATATGCCAACTTACACACCCAGTCATCATCTGCAAATAAATCCGCGTACTCATGCCCCTCAACAGTAAAGAATGCACGTACCTCCTCATTAAGTTCAAATATTCGCGTCAACACTTTTCCTCGTGATAACCACCGTACTTCTGTATGTAGCAGGAGTGTAGTGTGTTCTGATTCCATTTCCTGACACAAAACGGAAAAAAAGCCGCGAATTTAGGGGCCGCGATTTGATGAGGTTCACGACTTTTACTACTTCGTCCAGCACAACTTTCAGAGAAGATGGCAAAGACTTAGCAACAATGGCTTCGCGGTGAATGAGACAGTGATCGCATCGTATGTTAGGATTTACTTTGCGCACTTTAACACGGCCTGTCATAGGAGCGGCACCGTCTGTACAAACACTAACACAATCCTTCCATTTTAATTCATTATGTAACACGAAATACTTCTTCACCGGTGGCTCGTTCGAGAAGTTCTTTGCAAAAAAAGAAATTTGTTGCAATTACATCTCCATCGATGTATCGAATGTAAGCAAGAAGTTGTGCGTGACCGCTAATATCGGTGGACTCGTCGATCTGAAGCGAGAACTTCTGACTGCTGTTGATTTTCTCCTTCATAATGGCTTCAATGTCACTGGACATGTCAATAACTCGGCGACTGATTGTGTCAGCAGAGAGAGGAATTTTTGAAATTTCACTAGCAGCGTCTGAACCCAGGACTATTTTCACCATCTTTTTACAAGCAGGCTTTAACAACGTTTCAGCTATTGTGTGTGATTTTTTGGTCTTTACGATAATTTCGGCTACCTTATAACTTGCTTCCTGTACTTTTTTCTGACACGCGTATTGTCGCAGTCATCAACGTTCTTTGTTTTCTGTTTTGTTCCAACAAGCGACAAAAATAATTGACACCTTTGCTTGATAGAGAAGAATGTTTTGTTGACAAATGTCGTTTCAATTTACTGGGAACCATAGCAGTATTACTGAGTTTTTCACCACAAACGATACACTCGGGGATTGGGCACGTTTTATCACCACACCAAAAAAACCCCCCGCAAGATAAGTAATTGTCACTATACTGCCGGTGTACTAATTTTGGTTTTTTTTTTTCGGGCTCAATGCTTTCACTACTTGCACTCGTGGACGAAACACTCCGTATAATGAATTCATCCATCTTGAAAAAATAAAGTAGTCTAATAGTAATAGAAAATATAGCAAGACTAACTGGCAACCACAATTTGCGAACTACTTCAGAGCACAGCTGTGATAGAACTGAAACAACTGTAAAACGCGGGACCTCTACTCTTCAAACGGAAGATGTGACACATATACCGACTTATTTTTTAAATATTTATAATTTTAAATGAAGTCCAACAATCGGTGGCTGCATCGTTTCAGGAAGAAAGCCATAAAGTTGAAGAAGCTCTGACTTCTAACAAACAGGAGCAAATACCAAGACAACGTTATAAAGGACAGGGAAACCCTTTCTAATCCCTGCAGTTTTAGGGAAAAGCACGTACACAGAGCATGAGGCAAGTATATCAAAGAAGCCGGGTAAATGCGAGAAAAATAAAAATAAATCAATAATGAAAACTATGATATAACAACAACTGTGACTAAATAATTTACGTTTAATTTCTTAGAATACAACATTACTGTACATAAAAAATCACGGCATGTAATAAAGAATAGCATCATCTTATTTAATCAGTGCAGTGGCTGAGAATAAAACACAGGCATATGAAACACGGTAACTGGGATAAAATAAAACGAATAAAATTCTACAATTAATTTCTTACAATAGGTAAAAGTTCGCGTCACACCTTTCACCTTGTGACGGCACACCAGTGTGCCGCGACACACCGGTTGCGGCACACTGCCTTAGACCGCGAGACCACCGTGATGGGTAAGATAATTTCTCAGGGTACTTACTTACTCGCCGGTCACGGTAGCCGAGCGGTCTAAGGCATGCACTGTCTTCGCTCGCTCGGAAGCCGGGATCGTGGGTTCGAATCCCACTCAGGGCATGGATGTTTAGTCTGTGTATGTGCGTTTTTCTGTGTTTGTGTGCAGGTAGAGGCCTTGCGACGAGCTGATCACCCGCCCAAGGAGTCCTACCGAACGTGTAAGATCTAGAAAAACCGAAGTGAACGGAGAAGTTCATGGAGGTAGGCCTAGGCCCACTGGGGCTGTAGTGCCAAGGGGGGGGGAACTTACTTACTGACTTACTCATGGAGCTGAGCCCTTCTGGAGAAGCCGCCAGTTCTGCAGCTACTCAAGAATTTCCCAACATTTTATGGAACCCGAAGATTCATTACCGTGTTCACAAGAGCCCTCCACTGGTCCTTATCCTGAGCCAGATCAATCCAATCCACACCATCCCATCCTATCGCTCTAAGATCCATTTTAATATTGTCCACCCACCTACGCCTTGGTCTTCTCAGTGGTCTCTTTCCTTCTGGCTTTCCCACCAATATCCTCTACGCATTCCCTGTCTCCCCCATTCGTGCTACATGACTTGCCTACAACATCCTCCTTGACTTGATCATTCTACTTATACTTGGAGAAGAGTACAAGTTGTGAAAATTTCTTAGGGTAGGTAATTTTATTCAATCACCTTCACCTACCTTCTTATGGAAACAGCAGGCCCAACCAAAACATCGTAATGATCTATCAGACTATACGGCGTCATATCCAAGAATACAGTAATTTTCGTATTCATCGCCGTGAGAACAAGAAATGTCTAAATCAACCGTATTTATGGGGAATAATTTGGTCTAACCAAAAATATTGCTACATTCCGAATCGCGACTAAAAAATAACAAGAAGTTGTGGGAAGAACCAATCGTCTACTTTCCTTTGATACGACATGGACCGCATAGAAAACGATGCATTAACAATTCTTGGTTGCTGCGGGAAAGTGTTTGCCGACTGGTTGCCTAGCAACGATACGGAGAGATACAGATGCAGACACTCAGACTCATCGGAGCGATTTATGAAGTACGTCGTGGAAATGAGCTCAGTTGTCATGATAGACATGCAAGTTTCGTAAAGATTGGTTTACGTAGTCAAACGTTCATACAGGGAAATACATAGCCACACAGAGAGCATGTTGATTTCACAAGCCTACTTATATTTTTTTTTTTTCAAAATAAAGAATGTAAGCTAAAAATAATTTAAAAAATTATCAACACCTCTTGTTTCTTTCACCTACAAAATGGGGTAAAGAGGTGAGCGCAGCTATTTGAATTTACTAAGGACTCTTAAATTAGGTCATTGGATTTTTTCAATTGACCTAATCCTTCCGGCCGCACTAGGCCCTGGGGTTTACTTAGCCTCTAACAGAAATGAGTACCAGGAATTAATTAAATAATTTTCCTGGGGAGTAAAGCGCGGCCGGCGCGTAAGGCTGACAACCTTACCGCCATCTTTGAGCCGATTATCTAGATAATGTGGGACCCTCAACGTCTCACAACCCTATGGGCCTTCGTGGCCTGTTACAGGGATAGCTTTACTTTTACTTTTTTTTTTTTTACTAAGGACTCTTAAACTAGCCAATTAGGTAAAGGAACAGATTCCTCTGTGTTTCATCAAGCATTACGTTATGAAGGCGTAAGTTAATGGAGGTATAACGCCATACATTTTTACTTCGGAATTGGATGGAGGTGGATGGTTAGCTTCACAGTCGGGTTGCTTTACCTCTGTGGAAATACTGTATAAAATACTGGATGGGCCCCAGAGCCGGTCTGGATGCTGTGGGGAACAACCTCTTGTCCCTGTCGGAAGTCAAACCACTGTTTCTCTGTCGACGACCGTGTAGCTCAGTCTCTATATCGACGGAGCTGTACCAGCAACAAAATACGTGTACTAGCCGATACTGCTCATGTTTGAATTCATAAACCAACGAATCGTTTCACAGGAGAGAAGAAAGCAAGTGTCAAGGGGGGAAAATTTTGAATAATTCCTTGGAGTAAATCTGAAAACAGAACGCAGTTCTGCTTGAGCTGTGGAGACACGCACACATGAACGTAACCTGTCTTGGATCTTAACTGCCGTAATTTTCTCCAGATTCTTGGTCATACAGGTGGATTTCATGAAGGGTGACGAAGTAAACCGTCAAATGTTCGACTCCAGTGAGTACAACACAGTCTGGTGTTCAATTTAACGTGTAAATGGTGAGCTTATGTACAGATTGCAATCTTCCCAGAGTACCTTGAAGAGTTGATTACGAAACCGTGTTTGACATCAGTGTCAGAGGTGAGCAGTACACCTTACAGGCACATGGAATTTATTTAGTTCCACTGGTGGTTACTCTATCATGAAATTAGTGTCAGGTGTTGTCAGGGAAAGAGTGCTCTATGTCCTGTTCTAGCTTGAGATATTTTACATCCCGTTTCAGCGTGAGAAAATTATACACGTATCTATTTGGTAGAGTCGCACAAAAATTAACTAGCTTCGGCAATTAACTTATCTCGAGACGCTGATAGGTACTCAGCTGCTCAATAAATTGCTCACCACTGGCTCACCACTGAGCCAGATCGCTCCAGTTCAAAATCTGCATTCCTATTTCTGTAAGATTCATTTCCACAATAACGCCCCATCTGCGCCTAGGTCTTCCTTGATGGTTTCTTGCCAATACTTCGTATGTACTTCTGTCCCATACGTGCTACATGCCCCGACCATCTCATCTTACTTGATTTGATCATGCAGATGATAACGATCTTCTTTGCGGGTTTCCCCCAGCATCCCCCTAGTTCATCTGCCTTATATCCAAACATTACGATGTCCAATGAAGGTCATTATTCGCGGAAGTTGCCAGGAGGTAAGGCAAGAAACGTACAATTGCCTCTGTGATTAATTAATGAAGCATTGCCATGAAGACATATGGGGGAGTGGAGGTATAACTCCATCGTTCTTCACCTCGGCACTGGATGGAGGTTAGAGCCCCAGCCGCTTTAGTCCCAGGGAAATTGACCCCGGTTCCCATTGGAGAGGAGGTTGGGTGGGCTTCAGAGCCGGTCTGGACGCTGTGGAGAAGAGAAAAATTTTGCCGTGCCAGGAATCAAACCCGGACAGTCCAGCCCGTCGCTAAAATTATCCTGGAGGCACTGATTAATTTATGAAAATTCTTAATCAGGATAGTAGATATCCCGACCTCTGCGGTTATTTGTCGTTTCTTTTCTTTTTCTTCTTTTTTCCTTGGCACTACAGGCCTACCTCCATGAACTTCTCCGTTCACTTCGGTTTTTCTAGATCTTACACATTCGGTAGGACTCCTTGGGCGGGTGATCACCTCGTCGCAAGGCCTCTACCTGTACACAAACACAGAAAAACGCACACACACAAACTAAACATCCATGCCCTGAGTGGGATTCGAACCCACGATCCCGGTTTCCAAGCGAGCGAAGACAGTACATGCCTTAGACCGCTCGGCTACCGTGACCGTCTTCTAGTTTCTTAGGACGGCGATTTAATTGGATGGACTATTCATTGAGATAGGTTAACAAATTAACTAGTTATTAGTCACGTAGTTTGTTACTTAAACGGATTCGTACTGCTGTGCCATAGAGTGTACACCAAGACCCTGTGTTGGGATACGTTAAGCCAGTCTGTACCAGTGTAAATGAGAATGGACTTGGCTCGCTATAGCATGCAATTAGGGGGTGGGGGACAAAGTGGTACCAAGTGGGGACTTATCACTACATAACCTCACTGTCCTACACCAGGTGGCCATAACAATCTGACAGATGTCGGCGCCGTGGGAATGCGTCGCACTGGTTGCGTGCTACATTTTTCCTTCTCTCTGCGTAGGCTGGCAGCACTACCTTTCTCGAAACAGCGTCACTACAAGTAGGCATGTCACCGTTTCTCCTAACCAGACGTCAACCCGTCTTGAGAAGGCGCCATTGTGCAGCTACTCAAGAATTTCCCAGCATATTTTGGAACCCGAAGGTTCATTACCATGTTCACAAGAGCCCTCCACTGATCCCTATCCTTAGCCAGATGAATCCAGTCCGTACCACACCATCCTATCCATTTTAATAGTATCCTCCCATCTATGTCCATGTCTTCTTAGCGGTCTCGTTCCTGTTGGCTTTCCCACCACAATCCTATATGTAGTCTACTCTCCATTGATGCTACATGCCCTGCCCATCTCATTCACTTTGACTTCATTATTCGAATTATACTTTTTGAAGAGTAGAAGTTATGAAACTCCACTTTATGCAGTTCTCTACAACTTCCCGTCACTCCATCCCTGATGTTCATCCTGCGATATTTAATTACTCTAAATCAACTGTAAAGTTATGTAGCGTGGGGTGAGAAATTTGTTATGTGTATGTTCGGCTGGACAGAACTCGGTCGCTTGAGCACACTCTCATGTGCTGCCAGGTTACCCTTCTGAGCCTCTACATGCCCCCCCCCCATTCTAAGGTTCCGGGAAGGGCGACGCTGTACCACGCTCTGCGCGAATGGAGTCTGTCTCGTGTCGCGTCGGTTAGTATATTCTGTCCTATACTCAGTACTCGGAGCCTGGCAGTTGCTAGAGCGGATCGGTATTCAGTTTCTGGTAGGGGCAACAGGTGGGTTGTAACGCCCGACGTTTCGGAGGAACATGCCTTTATCCCCAGCACTGATGAGAGCGCCGCGCAGACAACCAGTAGAAGCAGACAAGCAAGAAGTTCAGAGAAGAACTAATCGCTTACATTCCTTTGATACAACACGGACCGCATAGAAAACTACGCATCGAGCAATTGTTTGTTGCTGCGGCAATATGTATACCGAGCTGTTACCTTGCAATGATAGGATGGCAGGGATTTATGAGCTACAGAGTAAAGTGAAGGTATCCCTGTAACAGGCCGTAGAGGCCAATACGGTTGTGAGACGTTGAAGTTCCCACATTTTCTAGACAATCAGCTCACAGACAGTGGTGAGCTTGTCAGCCTTACTCGCAGGCCACCCTTTATCCCCCAGGAAGATTCCTGATACTCATTTCTGTTAGAAGCTTATTGGACCCCAGGGCTATAGTGCAGCTCGAAGGATTAGGTAAACTGAAAACCACCTCATCCGGAATCGAACCCGAGGAGTTAAGGCTTGTAGCATAGTGCCTCAATCAACTACGCTACCGCGTGCCCCCAACTAAGGAAAGTTGGCTAATTATATTAGAAAGGATTAGGGACGCAGAGTGTAAGGGTATACTGGACTGCACTAGCAGGGGCCCCTGGAGAGCTGTCGTGGGCAAGAAAACGAACCTCGCTGTATCGTAACAGACGGAAGAAATTTCTTGCCCAGCCGAATGCTATTGCAGTCTTCGTTATGTAGCTTCTTTCACGCGTTCTTTCAATCTATAATTCTTTTCTCTGTCTCTTTCTGTGTTTCCTGCTATTTCAATGAAATCAGTCCGAATGCCAAGGGCATCAAATAACTATACCCCGAAATGTGAACGCATTCCGCCCGTATCGCGAGATTACAGACTTCTGCAGCTGCTATGTAAGCTGTTACAATCGCTGGACTGCAGCCAACTTCATTGTGATTGTGAGTGAGTGATAACCTTCTCGGACGAGTTTGGCTTTGTGTCCAAACAATAAGGTTGTGTCATGACACTCCAACGCGTTACACATTGGGTTCGAATGGTTCCTACGTTACGTAAGCAGAGACATAAAGCTTAGGTTTCTGATATGTTTAGTATTGTAGGGGCGAGGGCGTTGCCTTTTCCTCAGTTTGCGCGTTCAACTCAGGCTGATAACAATTCTCGGAAATTGCTGTTGCCGGTTACCTTGGTGTTCCGTCGATCTAACTGGGCAAAGTTGCTGTCACTGTTTCCAACATTGTCTTCTCGTCCGATAAGCAAGTAAAGCCCCTGTGCTTAACTAATTAAGTACTACGCTATGAAGACGTATGTGGGATATATAGATCCACACATTGTTCACCTCGGTATCAATTGGAGGTGAGCGGACAGCTTCACTCCCCGGCCGCTTTACTCCCCGGGGGAAAGAGCCCGTTGTACCCGTTGGATGGATGGATGGCTCGGTGGGCCCCAGAACTGGTCGTGGAGGGGAGAAAAATCTTACTCCTACGGGAACTCGAAATGCGACTCCTCGGCCGTCCAGTCCGTAGCAAGCTGTAATACCGACCGAGCTACCCCTCATCCCCGTCTGAGAATTAGAAGTGTAAACATTAGAATATACAAAATTATAATCTTGCTTACAGTTCTGTATGTGTGAAATATGGTCTGACGCATTGAGGGACGAGAGAAGACGGGGGTACTTGACAACAGGGTACTGAGGAAAATACTTGAACCTCAAGCGGACGAAGTAGTAGGAAACTGCATGATCTGTACTTGAGCATGTTCGCTTTTCATTACGTTGTTACATACTAGAATGATCGAACTGCCGGTCACAGTAGCCGCGCGGTCTGAGGCATGAACTGTCTCGTTCGTTCGGACGCTGGGATCGTGGGTTCCAATCCCACTTAAAGCATAGATATTTGGTGTGTGTATGCATTTATTCTGTGTTTGTTTTGTCCTGCGTTTAGGTAGAGGCCTTGCGACGGGCTGATCATTCGTCCAAGGAGTCCTAGCCTCTGTGACAAATGGTTACGGAACGTAAATAAGAGCCCACGGCTCTAAATATATTGGAAGAGTAATTGAAAAAAGAAGTGATCAGGTTACGGAGGATGAGATGGGAATGTAACACGCAGGGGAGAGAAGTGTACACGAAGTTCGACAGGAAAGCCTGAAGGAAAGAGATAACTAGGAAAACCTTGGCCCGGATGTGGAAATGTTAAAGAAGTAGTGTGCGTTGGGGTGGACACGATTCTTCTAAACTTCCGGCCAACCTATCTGGCAGATCTATTGCCTACGCATACTAGTCGGGATATCTCAGTCGGTACAGCGACGGGCTGGATGGCCGAGGTTCCATTCAGGACAGAGGCAGGACATTGTCACACTGTCCAGAGTCCAGACCGGCCATGACACCCATCAGCCTATTTTCCAATGGGTACGGAGAGCTCTTTCCCCAGGGATAAAGCGGCCGGTGAGTGAAGCTGGCCACTCACCTCCATCTAGTGCCGAGGTCAACAATGGTGGAGCTATACCTTCACTCCCCCATACATCTTCAAGTTGTGGTGCTTAATTATTTAACCACAGGGACAAATTTAGGGCTACGGGGTAGCGTAGTTGGTTGAGGCACTATGCTACAAGCCGAAAGTTCGCGGGTTCGTTTGGCGATGAGGTCATTGGATTTTTCAATTGCCGTAATCCTTCCAGCCGCACTATGGCCCTGAGGTCGACTCAGCCTCTAACAAAAATGAGTACCAGGAATCTTCCTGGGGTTAAAGGGCGGCTGGCGCGTAAGGCTGACAACCTAACCGTCATCTGTGAACCGATTGTCTAGAGAAAATGTGGGAGCCTCAACGTCTCACAACCCACGGCTTGGTATAGGGATAGCTTTACCTGTATATCGCTGGGTGGGAGAAAATGTGGGCCAGTAACTGCGCAACCTGACTGAGGAATCAGAACTAACCAAGAAGGGAGGGGATTTCAGAAAATCCCTGATCTGGTAGCGGACATTAGGAGAAGTCTGGAGTGGCAGGGACGTGTGATTAGAAACGATCACAAAAGGGTAACGGTTAAAAGGGTAAAGTTGTCCCTGTGCTTAATTAATTAAGCACCATGCCATGAAGACGTACGGGGAAAGTTCGACCTCGGCACTAGATGAAGGTGAGTGGTTAGATTCGTGCCCCAGGCACTTTAACCGCCGCAGAAAGAGCCCCCCCCCTCCCGGTACCCATTGGATAACAGGCTGTGTGACCTTAGAGCCGGTCTGAACACAGTGGAGTACTAAAAACCTCTCGCCTCTGCCGGGAATCAAACCCTGGCCGTCCAGACCGTAGCATGTTACAGTAAAGGTTCGGCCACACAGAGCTCTACGCACGCTACGTACGCTATGTTCGCTATACGAACAGAAAAATATCTCCCTTTATTGCCAATGTGACTGGCCACACAGACTTCCGTACGCTACGTAAGCTATGTTCCCTATGTTAGTTGCGTCGCAGAGTGTACACAGCGTACGTAGCGTAGCGCTCTGTGTGGCCGAATAAACGTGAGAAAACCCAGAGTGGTGTCTAAGAAAGATGCAGAGAATGATGTATGAAAGCTTAAAGTGAATACATGGAGGCAAAGACAATAAGAAGCGAAGAAATGTGGCGTAGAACAGAGAGGTTCTTAGCAGACCATGAAGCCAAGGAGAGACAAAGTAACTAAGTAGAAATACATGTATGTACACGTGTGTGTGTTTGTGCATCCATATTTCCATTCAGTTTCGTATCAGTAACGAGATTAACGGCCGTGGGGATCCGTTGCGCTGACCACGCGACACCCTCTATCCGCTAAAGTTGACACTAACTTCGCCGACAAGCTGCGGTCGCTCGGTCTCTTGCGGACTAAAAGCCACAGAGTTTACTTTATTTCGTAGATGGCCTGTGTTCTAAGGGGCGTTAAGTTCCTGTAGTCTTGGTACGAACCAAAAACTTGCGTGGAAGAGATAAGCAAAGCCAAGGAAACGACTGTCCGTCTTGTAACATGCTTCGGATTTTTACAACTGTTATAATGGTGAATAGGCTTAAAACCTGGAAGTTTTTTGGGTAGGGGGGTGCGCTGTTGTGGTATTTGACCCTCACAGACCCTCACATAATCACAACATTACAGGCGTTCCCACGACGTGCTTCGCCTCACCAGTTCCGTGAGAGCACTTTTTTATTTCTTTCTGCTTATTACTTCAAAAAACGAAAGCTCCAGTGCTTGAAATGAGGCCCTAAACCTGCTGTTAATTACCAATAAACAAAAGCTATCGAGCAAGAAACCATATCTTGTTTCTTGCAGGGCACGATTCCGCTTGGCCCCACACACAAGTTTTCTACTGTCGCGCTCAGAGAGGATGACCCATCTCAGTGCCAATGTTTCTTCGATGGTGTTCTGTCATCTAATTGACTGCATCACATAGAAGAATGGCAGTATTCAGATAGTCACACATTAGTATATTGGCTGTACACCCAAATTTACAACCAAAACATATCGGACTGGTTATTCATTTCTTTAACTACGCCATTTAAACTGCTTAGGTAACACAGATGCTGATGGGAGCTAAAGATTATAATGAACGCGGAGTTGGTAAAGATTAAAACTATCCCTGTAACAGTTCCAGGGTCTGGTGGACAGGTTTTCTCCGAGTACTTCGGTTTCCCTTTGCCAATCCTCGTTCCACAAAATTCTGCATCGTCATAATCACCCGGAGCCGGTACAATAGGACAATCAGTGGCCGCTGTGCCGAGTGGACCCAGCTGGACTCCACCCCCCACTAAGCGAATTTAATCCCTGTAACAGGCCGTGAAGGTCCATAGGTTTGTGAGACGTCGAGGCTCCCACATTTTCTAAATAATCGGCTCACAGATGGCGGTGAGGTTGTCAGCCTTACGCGTCGGCCGCCCTTTACCCCCCTTCCGAGGAAGATTCCTGGTACTCATTTCTGTGAGGGGCTGAGTTCACCCCAGAGCCATAGTGCGGCTGGAAGGATTAGGTCAATTGGAAAATCCAATGACCTCTGCGGGAATCGAACCCGCGACCTTCCGGCTTGTAGCATAGTGTTTCAATCAACTACGCTACCGGGTACCCCATGCAGAGTATAGATCAGGAACTGAAAGCAGGCGGATGTGACGTATAACGGCAAACAGACAGAAGAAAGCTGCCTAAGACAGCAGCATACAAATATGCTGTATCTAAATCGAGATTAGTTGTTTTTATTTGAGGCATTTGTGGTTGATTTAACGACACTGCCAGTTTCCCGGAGCATTAAATATGGCGTCGAAAGTCAGGAAGAGTAGCGAATGAAATGAAAATTATCTGGAGAAAAGCGGTCATGGCCTATTTTGAATACTTTCCCTGTGGGACTGACGAGAACCACCAAATATATGAGTCAGGATGATTGTTGCCCGGGCCGGGATTCGAACAGGGCACCTCTCGAATACAACTGAAGTGTTAATCCCTTGACCCAACTTGGTTGATCCAAGATTCGAATCGGGGACATTCCGAACACAAGTCTGTCTGTTTCCTTCTTCCTTACTCTCTTTTCCAGCAGCTTCAGTTCAGGTCTGTTATACAAATATGTTGCTGACGTTTCGGCTTAATCCTCCTCTCTCCATTCCCCCACCCGATTTCTGTGCGGAACATTCTTCGGGATGGATGAGTTTTTAGATGTTGTCCACCGTCTGGTATTCTAAAGAACACAACGCTTCGGAAACTGGATTTGTTTCCATCCTCAGGTGAAAAGGTGGGAGGCATCTACTCTGGTGAGTCCGTTATTAAGAGCTAACGGGTGGTCCAGTAACGGAGCACAGCTCTTAACGGAACTAATTGAGTACGAGTCCCCCACCACCTCACCTGAGGAAGGAAACAAATGCAGTTTCCAAAACGTTGTGTTCTATAGAATACGCGGCAATGGAAAACGTCCAGAAACTCGAGCCATTCCGAGTGTCGTGCGCCATTGCCAGAAATGTTTAGACAGGAAAATTCTCTTGTGAAATCAATTAGACCCTCCAGCACACAAGCACAATATGGAAAAAGTTGACAAATAACCATGTGAGTTACTTTTCATTGTGGGCGGTGCCATAGCTCAAGCGGTTAGTCGCTGGCTTCCCACAGTGGCGGCCCGGGGTCGATCCCGGGTCTGATCAAGTGGGATTTGTGGTGGACAAAGTGGCGCTGGGACAGGTTTTCTCCGAGTACTTCGGTTTCCCCTGCCAATCTCCATTCCACCAATTGCTCCACGATCACCCTGACCTATCATCTGGGGCTGGTACAATAGGCCAGAAGTGGCCGCAGTACAAGGGACTTAGTCCCACCCCACTAGCATTAAAATAAAAATACTTTTCATTAAATGACTTCATACCTATCTTAAGGCGCGTCCACATTACTCGTGCTCGTGCTCGTGACTCGCTATACTCGTGAATAATGTGGACGATATGACAAGTCACGAGACAAGAAAATTTAAAATTTTTGATTTAAAAACTATTGCCAGTAAATTAAAATACGACTACAGCCTATACACACTACGAGTAAATATACGGATCCTCACGCGCCGAAGCCTGGCGAACAAGTGAAGTAGTGTGGACGAAGATTTACGAGCACAAGTAAAAGTCGGACGAGTCTCCCGACGAGCACAAGCCTGGCGAGAACGAGCACAAGTAATGTGGACGCGCCTTTACAGTCATCCAGGGCCGCGCCATAGCTCAGCAGGTCAAGTGGAATTTGTGGTGGACAAAGTGGCACAGGTTTTCTCCGAGTACTTAGGTTTCCCATGCCAATTTTCATTCCACCGACTGCTCCACATTTATCGTCTATCATGTGGGGCTGGTACAATAGGCCAGTTAGTGACCGACGTACCAAGTGGACTCAGACTCACCCCACCTCAAGAACTAACTAAACTATTGTCATCCAAACAGGTGTCCTTGTGCTTAATTCAGTTACACACCACGTAGACGTATGGAGAAGTAAAGGTATACCTTCGCCGTTCTTAACCTCAGTACCAGATGGAGGTGAGTGGTCATCTTTACGCCCCCGGAGGAAGACCCACTGGTACCCCTAGGCAGGAGGCTGAATGACCACCAGAGCCGGTCTGGACGCAAGGAAAAACAAGACAACTCTTGCTCTAACCAGGAATCGCACTACGATCCTTCAGTCGTTCAGCTCTCTGTCCAGTCTCTACACAGAATGAGAGTAATATTTACGTTCGGGCCGCTTTATCCCCTAAAAAAAGAAATCCCGGTGGGAGTTTCTTCGGCCCAAGGTCGAATGTGACAGAGGTAATGAAGATAAATAACACTTGCCTTTGTCAGGAATTGAACCCAAGCCCTTAGTCACTTCCCTGGGCACCAGAACCTGTCTGACCGCTTTGGAGAATCGGAAAATCATGAGCGGGATCTCCAATTTTTTCTGTCTAGAATTTCCGTTTATTAGAGGTGATTTTACACCGCTATTCACCGTATACTCCTGGGACCCAAAGCAGGTTTCCGTTGTTATTATGTTGCCTCGCATGTTTGCTTGCTAATAACTGTGTTTTTTTTCCCCTTGGCACTACAGCCCCAGTGGGCCTAGGCCTACCTCCATGAACTCCGTTCACTTCGGTTTTTCTAGATCTTACACATTCAGTAGGACTCCTTGGGCGAGTGATCAGCTCGTCGCAAGGCCTCTACCTGTATACAAACACAGAAAAACGCACACAAACATCCATGCCCTCATGCCCTGAGTGGGATTCGAACCCACGATCCCGGCTTCCGAGCGAGCGAAGACAGCGCACGCCTTGGACCGCTCGGCTACCGTGACCGGCAATAACTGTGTTACCAGGGTCTATTACGTAGCCAAAACATTTTCTATGTGACTGGGAGAGGCGCGAGTCTGCTCCAGTATTCCGGTTCCGCTGCAGCTTCTCAGCAGCCTACGTGGATTTCTGAGGCACCGAAATCCCTACGCACTTCGATGCTCGAGAAAGCTTCATCGGGGTACTTCCATTTTCAGTTGTCATGCATTCTGTATTGTCGTCAATTTCTAATTCTTGGGCTTAAGTCAAGGCAATGCCCCTTTTACACTCCCCCCAGAGCCTCATAATGTCCATCATATTCTTCATAAGCCCCTCAGTCACATCCTCTTGTTCAGCTTTAACGTCGCTTCACATATACTGCACTCACTGTCTCAAAATTATTATCTCCATCCAAAATCATGCCTCTCCAACAGAAACTTCTCCGTCAAGCAATCTATATCCCATTAAATCCGGAGTCCCACAAGGCAGTGTCCTGGGGCCACTGCTATTTACGATCTACACAGCTGATATACCTGAAACCGAAAACACCAAGATAGCATCTTTCGATGATGACGTGGCTCTCGTTGCTATTAGTGAAAACCCGCTAACAGCGTCTCAAAACCTGCAAAATCACCTTAATTTACTCAGCGACTGGTACACCACTTGGCGAACACGGTTAATCAAACGAAGTCTGTCCAGATAACATTCACCGCGAGACACGAAATGTGCCCACAGGTAACAATGAAAGTGCAAATACCTACAGCCACAGAAACAAAGTATCTCGGCCTCCAGCTCGATCAAAGGCTTACTTGGAGAAAACACATCCAAACTATAAGAAAACAACTTGACATGAAATATCGTCAAATGTATTGGCTTCTCAATAGAAAATCAAAGCTCTCTATGACTAACAAAATACTGCTATACAAAGCTATATTTAAACCTATTTGGTCCTATAGCCTTCAGCTCTGGGGATGTGCAAAGCCGCCGACAATCAGTCTCACCCAGAGATTCCAATCAAAAACACTAAGGGCAATTGCAGACGCGCCACGGTATGTGAGCAACCTTACACTCCATAACGACCTAAAAATAAACTTCGTCAAAAATGAAATACTAAGAATGGCTGAAAGGTACAAAAACCAAACTGTAGACCATGACAACGAATTAATAGAAGAGCTATACACCAACGGTCCAGTGATAAGAAGACTGAACAGAAGATGGTCCCAAGACATCATCACTCAATGAAATAGACTACATGTAGGAGAAACATCACTAGGATGTTTCCCTTGCAAGGTAACCACCTACAACACATTTACGTAATAATCTGTAATGATGTAGATAGTGAAGAAGCCTTCACGCTCCAGGCTCAAGAACCTCACAGGGCGGCTGCCGCCCGCAGAATTCCGCCATTCGGCACTTCCATGCCGTGGATCTTAAAACGGACCTAAACGTCATTTGACATATTCGGTCATGTTAGGTTAGGCTGGACACGCGGTAGCGTAGTTGGTTAAGGCACTAGGCTACAAGCCGGAAGGTCGCGGGTTCGATACGCGATGAGGTCATTGGATTTTGCAATTGACCTAATCCTTCCAGCCGAACTATGGCCCTGGGGTCGACTCAGCCTCTAACAGAAATTACTACCAGGAATCTTCCTGGGGCGTAAATGACGACCTCACCTCCATCTGTGAGCCGATTGTCTAAAAAATGTGGGAGCACCGACGTCTCACAACCCTTCGGGTCTTGAGGGGCTATTACAAGGATAGTTTTCTTTATTATTTTATAGGTTAGGCTATATTAGACTGAGTTAGTCAAGGAACTGTTAGATGACGAACTGTTAGATGATCTAGTGGCGAGGTGATGGATGATGGAGCTATACCTCCCATCCCTCATACATCTTTGTAGCGGGTGCTTAATTAAATACAAGGACAACTTTTTCTTGCCTTTACCTTACATTGTGAAGCCAGGATAGCTCAGTCGGTATAGCGACGGACTACGGGCTGGACAACCGGGGTTCAATTCCCGGAAGTGGCAAGGGATTTTCTCTAGTCTACAGCGTCCAGACCGACTCTGAGACCCACTCAGCCTCCAAGCCAATGGGCACCGAGGGATAAACCTGTCGGGGTGTAAAGCTCCACTTCCATCTAGTGCCGACGTCAAGAATGGTAGAACTATACCTCCACTCCCCCATACGTCTGCATGGCTTAGTGCTTAATTAATTAAGGACACGGACAACGTTACCTTACATATAGGTTAAATTAAATAAATTTACGTTATGTTAGTTTATTTCGGCTTAGGTTAGGTTAATTTATTTTAGGTTAAGGTGCAATTATAAGACAGATTGAAGTACGGATAAACATATACGTCCTTCGAAACGTCGTCATTTTAAATTATTTAAAAAACAGTTGGCATGAAAATATTAAACAAAAACGCTACATAAATTTCATCTTTCCTACGTAATAATGTTCGGTCAAATTCAACCTCCTTGAATGGGTTCCTCTTCCTACTCCTCTCGAACAAATGTGATTTATTAGGCAGGAGTGGGGCAGTGTTTTGTTTCTGAAATACCACAGACATCTTGTTTGCCGGCCACAATATCACGTCCAAAAGCCATTATGAAGTCCAACATATTTTTTTTTATTGTTTCAACTTTTTTCTTCATTGACACCTTCATGTGCTGTTTGAAACCCTCCCACAAAATTTACCACGAACTCCTACATTTACCGCAACCAATCATGCATGGGACACTACTTTTTATCTATAGATCACAATCGTTATGCAGCTTATGTTAGGAATCTAGTTGCCGTGGCAAGTGCGGTTACTACGGGAATAGCCCGTTCAGTGGATCTGAGGTTCTCACGTGACAGTGGGGGCCAGTAGAGGGGGAGTAACGAGCAGTAGTCAGACCCCTCTTCTCGTCGAAGTCGAGGCCCCATATTAAAACACGTAAGTCTGTCCAGAACAAAAATACGGTCATGGTTCCCAACGGCCCCCGAAGCCAAAAACGACTGTGCTGGCGAGGACCAGCAGCAATTTACTGTAATGGACTATGAAGGAGCTATTTTCTGGGCTACCACACTACATGTCGTCATATTCCAGAAGACTGAATTATACGGAATGATTTTTTTTAAAGAGACCAAAGTTAGGAATGTGGGGGAGTAACTGTATGTATGTATGTATGTATGTATGTATGTATGACATTAACATTCCTAATATTTGGTTCTTATCTAAAGAATCAACCTTGCAGTATTCTTCAGATTTGTGCACCATGAGTGAAAACGCACTTCGATGTTTCAAACCCAACTATAATACGGAACAGAATATTGAAACCGAATTAGAGAATGTGGTACTGGACACCATTCGTCAATAAAACAGTAAAAGCAAAAGTAAAGTTGAAGAGCAAGTTCCTATAAGTTTTAGGGCCGTGTAGTTCGGAATACCACTGACTTTTCGATAGAACATACAGTCTCCATCTTCGAGGTGTAAGAATAATCGAAACCAAGCCAGTTAACAAGGAAGAAGCAGCCGGCGGGCAGAGCGGGCTGTCTCCGAACTAATGACGGCACAACGCAGAAGCAGACGGCAAGCAGAGCGGACTGTCTCCGAATTAGCGATACCACAACACAGAAGCAGCCGGCGGGAAGAGCGGGCTGTCTCCGAACTAACGACGCCACAACACAGAAGCAATCAGCGGGCAGAGGGGGATGTCTCCGAATTAGCGATACCACAACGCAGAAGCAGCCGGCGGGAAGAGCGGGCTGTCTCCGAACTAACGACGCCACAACACAGAAGCAATCAGCGGGCAGAGGGGGATGTCTCCGAATTAGCGATACCACAACGCAGAAGCAGCCGGCGGGCAGAGTGGGCTGTCTCCGAACTAACGATGACACAACACAGAAGACCGCGCTCTTCACGTCTACTGCTGTGAAGGCCTCAGATCCATAGCAAAATTGTTCCCATGCTTAATGAATAAGCATGACACTACAAAGCTTTATGGGAAAGTGGAGGCATACTGGGCGTAACATACTTCTTATCTGGAATGATAGATGCCGTGTAGAAAATAAAAACGAAAACCGCGAAGAATAAAATGAAGGAAACCACGTGGAGAGGAAGGAGGAGGGAAAGGAAAACTTGGAGAAAATAAACATGAAGGCAACACAGCGGGAAGGATGAGTAATGGATTAAGGAAGGGGCACCGAAAAATTATATGTGAAAGATGTAACGTATGATAAAATGACAAATAGAATGAAAAGGAAAGGTAGTTAGTTAGTTAGTTAGTTAGTTATTAGAGAGGGTGGGTTTCCCCACGCACTTAGACCTGTAGTGGTCCATTGTGCTTCCCTCTATGATTTCTACCAGTCTCTATATCCTACCGGTATTGGTGCTTACCATCAGTCCCACCCAGCCAGCGAGACCGGCTCTCTACTGGCTGAGAAGTATCTATAATGCTTCCCCCATCTACCGGAGGTATTAGTGACTGCTGCTGGGCGGCAAACGTCCGCAATTTTGCTCAGTGACCTCCTTTGGAGGTATGAGGTTCTTTTACGTGCCGTAAAGCTACGACACGGGACCCACGGCTTAAAGTCCCTCCTGGAGGACTTGTTCCCTGAATTTTTCCGCCCTTAAAAATTCGACGACCTCCGCCGGGTATTTGAACCCGCGTACTACGAGTCATGAGGTGGGAACGTTACCTCTAGACTACGGAGGCCGCTAAAGGAAAGGTAACGAGCAAAAAGAAAAGGGAAGACAGGGAATGGGACAAAAGAGAAGGAAACCTGATAGAAGAACAAGACGAGAAAGCCGTACAAAGGCTAAGAAACTGATTTCTGGGAGAAACTCCAAAGGAGATAAGTATGGAAAATAAGGAGAACAGTAAAGGAAAGGAAGAAGCAAAGGATGTAAGAAAATAGCGGGAACCAAAAGCCCCAGCTGGACCTCTAACTCGTCAACAAGTACCTTACGAACTGAGCTACTGGCTGTTAGCCCATTCTGATAATTTTTTGGTTCTGGAAGGTGGGCCTAAAGGGCCCCCTTCTTCGGAACCCGATCAGCACGCTGCCTCTTGACTACTTTCGTTACCCACTCAATGTGAACATTATGCGGCTGATGAATTTCCAAAGTCGGTGCCTTCTAGATTAAGGTCATGCGAACTTGGGAGGTAGGACGAACACTAACAAATTCTGTGGCTTTAGTCCGCAAGCGGGCTATACCGACTGAGCGACCGCCGCTTGTCGGCGAAGTTAGAGCAAACTTGAGCGTGGTCAGCGCAACGAATCCCCACGGCCGTTAATTTAGGTTTTCTAGACCGGAGCCGCTATTTCCTTGAAATAGCTCCTCGATTATTCTCACGAGGTTGAGTGGACCCCGTTCCAGACTCACCACTTCTCAGAAAATCTGGTAGCGCCGGGAATCGAACCCGGAACCTCTGGATCCGTAGCCAGAGACTCTGACCACTAGACCACAGAGGCGATCTGGGGGGAACATCAGTGTCACGCAACTTGTGGCCTTAACATTTGTCATGGTGAGATATATAAAAGGGTATGCAACTTTCATTTGATGTTCAGGTCATTGGAAAATAACAGGGCATGGACGAAGAATACCATGGCCTGCAATTTGCATGCTGTAAATATATTTTACCGTCTTCAGTGGAAGCAGATTCATAATTTTAAGGTGCAATCCTTCGTATCTCTTGAAGAGAACCACGTAAGGCTCAATTGTTTTTCATAGACCTAAATACTTGCTACAGCTGTTTGTATTTAGGTAAAGTTAGTCATGATGCCATGTAGGGAGTGTGGAGGTTAAGTTCCACGAATTCCTAACTCCAGCAGCTTTCCGCTTCGCTCTTTCATCTGCTTGGAAAGAAGCCCTGTTACCGATCACGTAAGAGACTGGAACTTCAGAGCTGTTCTGGACACGATGACCAAAGAAAAAATCTTTGTCGTTCGCATCCTGTTGTGTGTCGTGATTTGTGATACTCAAAAGAACAAATATTTCAAAATAAACAAATCTACGAGTAGTTGTTTACACTGGTTTTATTTAATAACTGCAAACAACTAGGCTGCTTTATTTTGAAATATTTGTTACGTTGATGGCCGACCGTCTCTGTGGTCATAGTTCCTGGCTACAGATCCAGAGGTCCCGGGTTCGATTCCTGGAGCTACCAGATTTTCTGAGAAGTAGTGGGTCTGGAACGGGGTCCACTCAGCCTCGTGAGGATAATTGAGCAACTATTTCAAGGAAATAGCGGCTCCGGTCTAGAAAACCGAGATTAACGGCCGTGGGGATCAGTTGCGCTGACCACGTAACACCCTCTATCCGCGAAAGTTGGCACTAACTTCGCCGACAAGCGGCGGTCGCTCATTAGGTATAGTTCGCTTGTGGACTACAGGCCACGGAGTTTTTTTGTTACGTTGATGGCCAGAATATCACAAAACAAAGAAAATACCCTTGCTCCTACTCGCTATAAAAATCAGAAACCTTTCCGGATTCGAGTCCCGGACGTAGCCGGCCAGTTTTCCCGTGCTGGTAGATGAGTTTCCCAAGCGCCGGTTATCTGTTACGGCTGCTTCCGCCCATAAATCTCCGTTCCTGCTATTATGGACCCCAGATGACAAATTGAAGCGGTGTACTGCAAAGGGACGAAGAGTAAGTGAATTAATTTCAATAATTTGGTGAGCTCATCTACACGTTGACGGAAGCTAAATATTTAGAACATCGAAACAGGAAGTGAAACAGCGTAACGGAAATGAGGTATAGGGAGTGGTAGTTGCGATAACCGTGTGACAGCATTTTTTTTTGGGGGGGGTGTATTTAACGACGCTCTCCGTATCTAGGCTATGAAACGTCGAATGGGCGTATTACTGATGAAATGGAAAGAATGTGGACTGGTCTAATCGAAGTACTGTCCTGGCATTTGCCTGGAGGGACTGAGTAAAAGCACGTAAGACTTTTATCAGAATAGCCGGTGTCCTGTCCAAGATTCGAATACAGCACCTCCTGAATGTGAGTGTAGAGTGCTACAGCTACACCAGCCCCATGGCCTGTACCACCGGTATACTGTTCACACCGAGATGGTACGTTAATTTTACGTATAGAAATTATCTCCCTTCAACACTGTAATAGCAGATCGTATGTTCATATGCCAACGGGAAATTATAAATTTTACATTTCTGAATTTTTGGTTAGAAACTGTGCATTACTGTATGGTGTACTTAGCGTGTGCACATCAGTACAGTTAGAAACTGTGCATCACTGCATTGATGTACTTAGCGTGTGCACATCAGTACAGTTAGAAACTGTGCATCACTGCATTGCTGTACTTAGCGTGTGCACATCAGTACATTTAGAAACTGTGCATCACTGCATTGCTGTACTTAGCGTGTGCACGTCAGTACAGTTAGAAACTATGCATCACTGCATTGCTGTACTTAGCGTGTGCTCGTCAGTACATTTAGAAACTGTACATCACTGCATTGCTGTACTTAGCGTGTGCACATCAGTACAGTTAGAAACTGTGCATCACTGCATTGCTGTATTTAGCATGTGCACACCAGTACAGTCAGTAGAATTAGAAACTCCGCATTTCTGCATTACGGGGATTGGAAACTGTGCATCACAGCAGTTGTACGAATTACTTAATTACTAGCTGCGAATGAATGCAGTAAATTATATGCCGTATTTTGGCGTAAGATACGAAACTGCTCATGTAACTCAGTGTAGAATCTAAATTAATTAAATAAGACAAGGTGAAGAATAAGAAGTACTGGGAAGAACAAATCGCTCACTTTCATTTGATACGACAAGGACCGCACATAAAACGGCTTTTCCAACAATTCTTAGCTGCCGCGGGAAATCTTTACCGAGTTTGTCACATAGCATCGCTAGGGAGATACACAGGCAGATCCACATGAACACTCACATATACGTCCAACAATTCTTCTATTTTTGCGTACATATAGAATGATTTATGAAGGGCGCCGTTGAGATGAGGTTAGGTGTCACGATATGCATATCAAGTTTCATAAAAATTGGTTCAGGTATTCAAAATAGGGGGCGGGGGATTCATAGAGAGACACAAAGACAGCATGGAGATTGCATAAACCTACTTTTATTTTTGAAAATAAGGAAAGTAGGCTAAGAAACAGATCCAGGATCTTATACCGGTATTGAAAAAGATTTTTTTTTAAAGAATGTATCCAACACTTACGTGATTCTACGTAAAGACACATAGAACTATATTAAAGCACCCAACCTCCCTCCCCTCCATTCGGGCCATTGCTAATGTTTAATTCTTTGCGTGCTGAACATTTTGTTAGCAGACTGGCCTATTTGTGATTCGTAACGGACTGTGATGATGGGCTACACTCAGATACACGAGTTTCTCGATATGTTCCACCGTCTGTCTGGAGATGGCTGTAAAAATACTCACTGAAGAGCGCGAAAGGTAGGTTTCGAGGCGATGTCAAAACCGTGAGCTAACTTTCGAACCCTGCAACAGAATGGGTCCTTATTACGGACACAAAAACATACAAGATTTGGAGGAGGTGACAGACTTGAGATTTTCACGTTTGCCACCTGGTGTTTTGTTCTTGTCACCTAACCGTGAAAAAGGGGGCACTTAGAAGACCGTACAGTTCGGAGTTGTGACACATGAGGTGAAAGGAAGAAAAATACAAACAAAAAAGACAGCGCAACGCACATTCCATTACAGGCGTACTTATATACATTTACACTTTGATGACGTACTTACGTATTCGTCATCTCATGCACAGAGATATGAGAGTAGAGTGGCGGCGGGGTAAAGCGGGGAGGGTGAAGTGGGGTGACTGCACTTCCGCTGCAGACTGTGGGAAAATGCAGCAGGTGTTCTAGAAGCTAAGTTATGCCTCCTCTCGTCCCCCTACCCATGCGAGCACGTGCCATTGACAGGGGGCACAAAAAAAGCTATACCCATTCATCTCATGACTCCCCTCTTTCCAATGACGACAATCTCTTCCCCGTCTCGCGATCGAGTGTTGTCACTATCTCTCTCTAGCTCATAGCTATTCTCTTGCTCCTGTCTTTCTTTACCGGATTAGCTCCTGACTCCTGCAATATCGTTTCTGCTCACTGATGCAAAGATACTCTCTGCAAAGACCCCGGTTAAGTGTTAAATCCCGCATTGTTAAACATGGGATTACCATACGCGAGCTGCTATATTTCTAGATACCTTCAAGCGAGGCTATGCGAGATTAATTGAATCGGTTAGTGTAATAAGGAACTATGATACAATGCAGACTGTCGCTCCAGTTTCTGTGTAAATGGAAGCGGTCTAAATATTTTCACGAACAGTTCTCTCTTTACATACGTGCATACTTACTGACTTTTTATTCTGTACCTGAAACATCGAATTGTTTAACTGACCTTCCCGACGAACGTTCCTCTCATAAACTTGGTCGAAAGGGGACACCAGAACATTTTAAAACGGATATGGGAAGAGTTTTATTTCAGAACATCGTGTAGTCTTGTAGGCGCACACCGACGTTTCGGAGTGATACGTCTCCAACTAGAAGTCTATAGACTCAGTAACTAGGTCGATTATGTAGACAGAATCAAGGAAGTTGGTTAGGAACCCCATGGGCGAGGGTATTTTTTTATTGCTAGTGGGGTGGGACTGAGTCCCTTGTACTGCGGCCACTTCTGGCCTATTGTACCAGCCCCAGATGATAGGTGAGGGTGATTGTGGAGCAATTGGTGGAATGAAGATTGGCAGGGGAAACCGAAGTACGTAGTTTCTGTGTTGAGATCCGTTGCCAGGAGACGACGAGTGAAGACAGAGAATCCTAGTGCGTGTGAAGCGGTGAACTGTAAATTGTGTAAATCAGCGATGGCGCTGTATTGATAATAATGAAGAGATATTGTAAACGAAGTGCCAGTAAATCCAGTCATCCGAACTAGAGCCCGTAATTTTCGTCACGCTTACCCCCCTACACATGGTAATATTATTAACTGAAAACTACTTAAAACTGATGAAGTTAGCCCTACAAAGCCTAGTGGTTACTATACATACCACCCCCTTCAACATACTAAAACTCTGCATTCGGCCCACGGAGTGTATCTGTGTGTTCCGTATGATTCTCACAATAAACAGCGACTGTTTCCCTAAACAGCATTAACCGGTTGGGCTTTGTAGCGGAGACGTAGTGTGTTTCCTGTGAGGTACGGACTGAATTCTTATATATAAAGGATTAAGAGAAACAAATATGTCAACTCGATCACGGTTTTCCGTGGGTTTCCTCGGTCCCAGAGCAACTGCTGAGTTGGTATCCAAATTCCACGTTGCACTGCTTGCTTCACATGCAACCATCCCAATGGTAACATCAAAATTTCGCCCTAATGTAGCCCCGCAAGGTTAGATCAAATTTCACTATAATGCAGCTCTTCCAACGGATATAAAAATTATTCCGATCATATGCATTACCTGTATCAGAATGAAGAAGGAAGAGCGGGCACTGCCTGGGAACCTTCAGAAACGGAGATATAGTTTCTGCTGTCCCCCCCCCCGAAATATGTCTATCACTACCTCCCCACTTTCTTTCTCTTCTCTCTTTCCTAAGAAGGACGCAATAAAATCTTCGCTAATCTGATGGAGAGGCTTCCTCATGTGAAGTCTACAATCCACTGACCTATACTATATGGCGTCAAATCGTAGAACTGATGAATAATGAACTGTAAAGAATTTGGAAGGAAGCGGTAATGGCCTAATTGAAGTACTATCCCGGAGTTTGCCCTGGGGGACTGAGTAAAACCATGGGAGCAAGTGTTCCAGAAGACATGACTAGACCGTAATGCACATGAGAGAAACTGTCTGGTCATTTTACATTTTGGCACTGGGATGGAGGCGAATGATCGCTTGCGCTTTGCAACCTCTTCACAGGACAGGAGGCTGATCAGGTCCAGGGTCATTCTGCACGTGGTGGTAATCATGCCTTAATCACCAAACGCACACCCGGAAGCTTTGACAGATTTATGTGTCACTGAATCACCCATGGATACCGCTAGATCATAATTAGGGCGATGACACACACGGAGCGGTTGTGCCGACTCGGCGGCCGCGTCAGAAGCTGCTGAGAATGTATTCAATCTATGGAGCAAGTCTAATAAACCGCCCGCTGCACCGCTTTGTCTGTTTTATCCCATCTGCTGCAATAGAACTACACGCCGAGTCGTCGAAAACCGCCCCGTGTGTCATCGCCCTAACTCTGCTGATCAAAACGAAAACACTTACTTACCCTCTTTTTCAGAACCCAAAATTTTCATTAATTACCGCAAAGGTTCCCAGACTTTGTTATATAACGATCCCTTAATGTCTCTATGGCTGTACAGCCCTTTGGACTTAGGCCGCTTTTTCAATTTCTTAATCCTATATAGAGTTGGACTCCTTGGACGGGGGATCAGCCCGTCGCAAGGCTACTACCTACACAACAAAAGCACACAGACATCCACCACTTGATTGGGATTCGAACCCACGATCCCAGTGTTGAGCGGACGAAGACGGTTCACGCGTTAGACTGCGCGGCTACCGCGATCGGCGATCCCTCAGTGTAATACATAAATTTACGAGACCCCCTCCCCACCGACGGATGTTGGACAGAAGAAATCTAAATATATTTACAACCCATTTTACACTTACAGTAAGATATAAAATGTGCCTACAGTCATACAGTAACGAAACAGTTCGCGAAATGTTTCGCCTGCTGCGTTACTGACTCGCCAAATTCTTGGCAACTCGGCAGCCAGGCCCAACGTTTCGGAATCCATTAGTCCACATTAGTCCACTACCGTAACCTGTCTTGATTTTGTTGAATCGAATATCCACACCATCACACTCTAACTACACCAAGATCCATTTTAATATTATTCTCTCATCTAACACTTATGTCTTCCGAGAAATATCTCTTCTCTGACAAATGTCCGATTAAGTTATATAAAGGTAAAAAAAGTAAAGTTGTTCCTGTGCTTAACTAATTTAGTAGCGTATGGGGAAGTGGATGTAGTTTTCTTGACTTCAGCTCTAGTTGCAGATGAGAAGTCAGGTTTACGCCCCGTCCGCTTTTCCTCCAGTGAGAGAGCCCCCAGTACCCATTGGAGGGTGGGTAGGCCCCGGAGCCGGTGTGGACGGCGTGGAGAAGATAAAATTTCTGACCCTACCGGGACACGAACTCAGACTTCTCGGTCGTCCAGGATCAAATTATATATGAATTTAATGTTTCTCTGTGGATGCTATATGTCCAGTCGGTCAAAAACGAACCAGATGCGTCAGCCGCAACTAACTAACTAACTAAATATCTAACTTCATGAAGCTGAGCCCTTCTTGAGAATCCGCCCGTTGTGCAGCTACTCAAGAATTTCCCTACATTTAATGGAACCCGAAGTTTCGTTACCGTGTTCATGAAAGACCTCCAGTGGTTCCTATCCTGAGCCAGATCTATCCACTCTGTGCGGGTTTGTGTACAGCGGCGCCATCACAAGTTACGTAGCACGATTATGATGTGTAGGGTCGGGTGTGAGAGGGAGTATGCCCTTGATAAGACTACTAAAATCTCAGTCAGGCTAACGCTGGGCCCCACGCCGAAAATCGAAACCTGTGCCATCTGAGTACTCAAGCGCGACGTTGGGCGCCGTGACACTGTACGACAGTAGCAACCGCGCTTCGTGACCTTGTTGTTCCAAGCTTTCCTAGTCAGTCTGCGGTTTCGAGCTTGTTTGCAGAGCTGAGGTCTGTGTTGGAATGCGGTACTTGTGCCGCTGCTGCCCGCTGGCTGGCACAGGAAGGCCAGTGTTTTGGGAAGAAGTCTGAGCCAGCGTTCCCACGCTTCCAGAGGAGCCAGGTTCGCCGACAAGCTTCTGCCTAGCACACGTCCGGCAGCCGGGAGGTCACGTGGGGTCAGTCGCGCGTGGCGCCCTCCAGGCGGCGAGCTGCCGCAACACGAGCCCGACACGCACAGGCCGCGCGGGCTGCGGCCTCATCAGGAGCAGTTCTTCCGAGTAACTCATTCTGACGACGCTATTTCATCTGCACAGGATTAATACAGTCGAATGAGATGTGAATGCTGAACAGTTAGAGATATCGAAGGAGGAGGTCCTCTGAAGCGACTGAAGACAAACACGAAAAATACTACTCAGTATAGACGGTGAAATGGCCGGGATTCAAACTGGGCACCTCAAATACAAGTTTCAGGCGTTGCCAGGATAGGTCAGTAGGCATAGCGACGGGCTACGGGCTAGACGGCTGGGGTTCGATTCCTGGCAAGGTAAAGAGATTTTTCTTTACTCCACTCCATCCAGACCGGCTGTGGGTCCCACCCAGCCTCCTGTCCAGTGGGTAGGAGGGCCTGTTTCCCTGGGGGTAACGAGGCCGGGAAGTGAAGCTGACCACGCCCATCTAGTGCCGAGGTCAAGAACGGTGAACTGCCTCCACCCTCCCTCCGGTCTTCGTGGTGCGGTGCTTAATGCAGTACGGGGGCAGCTTTGCTAACCTGCGCAACGCGATGAAAGGAGTCGAGAAGTAAGCCGCGCAGATGGGCAAGGATCGGGAAGGAATTACAGCAATTGTAACAGTGAATAGGCTTGCAGGAGACGGGTGTTTGTGCCTAGGAGTGCTGAAACAATAAAGCAATGGAGATAGTTACATGTTGAAGGAAATCGTAACTTATGAATTCAAATGATTAACGCTTTAGCGTAGGGCTGTCCAAACCACCGGACAGCCATGTTGTGCTGTAGCTATCCGCAGGATGCATTATAAACAATCAGTTCTAGGAAGAACTAATTGCCTCCTTTCCTCTGATACAACATGGACCGCGTAGAGAACGACGTGTCCAAGAATTGTCGTATTTTTGCGTGTGTATTCGTTGCCGCGGAAACTGTTTACCTAACTTTTGCCAATCAATAATGGGACACATATGGACATACAGACAGCAAAATTATCTCATAACATTAATTAATTTGAGCCGCCAGTCGCTCAGCTACTCAAGAATTTCCCAACATCCTAAGGTTTATTACCGTGTTCACAAGTGCCCCCACTGGTCCATATCCTGAGCCAATTCAATACAGCCTATACCACCCTAGTCTATGTCTCCAACATCCATTTTAATATTGTCCTTCCACCTATGTCAAGGTCTTCCTAGTGGGTTCTTTCCTTCTGGCTTCTAAGATGTTTGCTCTGTCATGTGAAATCAGTCGAAAAAAAATGTCATTGAATATTTAGCAAACACTTTTCGTAAAGTTTTATTTCGACAAGCATTTCCGTGTTGTCTTTAAAGAGGAGGAATGAGTTTACACGTGATTTTGCGAGTGGAGGGATAGGTCCCGTGGGTCCCACGAAACTTACTGACGAGCAGCACAAGGTTCGCGTGGAGTGAAGTGGACAGTTCTGCTCTACAGAATACAGTTTTTATCTAATATCTCCAAGCCTCGAAATACATCTTAATATTATCCGCATCCAGTTTAATGTTATCTCGACGTTACAAGTGGTCGTTTATCAATACTTTTTCCCAAAACGAGCTGCATAGATCATCTTAACTTCCTAAAATATTGGGGAAATTATATAAATCACCAAGTTTTTCGTTATGCAGAATCATAAACAGCTCGGGTTCTTGTCCACATTTATTCGTTGTCGCTTTGTTTTCAGACAGTTGCAAATATTGTCTTCCTTCAAAGAAGAGATGACATTTCACAACCTCACAGAAAAGCCCCTAAAGCTAGCCAGGAAAGCAGATGTCTATGAGAATGACCGCCGCAAAGAAAATTTTGCTAACAAACTTAATCGTTAAGGCATTTAAGAACATTTTTATAGATCGCTGTATATCTATCATATCGACATATACACAGTACATAGTTCAACATTTCAAAATTTAGTATTTAAATTAATCAGGAGGGGGACCGCCTCTGTGATGTAGTGGTCAGAGTGCCTGGCTACAGATACAGATATCCCGGGTTCGATTCCTGGCGTTACCAGATCTTCTGAGATGTCGTGGGTCTCGAACGTGGTGCACTTAGCCTCGTGAGGATAACTGAGGAGCTAGATCAAAGAAATAGCGGCTCCGGTCTAGAAAATCGAGATAAACTGCCGTGGGGATCAGTTGCGCTGACCACGTGACACCCTCTATCCGCAAAAGTTGGCACTAACTTCGCCGACAAGCGGCGGCAGCTCGGTCGGTATAGTTCGCTTGCGGACTACAGGCCACGGAGTTTGCCTTATTAATCAGGAGGTGAGAGATGCCTGGCTTGTCGCCACCCCCATGTCTGCTGCCATGTCTACTGAATTTTTACAATCTTTGGGCTCTGATTAGCTGCATTACACATCATTATGTACATATAAAGAAATAATTTAACGGAGAGTAACATCGGAAATTATGGTAAGTAAAGCTGTCCGTGGCCGGTCACGGTAGCCGAGCAGTCTAAGGTGTGCACTGTCTTCGCTCGCTCTGAAACCGGGATCGTGGGTTCGAATCCCACTCAGGGCATGGATGTTTGTTTGCGTTTTTCTGTTTGTGTACAGGTAGAGGACTTGCGACTAGCTGATCACCCGCCCAAGGAGTCCTACCGAATGTCTAAGATCTAGAAAAACAGAAGTGAACGGAGAAGTTCATGGAGGTAGGCCTAGGCCCACTGGGGCTGTAGTGCCAAGGGGGGAAAAAAAGTCCGTGTGTTTAAGTAATTGAGCACTACGCCATGAAGGCGTATGTGGAAATGGATGTATATATCCATATTCACTCTACCTCGGTACTAGCTGGAGTTGAGTGGTCAGCTTCACGCCCCGGTCGCTTTACCCCCAGGAAAAGATCCCCCGGTATCCATTGGATAGGAGGTTGTGTGGGCCCCAGAGTCAGTCTGAACGACGTGGGGAAGAGAAAATTTTTGACACTCCCAGCACTCGCTATACCGACTGAGCTATCCCGGCTCCTGCCTGTTCTCTGAGTACACACGTTATTCTGGCGTGAATATATGAAATGTAGCACATTACACTGTAAAAAGGAGACGGTTAATGATTGACTATTTGTGCGTGTTTTTCGTGGGAGATGACGTTAAACGTCGACCTCGACGTATCATTCGATAACGTGTAAGACTGAAAAGTATACACAAAGAAGCATGGGAAGTTAATAGTATGAAAGCTTATATAACTGGTTATGGGACATTCCGTTGAATCTTCAACGGGTGTTACACGAGCTCTTATATAACACTGCGCAAATGTTTTTTTATTAAACTTTGTTCAGAACAAAAGACGCCTGGGAGCCACAATAATTGTGTTGACACGGTTCGAAAGGTGAAAAGTAACGGACTGTAATTTTGAAGAGGACCGGATGAAGGGCCGAATTCTGCGAAACATCTTTTTCTGATTTTTTGTTGTTTCGTGGTATAACATGTGTGTAACAACTTCTGGGAAGATTTGCGCAACAGAAATATGCGATAATTTTTTTTTCCTTGGCACTACAGCCCCAGTGGGCCTAGGCCTACCTCCATGAACTCCGTTCACTTCGGTTTTTCTAGATCTTACACATACGGTGGGACTCCTTGGGCGAGTGATCAGCTCGTCGCAAGGCCTCTACCTGTAGACAAACACAGAAAAACGCACACAAATATCCATACCCTGAGTGGGATTCGAACCAACGATCCCGGCTTCCCAGCGAGCGAAGACAGTGCATGCCTTAGACCGCTCGGCTACCGTGACCGGCTAGATAATTTGTTATACTTTGCGTAAATAAAACCAAATGTGTACCCAGATTATCGAGACAAGAATTTATTTTGAGGAAAAAATTATAAGTGAGGCTCAGAATATGCCCATCTTTATCCGAAACACCGAACTGGCTGTATTAGTGATAACGCTCTTGACTCGAATTGGGAAGTTTCTTAGTTCGAATCTCGGGCGGGACATCGGATATCCTGATTGAGATATTTCATGGTTTTCCTCAGTCTCCCTAGGAACATTTCGGTGTATTACCTCGATTAGGCCATGACCGATTTAGCCTAAATAATTTCCAAATTATCGTTTATTTATCATACACCTGTATATTTACTCGGTGCTACAGAGACTAAATACTGAAAACGTCCTCAGATGGAGAGTTGATGAGAATTTGCTTCTCCGAAACCAAGTTCACGGAATACCTGTGTTACTTTGTGTTTCCCCCCTCCCATTTTCACAACACCCTTGACGTTGCACAGGTTTGGTCACCATAAACAGATTTCAATTAATTTTTATGCTATAAATTGTATGTTTACTGATTCCTAGGCTATATTGGCAGATGTGTAATTAATTGTATGTGCATTATATTTAGTGTTCTGGTCTGGGGCCCACCCAGCCGCCTGTCCAGTGGTTACAGGGGTCTCTTGTGAGCCGGGATAGCTCAGTCGGTATAGCGACTGGGTACGGGTTGGATGACTGAGAGGTCGGAGTTCGAGTCCCGGTAGGGTCAAGAATTTTCACTTCTCGATGTCATCCAGACCGGCTCTGGGGTCCACCCAACCTCCTATATAATGGATACCGAGGGTTCCTTCCCGGGAGTAAAGCGGCCGGGGCGTGAAGCTGACCACTCACCTCCATCTAGTGCAGAGGTCAAGAAAACGTGGATTTATACATCCACTACCCCATACGCCTACATGGCGTAGTGTTTAATTAGTTAAGCACAGGGACAACTTTTCCTTACCGGGGACTATCTATCAAGGGGTAAAGTGGGTTATGCGTGAAGCTATATCTCCACTCTCCCACATGCCTTCATAGCATACTGCTTTTTTTTATTATTATGCTAGTGGGGTGGGACTAACTCCCTTGTACTGCGGCCACTTCTGGCCTATTGTACCAGCCCCAGATGATAGGTGAGGGTGATTGTGGAGCAATTGGTGGGATGAAGATTGGCAGGGGAAACCGAATTACTCAGAGAAAACCTGCCCCAGCGCTACTTTGTCCACCACAAAACCCACTTGATCAGACCCGGGATCGAACCCGGGCGGCCGCGGTGGGAAGCCAGCGACTAACCGCTTGAGCTATGGTGCGGCCTATTATTATTATTAGAGGGCGTGGGTTTCCCCATGCACTTAGACCAGTTATTGGTCCATTGTGCGTCCCCCTTTAATTTCTACTGTCGCCATACCCTACCGGTACTGGTGCGTGCTATCAGCCCCGTTCAGCCAACGAGGTCGGCCGCCGGTACCTGATATTTCCCCCCATCTACCAGAGGCATTGGAAACTACTTGGGCGGGAAATTGTTGCCTAATTTTGCTCAGAGGTCTCCTAGAGACATGAGTGTCTTTTACGTGCCGTAAAGCTACGACACGGGACCCACGGCTTAAAGTCCCTCCCGGAGGACTTGTTCCCTGAATTTTTCCGCCCTTAAAAATTACGCGACCTCCGCCGGGTTTGAACCCGCGTACCTTGAGTCATTAGGTGGGAACGTTACTCCAAGACTACGGAGGCGCTATGATGCGGCCTAGCATACTGTCCTGAGACAGACAAATATGGCCGTCAGTCGCGCGGGACCGACCCGATCACCGGACCGACCAATGCATCGACGTGTCAGTACCGCAGTACGGTTTTCTGTATGCGTTTTGGATTCTCGTGCCAAATATTTTTACTTTCTTTTGGATTTCAAATTACATATGGAAAGAGCTGTGAGCGTGAAAAATCGAGATTTTGACTGATTTAAATGTTATGAGCCCCACTTGAATACGAGGAAATTGGGTTTTTGGTATGCCGTCTGTATGAATGGATGTGCTCCTTGCACGGGTTGTATTCACACTGGACACTTAACACTTACTGGGCATAGGCCAGTGCCCGCTAAATGTGAACATTCCACTTCCTAAAGCAGAACTTCCTAGACGGCCCCAAATACAAAATTTCTCTTTTCTCTAAAAGAGCTCAAAAGATTTTCATTAAATTTCAGTATAGTACGAAGACCATCTCCCTAAATAGAACTACATAGGCCGTATCTTCAGGAATATAAGAGTACACGCACAAGGGACCCAAATGCGAAATGTCGATTTTGTCAATACCACGTTTACCGACCTGACGGATTTCACTGCTCTTCGGTACGCAATAATGCAACAGCAGGCTACGGCGCAAGAGCGCATTTCGATTCCAACGTAACGCACACAAAACAGATCAGATTAGAATGTCTTTGCGCCGATTCTTTTGAACTACGAGTAAACTTCCGTTTACTATATAGGCCCTAAAAGGTAAAGCTATCTCTGTAACAGACCGTGGGGACCCATAGGGTTGTGAGACGTTGAGGCTCCCACATTTTCTAGATAAACGGTTCACAGTGAGGTTGTCAGCCTTAAGCGCTGTCCGCCTTTACCCGCAGAAATATTGCTGGTACTCATTTCTGTGGGGTACGCGATAGCGTAGTTAGTTGAGGCACTATGCTGCAGACCGGAAGGTCGCAGGTTCGAGTCCTGATAAGGTGGATTTTTTTTCAGTTTACCTACTCCTTCCGGCCGCACTATGGGCCTGGGGTCGACTGAACCTATAGCAGAAATGAGTACCAGGAATCTTCCTGGGGGGTAAAAGGCGGCCGGCGCGTAAGGCTGACAACCTTACCACCATTGTGAGTCGACTGTTTAGAAAATGTGGGAGCCTCAACCTCTCATAACCCTACGGGCCTCCACGGCCTGTTACAGGGATAACTTTACCTTTCTCATTTCTGTTAGAGGCTGAGTTGACCCCAGGGCCAATGTGAGGCTGAAAGGATTAGGTCAATTGAAAAATTTAATGACCTCATCGGGAATCAGACCCGAGACCTTAAGGCCTCAAGCAACTAAGCTACTGCCTGCCCTACCGGTAGGAAAGTATCAACATCCCGGGCGTTCACTGTGTTAACACCGTTCAGTTCGGAAACAGAAAACGGCATGCTACGTGGTTACTGGTAAGAAAGAGGTGAAATTTTCCCTGTGCTTAATTAATTAATCAACACGCCACGAAGTCGTAGGGGAATTGGAGGTACAGCTACACCATTCTTTTACCTCCGCATTAAATGGAGGTGAGTGGTCAGCTTCACGCCCCGGCTATTTTACCCCCGGTGCCCATTGAGTTGGCTCAGGAGCCGATCTGGATGCTGTGGAGTAGAGAAAAGACTCTTGCCTCTTTCGGAAATCGAACCCCGGCCGTACAGCCCGTACCCCGTCGCTATACAGGCTCCCGTCAGTAAAAAGTGTGTTGACGTTTACTTGAAGAAGAACGAAGTGCCGCAGCGAAAACGCTTGTGGCGCCACAGTGACACGTAACGCGGTTCTTTGAATCGCTGAAATGTGTCAGTCAACTCCACTATACTGAGTGATTCTAAATTATTGTCGGGGTTTCCGTTTATAGACCACGGAAACTCCAACAATAATTTAGAAACACTCTGTATCATCTGCGCATTCAGTTAAGAACTGCCAACAGCAAAGAATAAGACTGTACATACTTTGGATTTTCTCTGTGATGCTGGACAATGGGTGTGGCACGTGCTATATCCAGCAGTCCCGATAGCATCTCCGGGCGGAAACAACTTTAATTGGACTAGAAGCTACGTGCAATTTGGCCAACAGAACATATCCGAGCCCAAGATGAAGATACCTGCTTCACCTCTGTGCAGTATCTTTGCTACACCCTAAACGTGCATTAAGGGTCACGAGTTCCAAAGCAGTTCACTTAATTTTAGTGTCTGTCTTTGTCTGACAGACTACATAACTCATCCTTTAAAACTCTCGCTAGCTACGGTATAAAGACGCAAGGATTTAAAGTCTTTTAAGGATCTGTAGGATTTGAGGTTCTAAGGCCTTTCCATGTCCATCCCAGCGCCCAGGCAGATAGTCATCGGAGGGCCGAGTTCAATCCCAGGTCTATTCGCGTGGGATTTTTGGTGGAAAAATTAGCATAGTGCAGGTTTTCTCTCCCCCCCCCCCCCGAGTATTTCGGTTTCTCCTGCCAATTCTCATGCAGCCAAATCCTCAGTTTCTCTCCTCTTCCATCCGGAATTCCTGCAGTGGTTCTGTTTAAGGCGTATGTACCGAGGCCCTGGGGTCGACTCTGCCTTAAACAGAAATGAGTACCAGGAATTTTTCTGGGGGTAAAGGGCGGCCGAGCATTAAGCTGACAACCTCATGACCATTTGTGAGCCGACTGTCTAGAAAATGTGGAAGTCTTGACGTCTCACATCCTCTTAGCCTCCACGGCCGGTTACAGGGATAGCTTTGCCCTCATTTTATCATATGAAACACATAAATGTACTCTGTGGGCCAAATGTATGTCTAATTTATGTTACAGAAGGCGACACTCATAGTAACGGATCTGCTTGAAATGGTTAAACAGGAAGTGCCCCACTTCCCCGAGATAACTGTTTCATTGACTGGGAGGTATGCAGTGAGAGACAGTGACTCATAGAAAGCTGGAAAGAAGAGACTGGAGTTCATACCTTAACCGAAAAATTCTGCCACAATTAAAAACTACCAGTGATGGTGTTTGAACTCTTGTTCTTGTGGGTTTAGTGCAAAAACTTGTACAACTGGAAGGCACTTTAAAAACCCGAACAGAGCCGGTTACCGTAGCGTTAGCGTAACGACTTAGTTGCATGTGTACACAGTTTCCTCTGAAACCTGTCACCTGCTTTCACACTGGTTTCTTGCGCGGCTTATTCCTCCACCCTGAAGATGGAGGCGACATGTTCCTCCTCATAACCATCGCTGTGAGGAATTTTGTCAGGTAAGACTGCTGGAAATGTACGACTTAACCTCAAACATATTTCAGACACACAGCAACACCGGGAGGTTACGAAATATTCGGAAATAGATCGAACTGGATTCAAGGAAACTAGATTTCCAGTGAACTTTGGTTTATATATTCTAAATTCGACATTACTGATGGTTTCGTATTCTGGCAAATAATGAATTTTTGGTACCAATATAGCGAATACATGAAACTTTAAAATATTACTGGGGACTGAAGAATGTGGGATGTGGCGCCTTGTAGATCTTGTGTTAAACGACGTTTCGGAGGAACTTATCGCATCCATCTTCAGGGTAGAAAAATCCACGAGTGAGAAATCAGTGTGAGCAGGTGGCTGGAGACTGCAGAAGTTCCTCCGAAACGTCGGTTCATACAAGATTTACATGGCGCCTCATCCCAGAAGACGGCATTCTTCATAGTCACTGCCGTGAAAACCTCAAATCTTACATTATTGGAAACTGTTCTTGTCAACTTTAACCACAAAGAAGAAGGAACTGGTCCATGTCACACAGTAAACCTGTACACGGAGACCAATTATTATGAATCATAACGCTTCAGAACGGTCGCCACAAATAGGTTTTTGTTTTGTGCTCACTTTAACCAATTCTGTAGATTGAGTATATCCGATAGCCTGGTTCGCGCCAAAAGGATTACAGGAAGATTGAAACCAGTTCAGGCATCAAGGGATATGTTGCATGGCGTCTCATTGAGGCGGGAATACTGAAATGAAAAATCTCAGCTAAGCTACAAATTTTGTGTGAAACACTTGCTGTGTGTGGCTGTGTGAGGCTCTCTCACCAGTGCCTCATCCTCTGGGATATATCGCGGTGTGTTCCGGGACATGTTCGCCGAAGTTTAAGAGGAATGTATTGCTCCCATCTTCAGAGTCAAAGAGCAAGCCAAGAAAGCTACCAGCAAGAAGCGTTGCTTACATCTTTGAGTAGACCACTTTACGGAAGAAAAGTGCCGTGTGTTCAATTAGATTTTCGGGTACGAGGATGTTGGATACAATCAGATGTTATAAATAGAATCTAATATGCTTACATTTCTAACGATGATATAAAGATCTACCTCACCATCTGATGATGATACCTCAGAGTTGTTTTATTTACAAGTTACAGCTGTGATAACCTCAGATCCATTGCACAATTTAAACACAGAAATTAGTCACTATATTTAGTTCAGGATTACTGGGATTTTAGACATTGACCGTCGTACGATATTCTAAATAACACTAAGGAGCATGATGTTTCGGAAGCTGGATCTGTTTCCGTCCTCAGGAGAAGATGTGGGAGATACTTCATTGGGTCATCTAGAAAGAGGTACGAGTTATGACTGAACTGAGCTCTTTCTAATGGACCTAGTCATGGCCGCGCCATAGCTCAAGCGGTTAGTCGCTGACTTCCCACAGCGGTGGCCCGGGTTCGATATCGGGTCTGGTCAAGTGGGATTTGCTGTGGACAAAGTGGCGCTGGGACAGGTTTTCTGCGAGTAATTCGGTTTCCCCTGCCAATCTTCATTCCACCAAATGCACCATATTCATAATCACCCGGGGAGGTACAATAGGCCAATCACTGGCCGCCGTGCCGAGTGGACCCAACTGGACTTCACCCCCCACTAATAGAATTAAAAAAAAATAATTTAATGGACCAAGTCACCGCGTTCAGTGGTTGAGGTTATCTCTAACGGACCCAACAGAGTAGGTGTCGCCCATACCCCCATCAGAAGACGGAAACAACCCCAGTTTCAGACACGTTTTATTCAGTATTCAGTAATTCTGAGTATTATGCACCATCGTCAGAACCCTTTAGAATCCAAATTATATTAGGATTGATGTACAGTATTTGCCAACTTTAGCGGATAGAGGGTGTCGCGTGGTCAGCGCAACGAATCTCCACGGCCGTTAATTTCGGTTTTCTAGACCGGAGCCGCTATTTCCTTGAAATAACTCCTCAATTATCCTCACGAGGCTGAGTGGACACCGTACCAGACCCATTACTTCTCAGAAAAAGAAACTGGTAGCCCCGGGAACCAAACCCGGACCTCTGAATGTAGCCAGGAATTCTGATCACTAGACCACATTCGCCGACAAGCGGCGGTCGCGGTAGGTATAGTTCGCTTGCGGACTAAAACCACGGAGTTTGTATTTTGTTTTGTTTGTATAGTATTTGATAATTTCACGACGTAACTGAGGTAGACGGAAACAGTTGTTGCCAGAGTTCATCGTGCTATGGAAGCTGGAACAAGGAAATTACACAACACAAATAAATGAAGATTCAAAGAAGATAAAACAGCCAATTACTTGAGGACAATTATGCGGCTTAATTACGGAGACTGAGGAAGCGGCGTTCCAAATATTTTATTTGATATTTCTAGAACTTCCATTGCGGTTCCTTTCTTTATGATTATGAGCTACGCTTTCGAGGTATGCGGAGAGGAGGATAAATCTTACGGCATTCCTTGTAAAGTTACTGAGACGGCACAGAGGTCAGTGACCTCCTTTTGTCTTCTGTCTCCGGCACAACAAAAGTTACACTTAATAGGCCTTCGAAAGGGGACGTCTATATTTCCACTCCCTTACCACTTTGTGGCGCACTACTCGTAATATAAGTCCGCTGTCTTATAGCGTACCTGTATATGTGTGCAAGAAACTTGTTCAAATGAAATCCGTTCTGGATAGGTCTGAGTTTGCAGCACCGTGAACGGGTTTCATTTGAACCACCATCATATGTACGTACGGAAGTATATATAGGCTCTATATACATGTAGACCTATATATAAATAAGTATATGGATGTGTATATACATGTGTGTATGTAAGAAGGTAAGTGGGTGTAAACAACTTTGTTTGTCTATATGGTATTGTATATGCTTACACTTTCGTACACGCATGCGTAAATTATCTGCGTATCTATGATCGTTATCAATTTCATGGACTGTATCATTACACTACCTCTTGCGGTTCGAAATATGTGTATAGAGTACTGTAATGTCTAAATTGGAGGCGGCAAAGGTTAGGGAAAGACTGCCAGTGAGCAAACAAACAACACACAGAGTTCATATGGAGAGGTTCAATCTCAAGAAATTAAATGAGGTAGAGGGTAAAGAGCAGTACTGTGTTGAAATCTCAAATAGGTTCGTGGCTTTGGAAAACTTGGACACTGAGGTGGATGATGATAAAGCTTGGGAAACTATTAGAGAGAATATAAAAATGTCTGCCAAAGAGAGTCTAGATTATTATGAACCGAAGAAGGATAAGCCATGGTTCGATGAAGGATGCTCAAAATTATTAGATCAAAGAAAGCAGGCCAAATTGCAATGGTTACAGGATCCAAGCGAGTTAAATGGGGATAATCTGAAGAATATAAGACGTGAACCCAGCAGGCATTTCAGGGGGAAAAAAAAGGAAAATCTGAAAGACAAAATTGGTGAGCTTGCAATGAACAGTAAAAACAAGAACTTTAGAGACCTGTATAGAGGAATAAATGACTTTAAGAGCGGTTACAAGCCTAGCAGTAACTTAGTGAAGGATGAGAATGGTGATCTGCTTCCAGATTCCCACAACATTTTGAATAGGTGGAGGAACTACTTCTCTCACTTATTGAATGTGCATAGGGTCAGTGCTGTTAGGCAGAAAAACCATACAGCTGAGCCGTTAGTACCTGATCCTAGCCCTTTTGAGGTTGAAAGTGCTATTGCAAAATTGAAACAGTATAAATCGCCAGGTAGTGATCAAATTCCGGCAGAAATTATTCAAGCAGGAGGCGAAATATTACGTTCTAAGATCCAATTACTTCTATTTGGCGTAAGGAAAAATTGCCTGATCAGTGGAAGAAGTCTATTATTGTACCAGTGCACAAGAAGGGTGATAAAACTGACTGTAGTAATTATCGGGGGATATCACTACTATCAACTTCATACAAAATGTTATCCAATATTCTTCTCTCAAGGTTAAATCCATATATAGATGAAATTATTGGGGATCATCAGTGTGGGTTTCAACGTAACAGATCAACTACAGATCAGATCTTTTGCATTCGTCAGATATTGGAGGAAAAGGGGAGTACGATGAGAGAGTACATCAGCTATTCGTAGACTTCAAGGNGCCATTAGGAAGGTCCAGGGAAACCAAGTGGGACTGAAATTAAATGGGACACATCAGCTGTTGGTCTACGCCGATGATGTGAATCTACTGGGTGATAATGTAGATACCACAAAGGAAAACACACAAACGTTAATTGACGCAAGTAAAGAGGTTGGTCTAGAAGTAAACACAGAGAAAACAAAGTATATGTTACTGTCTTGTCACCAAAACGCAGAACAAAATCATGACATAAAGATAGGAAACAGATGTTTCGAAAATGTGGCACAGTTCAGATATTTGGGATCAACGATAACAGATCGAAACCTGATTCAGGAGGAAATTAAGAGGCGATTGAACTCGGGTAATGCTTGCTACCATTCAGTCCAGAACCTTTTGTCTTCTAATCTGCTGTCCAAAAACATAAAAATTAGAATATACAAAACTATAATTTTGCCTGTGGTTCTGTATGGGTGTGAAACTTGGTCTCTGATATTAAGGGAGGAACATAGACTGAGTGTGTTTGAGAACAGGGTGTCGAGGAGAATATTTGGACCGAAGAAAGATGAAGTCACAGGAGGTTGGAGAAAACTGCATAATGAGGAGCTTCATAACTTGTACGCTTCTCCAAGTATAATTAGAATGATAAGAATAAGAGGTTGGATCGAACCCAGAGCCATTCTGGACAACTTGGAGAGGATAAAATTCTTGACACTATTGATACTCGAGCTCCGACCCCTCAGTCGTCCAGTCCGTAGCCAGTCGCTATACCGACTGAGCTATCCCGGCTCCCGCCTGTATTATAAATCTCTTCTTATGTTCAAAATTGGTCTTCCCATTTTGTCTGTTAGATAATACCCCAAAAGAATTATGCATTTTTCCGTGTTTCCCTACTGTTTTCACTTGCACAGCTTAGTCGTGTTGCAGTGAAAGGGGCGCTGAAATAAAAACGAACTTATGAATGTTGAAAGTGTCATGAGGTGGGCAGCAAGCACTTCGTAACCTGAGCAGTAATCAGATTCACGCTACGGCTGTTTTATCCCAAGGTAAAGATCTCCCGTACTACTGCTGTGTAGCAGGCCTCAGAAACGGTCTCAATATGACAGAGAGAGGGAGAAATCTGCCCTCCTTCTTCTTCCTTCGTATCCAGACTCTTCATTCCGTAGCCAGTTGCTGTACTGAGCTACCCAGGGACATGAGCAAATTAACTGACCGGCAAAAGTTGAAGAACTATTACATAACGGAATCGCCGATAAAGTGGGAGACTACTTCTGCATGAGCGCTCTGCTCCATGATTCTAGTCAAAACGAAACGTAAAGCTATCCCTGTAACAGGCCGTGGAGTCCCATAGGGTGTGAGACGTCGAGGCTCCCACATTCTCTAGACAATCGGTTCACAGATGGCGGTGAGTTTGTCAGCCTTACGCGTCGGCCGCCCTTTAGCCCCAGGAAGCTTCCTAGTACTCATTTCTGTTAGAGGCTGAATTGACCCCAGGGCCATATTGCGGTTGGAAGGATTAGGTCAATAGAGAAATCCGGTGGCCTCATCGCAAATCGAACCCGTGACCTTCCGGCTTGTAGCAGAGTGCCTCAAGGACTAAAGGAAACTACGAAAGACCTAAGTCGGGGTAGCCAGTGACCAAGCAAGTGTTCGAACAAGGATATTCATCCATCCATTCACCCTCGATTCATTCACCGATGGTTTAATTAACGATACTGTAACTAGAGGGAACTATATAGGCCTATGCAGGGTGATCAGGTAATAATTAACTGGAAAGAATTTGCAGTGAAACGTTAAAATGGTACAGTTGTCCCTGTGCTTAATTAATTAAGCACCACGACATGAAGACGTATGGGTGAGTGAAGGTATAACTCCATCATTCTTGGCTTCGGCACTAGATTGAGGTGAGTGGTCAGCTTCACGCTCCGGCTGCTTTACTTCCGCAGGAAACTGTCCCCGTTACTCGGTTATATAGGAGGTGGGATGGGTCCCAGAACAGGTCTGGAGGTTTCCTCTGCCGGGAATCGAACCCCGGATGTCCAGCGTGTAGCCCATTGCTATACCCAGCTCTGGAATGAAGCGGTCATGGCCTAACGTGAGGCATATGCCTGGAAGGTCTATGTAAGCCACAAAATACCTCATTCAGTGAGTCTCGAGCCGACATTTGAACCCGAGCTCCCCTGTTTACAAAGCAAGAATGCTGGTTATCAACCCACGGAAATGTTTAATGCTCCATCTACACCGGCCTGGTCGGTAATGTCTCATGTCTGAAATCTCAATGCACAGTACATGAGCCTAACATTCGTGGGGAATTATTTAAAAAAAAAAAAGTGTTCTGAGGGCGGCGGAAAAGGGGAGGGGGAGGGCAAGAAAATGGGTAAAACTTGATTGTTTGTTGAAGGTAAGGGGGGAAAGGAGAGATACATGAAAGGTAGATGGGTCACGTGACTTACACGTGAGTGAAGGTTGTCCGGCGAGTGGCTGGATGTAAATGCCAACACAACACGTACTGGTGGATTCTTCTGCAGCATTCGCTGTTTCATCCCCCCTAACCCCCTTCACCCGGTTCTTGGTCCGGGAGGGGTGCGGTGTATTGAAATTTATCTCGACAGGTATATGAAAGGGGGGCGGTTACCCCAGTGCGAAGGGATACAGAAAACAGGTGCAATGTTTGTCATATAATAGGATCTGGTACCCTTATCAACTCCCCTGGCTTCCCCGTCCTGTGGCGTAATGCCTTTTTCAGACGCGAAATAAAAGCCGGTTAACAAAGGAACCCGAAGTTGCCTTCCAGCCCGTGCAAGAAGAATGGCATGACATGGCGCAAGGGACAGAAGGTAGTCATAAAATGAAAACATTAAATTTAGAGATCTTAAAAAGTTCGTGATGATGGTATATTAATGCAATTATTGTTTCTGAAGATCATCCATCGTCTTCCTTTTGTATTTAAAACAGCGTTTCAGAGACTGGATTATGTCTCCATCTTCAGATGGAACCTACTAAGACGTGCCCAATCGATAAAACTAGTCGCTATCTCCGGACACCTACACCAACACAAGACAGTACATATGAACTAAGCACAGCACAAACCAACTGCGAGAGTTACGGGAAAACATTAAACAACTCCATATGTAAGAGGCCTAGGACCAGAGCATTACTTGAACAGAAGTTATCACTGAAGAGGTAAACGCTCTGTATGGTACCAACATAAAAAACTCTAATTTTCCTACTTAATCTACACTAGCCGTGTGGAGTTTTGTTGTGTTTTGTCTCAACTCTTGCAGATTGTTTGTGTTGTGCTTAATTCGTGTGCCCTATCTTGTGTTGGTACTGGTGTCCGGGGTTAGGAAGACTAACTCTATCAATTGGGCCAAAATGAGTAGGTTCCACCTGAAGACGGAGACATAATCCAGTCTCCGAAACGCTGTTTTAAATAAAAACAGGACGATGAATAATGTTCAGAAACAATAATTGTATTAAATTTAGAGACTGAGAACGTTTCAAATGTTATATTTAATATTTTACTAATAGCACGGTCTTCTTTGTTGCAATATAATGTAGTCCGAAACGTCGGGCTTTCTTCCAAGCTACACGACGTTGCAATCCAGAAGGTTATATTACAAAAGCTTCATGTCCTATGTTTATCACTACGGCGTGTTTCAGCGCCATTGAGTAGTACAGCAGCAGAATATAGCATACTATATGATGCCGTGAAGTCTGGTAAACGTTCATTGACGCCACGGAGGAGCGAGGAGCACTCTGCTTACTGCTCGCTTGTTGTTGGTTGTTCGAGCTTAATATTAAGGCAGTACGTTTCTCCGAAACGTCGAAGAACTACCCGCCTACACGGCATCACATCCTAGAGACAGTCACCGCTATAATAATCTAAAATCCAATCATTAAATTCCGTTGAAATTTTTTAATATATATGTAACGTAAATTTGTCTTTGTGATTTCATTAATTAAGCATATGCCATGTAGACATATGAGGGAGTGGAGGTGTAGCTCCACCATTCTTGACCTCGGAACTAGATGGATGTGCGTGGTCAGCTTCACTCCCCAGCCGATTTACTGCCGGGGAAATCGCCCACCAGTACCCACTGGATAGGGGCTGAGTGGGCCACAGAGACGGTCTGGACAACATGAAGAAAAAATATTCTTAACTCTGCTGGGAAACAAACCCCGACTAAATGGCTTTGCAGTTTCGGAGATGAAACACATGGAAGGATACACCAACCTTACCGATTACTGAATAATTTTATGCACATGAAGAAAATAATAGGCAGTAGTGACGCTTACACATAACAGTTATGCACTGTAAGGTAAAATTGTCCTTGTGCTTAATTAAGCACTACGCCATGAAGACGTATGGGGGAGTGGACGTATGACTCCTCCATTCTTGACTTCGGCAATAGATGGAGGTGAGTGGTAAGCTTCACGTCCCAGTGAAATCGTCTCCCGATACCCATTGGTAAGGAGGCTGTCTGGGCCCCAGAGGCAGTTTGGACGACGCGGAGAAGATTCTTGACCCATACCAGGACTCGAACCCAGATCCCTCGGTCGCCCAACCCGGAGCCAGTAGCTATACCAACCACGCTATCTCGGCTCCTATAATAATCACGTGCCTTTAATATAAATGCTATTTACGAAAAAAGCTGTTTGTGGTTTCGAGTCTTCCCCTTCTTCCACTCATTTGTGCCTCCAGTTTCCGTGTTGCATCAGGTCATGGACCACCAACACCATTATCTAGCCCAGGAAAATCTTGTAACAGTCGCACAGGCTAGAACTTTACAGAGAAATTGAGGTTGAGTTCTGTGTCTTATTCATTATACTGTCACACAATCTAGTGACTATAGACGGGGTTTGCATTGGTAATCGGATTTATTGAACACTTTAACACACAACTGGCGACTACTTTGAACAAATAACCACTACACATAGTCACGGTCTCCACTGCGCTGCTTGGTAACATCTTCTAACAGTGGACGTTCCCCTGCTCCCGGGCTCACGTCCTTGGCAGGCCGGTGGCCATCTCACACCAAACTCTCACTCTTATTTTTATATAGCCCCGGCACGGATCGCACAGAAAACGTCTGTTCTCTCGTTGCTGGGAAGACAATGTGTCCACGGAGCTGTTCCCTAGTAGCGGCTGTTGTACTGTCGCCTGTGTACACAGCTGTGACTTGGCAACGGGTTTGCATGCCTCAATACTGATGCATTATTTCATTTTGATGGATTAGAATTACTATCTTCCAATCAGAATAGGTTAATCTAACGGATCATTCGGTGGTCAATCTGTCGTGGGTCATTTTACGATGCCAGTCAGTAGCCGGACTACAAGCCATTCAGTCCAATGGTAGGATGCCTGACGAAGGATGAAGTGGAAAGGATTTTGAAGGAAACAGGTTTAAAAAAAAGGTAAAGTAGTCCCTGTAACAGGCCGTGGACGTCCATAGGGTTGTGTGACGTCGCGGCTCCCACATTTTCTCTAGACAATCGGCTCACAGATGACGGTGAGGTTGTCAACCTTACGCGCCGGCCGCCTTTTACCCCCCCAGGAAGATTCCTGATACTCATTTTTGTTAGAGGCTGAGTCGACCCCAGGGTCATAGTGCGGATGGAAGGATTAGATAAACTGAATAAATCAGAGACCTAACTGGGAGGAACGAAACAGTCAGGGCTTAATTGAGGTATTATTTCGGCATCTGCCTAGTGGGACTGAGGAAAGCCACGAAAGACGTCAGCAAGGATAGGCAGTAACCCGGCGAAGATTCGAACCGTGCATCACCCTAATACAAGTCTAGAACTTTGATATTATTCAAACCCCCTTTTTTGTTTCAGGTACATGTGGCTGGCTGACTGATTGAATGAGGGTTCATTTAACGATTGTTTTTCAACTAAATGGTTTTTCACAACGTCCTGTGGTAGGCCGAAGCGGAAGTAGGCGGTTGCGGCCTGTTTCAATGCACGCTAAGAAACAGTTTGTAATGAATATTTATATCTTGTGCGATGTAACACTATGTATCCTGTTGAAAGTCAACAGACGTTACGGAGGAATATTTCGACTCCATCTTCAGGGTCGACATTGAAGATGGAGGTGACACATTCCTCCGAAACGACGGTTGGCTTTCGATGGACTACACGGCGTTATACCCAATAAGATAAAATCCTTCATAACCACCGCGGCGGGAACCTTAAATCCTGCAATGTTGTTTATTTATCATTTATTATCATACACTGTGTCTCCAACATTAAACAGTGTTTGGGGGTTGGGTAACCCTCCTGTTCTTCCATTTTCTGAAAATCTGGAACGAATAACACAATAACGAGTTAACAAAATGCTGTGTGGAGCATTGGTATGAAAATATTATCGATATAATAACAAAAGAAAATCAACTGGGTTGTTAATCTAGGGCTTACTGCAGAGGCATTCAAGCCTGTACCGACTTCACGTACTCACTCCTGTACAGGCATTCAGGCCTGTACCGACTTCACGTACTTACTCCTGTACAGGCATTCAGGCCTGTACCGACTTCACGTACTCACTCCTGTACAGATTCAGGCGTGTACCGACTTCACGTACTTATTCCTGCACAGGCATTCAGGCCTGTACCGACTTCACGTATTCACTCCTGCACAGGCATTCAGGCCTGTACCGACTTCATGTACTTACTCTTGTGCAGGCATTCAGGCCTGTAACAACTTCACGTACTCACTTCTGCACAGGCATTCAGGCCTGTACCGACTTCACGTACTCACTTGTGCTCAAGTATTCAGGCCTGTACCGACTTCACGTACTCACTCCTGCACAGGTATTCTGTTCACGTCCCTTACTGTAACTGCAGAATACTCGCGCGCTTTACTGACGACATGTACTTAGGTCTAAATGCATAATACGACAGGAGTCAAGCGGCAACTAATGCTACGCCACTTTAATGCGTGTTGCATAACCACCAAGCTGTAGGTTCACTGAGTTAACACACTGCACTGATATTGACCCTTAGAATGATACATATCCGCGTTTCCGTGATTCCTTTAAGCATAAAAATCACTATAATCTTAATTAAGGCTTATATGATTAATCTATTAATTACGAGATAGTGCAGTCGGTACAGCAACCCACTTGACCAGAGCCGGCNGTGATTATGATGATGGAGAATTTGGTGGAATGAAGATTGGCAGGGGAAATCGAAGTACTCGGAGAAAACCTGCCCCATCGCCACTTTGTCCACCACACATCCCACTTGACCAGACCCGGGATCGAACCCGGGCCGCCGCGGTAGGAAGCCAGCGACTAACCGCTTGAGCTATGGCGCGGCCCTTGCAGTCCGTTGAAATTCATCCCACATTTCGGAGCAACATAATGCCCCCTGTTGGAAGAATAAACCAAGCAACAGACTAGCGTGGAGCAGGTATTTTTCGACCCTGACATGTCCCAGACATATCCCAGAGCCCTTCATAACAACCGCTGCGAGAACCTCAAATCCTACATAGAAACGGAAATCGTACGGAGGGAAAACAGTAATAAAAAACAAACTCCGTGGCCTGTAGTCCACAAGCGAACTATACCGACCGAGTGACCGCCGCTTGTCGGCGAAGTTATTACCAAATCTAGCGAACTGTGTCGCGTGGTCAGCGCAACGAATCCCCACGGCCGTTAATCTCGGTTTTATAGACCGGCGCCGCTATTTCCTTGAAATAGCTACTCAGTTATCCTCACGTGGCTCAATGGACCCCGTTCCAGAGACACTACTTCTCAGAAAATCTGGTAACACCGGGAATCGAACCCTGGACCTCTGGATCTGTGACCATTAGACCAATAACATGTGTGAACTGTATTTTCGTTTTAAGTTAGTTCTGTGTTATCTCAGCATCGTGGCCCTTAGTGGCCAGTGGGAAGCCGAGACAACGGTCGCGCCCGTCGCATGTATTTGTGCACAAGAATTCAAAGTGGGCGCAGAAGCGTGACTTCGGATCAAAATAACACGCCATGGGACTGATTCATTGACTGTACACACACAACGCCTCCATTGAGAGAGACATACTGCTGCGTCACACTTCCTCGAAATAGCTGTCCTTTGTTTTGTGATGTCGTCCAGTTTCATTTGCTTGTTGCGAATGTCTCTGGACATTGCTCCCCGAACGTCAACCTCTACTTTCGGCTTACGCAGCATCAACTAGTCACGTCATTTTCCGTTCCTCATGCTTTTCTGCGTGAAAGATCTCTTTCCGGATATGCGGCGATAGTGTTCCGTATCGCACACTTGAAGTCCACACGTCATTTCCGGTACAGATGACTTTCTTCTATTCTTTACAATTTATTCTAGATCAGGGCTTGTGTTTAATTTCGCAAAAAGAAAACAGTAACTCCGAATGTCTAAAATAATACTAAAATTTAGGCCGCGCCGTAGCTCAAGCGGTTAGTCGCTGGCTTCCCACCGTGGGGCGGCCCGGGTTCGATCCCGGGTCTGGTCAAGTGGGATGTGTGGTGGACAAAGTGGCGATGGGGCAGGTTTTCTCCGAGTACTTCGATTTCCCCTGCCAATCTTCATTCCACCAAATTCTCCATCATCATAATCACCCGGGGCAGGCTACAATAGGCCAATCAGTGGCCGCCGTGCCGGGTGGACTCAGTTGTATTCCAACGAATTAAAACAAAAATTAAAAAATTACTGAAATTTACGTGATCCCCTAGTTGGTTGAGGTACTATGTTACAAGGCGGAAGGTCGCGGGATCGAATCCCGTTGAATTTTCAATTGACATAATCCTTCCAGCCGCACTATGGCCCTGGGGTCGATTCAACGTTTAACAGAAATGAGAACTAGGAATATTCCTTGGGGGTAGGTAGTTAGTTATTCGAGAGGGTGGGTTTCCCCATGCACTGAAACCTGTATTGGTCCATTGTGTTTCCCTCTATGATATTCTACTAGTCTCTATATCCTACCGGTACTGGTGCTTACCATCAGTCCCGCCCAGCCAGCGAGACCGGCTCTACTAGCTGAGAGGTATCTATAATGCTTCCCCCATCTACCAGAGGTATTAGAGACTGCTGTTGGGCGGGAAACGTCCGTAATTTGGCTCAGTGACCTCCTTTGGAGATATGAGGTTCTTTTACGTGCCGTGAAGCTACGACACGGGACCCACGACTTAAATTCCTCGGGGGTAAAGCGCGGCCGGCGCGTAAGGCTGACAACCTTACTGCCATCTGTGAGCCGATTGTCTAGATGTGGGAGCCTCAACAGCTCACAACCCTATGGGCCTTCGCGGCCTGCTACAGGGATAGCTTTACCTTTTACGTGATACCCTCCCCCATCTCTGCTGGTCAGTCAAAAAGCAATTCTGCATATTGTTACAGGTCCCTGCCAGGCTGTACGGTGACACCAGGGACCTGAGCACCTCTACAAGCTATACATACAGTGAGCTGTAAAATTGTCTCCCCATATAATGTGGAGGAGGTCACGGTAACCGCGCGGTCTAAGGCATGTACTGTCTTCGCTCGCTCGGAAGCCGGGATCGTTGGTTCGAATCCCACACAAGGCATGGATGTTTGGTATTTGTGTATGTGTTTATTATGTGTTTGTGTTGCCCTGTGTGTAGGTGGAGGCCTTGCGACGAGCTGATGACTCGTCCAAGGTGTCCTACTGTCTGTAAAATGATCATGAAACTGAAGAAAAAAAAATCAGATGCCAGGGCCCAAGGGGGCTGTAGAGCCAGTGGAAAAAAAAAGTATTGTGGCACATTTGCTCCAAGCAAGAACTGTGGAGCCAAAGACTCAGCCACTGCTAGGTAATGGCGCTGAAACAACATTCATTTCTAGGGAACGGCTCAGTAAACACGTTCCCGTTGCAACGGATACGCATGCATAAATAGAGTTACTTTTGGAAACGATGTTTTCTACTCGGTCCGTGGAAAGGGGTTATAAGAAAAGCAAATGGGCAATGAAGTCAGTTCTGTACAGAAGGCTTTGAAGAACAGGGACAGAAGAAACGAAGCAGTTCGAAGGGAGCTGCCGTTCAGAGTGGAATTGAGCCCGGAAGCAGAGGAGTAGCCATTGTTAGAAGCAGTTATCAGGCAACTACTAGTGAAGACACTGCGAGCTGGAAAAGACTTATAAAGTATGGAAATCAGCGATGGCGCTCTAATTAGATGTAACTACGATTTGTGTACAAAAGTGGTCGACTAATCCCATATAAAATCCAAAACCCCGTCGAGAGTCAATCATACACACGACAGTATAGTCATGAACAAATTCGCAGAATATTCTGACGGCTGCAGATACATTTTCCGAGAGCGTCTTTGTTAAATATCACTGGCTTGCCAGAACTGCGCGTGGATGCACCTATGCTTTGCGTACTTCTACAGAACTCGGCTACCCTTTTCGGATACTGGATCTGTTTCCGTCCTCAATGAGGGGTGGGAGACAACTACACTGCTGGGTCCGTCACTAATAGGTTGTCCAGTGACTGAGGTTATTACATTGAACGCTCATACAAGGGGCATACGCCCAGAACATACATACGAGGGAGGCACGTAAGTACATAAGAAAATAACATACACACATATAAAAATAACAAATTCATAAAATAATGATACATGATGAGAGTAAATGTATACATTACAGAAACATGGACGCCGCAAAAGGAAAATAACGCGGGACGGGGAAAGAATTTCGTTCTCAAACAAACACGTTTTAGTGTTAACAACGACTGACTTAAGATCTAGTTCAGTGCGACGGTTTCAAAGTGAAGAATTGCCTGACGATGGCCAAGTAAGGCCGAAACATGTGATTTTGATGGTATTTTAAATTAAAGAAAGACTGGGAACATTTTTAAGTTGCATTGAGGACAGAGGTGTATGAGTGGGTGGGGCTATCTCTTTCTGAAGGGACCCAACAGAGTACGTGTCTCTCGCCCCTTCAGCTGAGGGCGGAAACAGATCCAGTTTCCGAAACGTTGTGTTCTTTAGTGTTCTTTAGCATACGGGAAGATGGAGAGACAAATCCCGCGCGTCATGCACCGTCGTCACAACTGTTTACAATCTGCCTTCACAGCAACATCTGCAAGAAGTACACAAACGGCCCACGTCCAATGCTAATAGAACTTTTCTAAATGACACAGATGTAAAGTTGTACGTTATTTATCATTATATTATTATTATTATTAGAGGGGGTGGGTTTCCCCATGCACTTAGACCACTTATTGGTCCATTGTACGTCCCCCTTTAATTTCTACTGTCGTCATATCCTACCGGTACTGGTGCGTGCTATCAGCCCCGTTCAGCCAACGAGGTCGGCCTTCGGTACCTGATATTTCCCCCATCTACCAGAGGCATTGGAAACTACTTTGGCGGGAAATTGTTGTCTAATTTTGCTCAGAGGTCTCCTAGAGACATGAGGAACTTTTACGTGCCGTAAATCTACGACACGGGACCCACGGCTTTAAGTCCCTACCGGAGGACTTGTTCCCTGAATTTTTCCGCCCTTAGAACTTCCACGACCTCCGCCAGGTTTGAACCCCTGTACTTTGAGTCATGAGGTGGGAACGTTACCCATAGACTACGGAGGCCGCTAAGTTGTACGTTAACATGACACATATTTAAAAGTGCGTGTGGCATAAATTTTTGATGGGGGCAAAATATGGGTCTTTATTTCAACATAAAAATCAGTAGTTTTTCCAAATATAGCAGACCAAAAGGAACGTTTTTTGTATTTACTATTTTCATCCACGATGCATCATACAAGAGAAACGGGGTACCGACAGTTTGAGTGCCCCTGTGCTTGATATCGAAACAGAGAAGCATAAATAATTTTCCTCGGGTGGGCGTTCGCAAAGGAACGTTTGTCGGCACTCTTTAACTCTTTTCATATGGCGAGATCTGAGGTACTCACGGAGGTGACTATGAAGAGTGAAGTGACGCCGTGTTGTCTTGTATTCTTAAGTGAAGGTAGTATTTTCCTTCAAATTTCGATAACGAGCTACCAGGCTACACGGCGTCACACCTCAGCAGTCCATCGTTTAGAATACCAACCACCGTGAGTACATCATATTTCCAGACATTCTCTCGTTCTACTGAACCTAGAAGTTCGTTACCGCTTTCACAAAAGTCCGATAACCCTAAATTGACAAGAAAAAGTTATCCGGAAGTGGGGTTGCTGTATCTGCGTTTTTTTTTGGCGGGGGTTTGCGTTATGACGATATCAAAATCACAGATTATATGTAGCGTCGAATGGTAGGATAACAAATGAGTTGCAAAAGATTTGGAAGGAGACGGTCATGGAGCAATTGAGCTACTATGCTGGTATTTGTCTGGAGAGACTGAAGAAGACCATGAAAGACCTCAGTCAGGATAGCCTGTGTCCCAGAACTTCCTGAAAAGAAGTCTAGAGCGTTCAGTTGTCTCTACCTTGTTAATTAGTGGCGCCGTCTGTTGCAATATGCAAAACAACAGGACGACAACGCCTACCGCTACCTGCGAAGTCTTTCCATTTCTTAATTACATCGCGTCAGTGCCCGTTCGCAGAAACTGGCCACAGTGGGCGTGACGGGTGCAAGTGTGTCCGTGATTTCTCACACAGAATGCAGGAAGTTTCGTGTCCCCCGGGCAAAAGGTCAAGTCTCATTCCCAGGCCACAGCCTGCAGCTTCTAATTGGCCCGTGCAACCTGTTCTTATCCAGCCTACACGTTCCACTAACTCTCTATGGCTTATGGACGTACCAGGGTTTGACTCCCAACACTGGCGGTGATTTTCCTATTTGCCACTCATGTGAGCCAAAATAGCCATTTTTTTTTCTTTTTTTTCTTGGCACTACAGCCCCGGTGGGCCTAGGCCTACCTCCATGAACTTCTCCGTCCACTTCGGTTTTTCTAGATCTTACACATTCGGTAGGACTCCTTGGGCGAGTGATCAGCTCGTCTCAAGGCCTCTATCTGTACACAAACACAGAAAAACGCACACAAACATTCATGCCCTGAGTGGGATTCGAACCCACGATCCCGGCTTCCGAGCGAGCGAAGACAGTGCATGCCAAAATAGCCAAATACCGAACAAAAATGAAATCCGCAGGACTGGTTAAACCGTCAGGTGAATGTAATGTTGTCCCTGTGCTACGCCATGAAGGCGTATGGGGAAATGGATGTATAGATCCACATTCTCTTGAACTCGACACTAGCTTGAGGTGAGTGGTCAGCTTCACGCCCTGGCCTCTTTACTCCGGGGAAAGAACCCCCGTTACCCATTGGATAGGAGGCTGGGTGGGCCCAAGAGCCGGTCTGGACAACGCGGAGAAGAGAAAATTCTTGATTCTACCTGGACTCGAACTCCGACTCGTCAGTTGTTCAACCCGTAGCCAGTCTCTATACTGACTCGGCTCTCGCTAAACCGTTAATGCTACTTTTATTGTTTTCCGGGTTATGACGCCGTGTAGTTTGGTAGGTGGTTGTGGGTTACCTACTGCCGCAGCCTTCAAGATGGAGCATGTAGTATTAATTGTAAAACTGCAGAATCTGCTATATATCAATGTATATTGTGACTAACTTGTTGGATTCGTTGAGCGGAGTCCGTCAGACACTGAAACTGTTCCTCTTTTATGCAACCCCTCTCCCTAGTAAAGTTCGTTGGCTACTAGAAGCTAGGACAGCTCAGTCGGCCGTCGGTACCTGATGTTTCCCCCATCTACCAGAGGCATTGGAAACTACTTGGGCGGGAAATTGTTGCCTAATTTTGCTCAGAGGTCTCCTAGAGACATGAGGTTCTTTTACGTGCCGTAAAGCTATGACACGGGACCCACGGCTTAAAGTCCCTCCCGGAAGACTTGTTCTCTGAATTTTTCGGCCCTTAAAAATTTCACGACCTCCGCCGGGTTTGAACCCGCGTACCTTGAGTCATGAGGTGGGAACGTTACCCCTTGACTACGGAGGCCGCTTCAACGGGTACCTATGGCCCGTTCCTCGGGATTAAAGCGGCCGGGGCGTGATGCTGACCACTCACCACCATCTGATGCCGAGTTCAAGAATCGCAGATCTATTCCTCCACTCTCTCATATACCTTCATGGCTTGGTCCTTAAATAAGTAAAGCACAGGGACAATTTTACCGTGAATTTACTGTGGTAAAGCCGATTTAGAGGAAAGGGACATCGAGTACAGGCCAACAGCTAGTGTACCCTTAGTTTCCTCACAGAGGCGACCTCCATACATCAGTAAAACCTAATAAAAATCGTTACAGCCGTTTTCGAGAAAATGGCCGTTTCTTATTTTGCGAACAATGTGAAAAACTCATGCTTTTCGGAGCTGAGATGTTACGTTCACTGAACACCGATGACTTGAAGACCGAACGTAATGAAACCCGTCCAACAGTTCAGGTGCTAGCAAGACGTATGTATAAACTTACATACATACAAGTATACTGTACACCAAAGACCACTTGTTCGTGCTCAGGCGAGGTCAGAACGAGCAAATCAAAAGGCAATTCTCCAGCAAAAGAAGCTGCGAATAAGAGAAACTGAAAGGTACGTTACAGTTGTTCCTGTCCTTAAAAGACGTCTGGGGGGAGTGGAGACATAGCTCCATGAATACTTAACCGCGTCACTGGATGGAGATTTGGGGTCTGCTTCACGCCCTTGCTGCTTTATTCCCTGGATAATAGTTGCCGGTACATTTGGGTATGGGGTTGAGCTGTCTCTTACGGGAACACAACAGTCGCTAGTCACTACACTGACTGAGCTATCCCGGCTCATAAATGAGCAATTTGAAGAAAACAATAGGTTTGAAAAATACGCCTTTATGTTCTTTATTGGGGGCACGCTATACCATACCTGATTGAGGCACTATGCTATAAGCCGGAAGGTCGCGGGTTCGATTCGCAATGAGGTTATCGGATTTGCAACTGACCTAAACCTTCCAACCGTACTATGGCCCTGGGGTGGACTCAGTCTATAACAGAAATGAGTACCAGGAATATTCCTGGGTGTAAAGGACGGCCGGAGCGTAAGGCTGACAACCTCACCGCCATCTGTGAGCCGATTGTCTAGAAAATGTGAGAACCTCAACTTCTCACAATCCTATGGGCCTCCACGGCCTGCTACAGGGCTACAGCTTTGAGTTTTTATATTCTTTATTACATCGCTCTCCGAACTTTCTGACACGCCCTGCCCATTTTGTCCGAAATTGTTTTACTGACAGAAACGTAACACTTCGCTCTCATTATAAGTACCATGCTGGAATGCTGCAGTGTGCTCTTAAATTGGCCATGAATAACACCGACAAATACGAAAACTAATTAACTCCGTGGCTTGAGTCCGCAAGAGAACTATACCGACCGAGCGACCGCCGTTTGTCGGCGAAGTTAGTGCCGACTTTTTCGGATAGAGGGTGTCGCGTTGTCAGCGCAACGGATCCCCACGGCCGTTAATTTCGGTTTTCTAGACCGGAGCCACTACTTTTCTTTTCAAGTAGACCCTCAATTATCCTCACGAGGCTGGGTGGACCTCGTTCCAGACCGACTACTTCCCAGAAAATCTGGTAGCGCCGGGAACGGAACTCCGACCTCTGTATCTGTAGGCAGGAACTCTGACCACTAGACCACATAGGCGGTCTATGAAAACTAATTCCTCCTTTTTATTTTAAATATGTCTTAACAATCCTGACTGACAGAGAAGACGCTTTACTGCAATTACACTTTCAAAAGTGTACTTTATTCTCATCAACTCACCCTCAAATCACCCTTTCACCCCAAAGATAGGGAACCACTGCTCTAATGGCATACACTTTCATATATCTGTTCTAATATCCTGCAAGTAGGGAAAAGTAATCTTTATATTTGCAGTAGTAATCACCTCCAGCTAGCGCCGAGGTCAAGAAAATGTGGATCTACGTTATACATCCACCCCCCATTCGCCTTCATGGTGTAGTGCTTAATTAGTTGAACACAGGGCCAACTTTTTTTTCCCCTTGGCACTACAGCCCCAGTGGGCCTAGGCCTACCTCCATGAACTTCTCCATTCACTTCGGTTTTTCTAGATCTTAGACATACGGTAGGACTCCTTGGGCGGGTGATTAGTTCGTCGCAAGGCCTCTACATGTACACAAACACAGAAAAACGCACACAAACATCCATACCCTGAGTAGAATTCGAACCCACGATCCCGGCTTCCGAGCGAGCGAAGACAGTGCACGCCTTAGACCGGCCAGGGCCAACTTTACCTTCTGAATAATAATAATATACTCATGAGGATGATTTCTATGGGCTGTTATTGCGATTTCGAAGGAAACACGAAAAAGAAAAGCAACCTGCTTAGCTCAGGCGGAGGTTAAGCTTACAGGTGTTCTCTGGCGCGAGGCATACGGGTGGTAAGACGGGCGCGCACATATCTGCCTGCGTACCTCCTGCCGGCCTACGGCTCGTCTGTGGGAACGCGCAGTCCAGGCAAGTTCCCACGAAAGCCTTCTCTCCCCACAGCCTACCACAAGCACGGCACGGGGGCCCCCACAAGAGGAGAGACAGAAAAAGATGAGGAAGACGAAGACACCTGGTTGGGAGGGGAACGGGGGGGAGGACAGTTGATAGGAGGGTGTATAAGAATTAAGGCCCCCTTTTATGAAAAAAAAACGAGTGGTGGGAGGGGAGACGAGGAGAGGTATATGGCAAGTTCCTTTAGTGCAGGACTTGGGTAAAGAAAGTAGTGTCTGCCCCTTTCCGCCCTGTAGCAGTAGCACCGTGATGCTCTGAGGATAAGCAGTGAATGTTGTGGTCCGGTTAGAAGTTTGACGTGTCTTTTTCGCGTGCGTGTATAGAGACCAGTGATGTTGGCGCCACGCGGTATGGACGCGGCGAGTCATCACCACCACCACCTGCATTTGGAAGGACACGATTACCACGCACCACCTATTTCTCGCACTATTCAGTATAAGAAGGTAAAGAGATCCATTATATTGTCGTCATGGTGGAGGAACATTCTTGGAAAAAATGCTGTCAGTTGCTTAACTGGGTAAGAAAATTCCCTGTTTTTGTGGAACGGAAAGATTCATTAACGTGTTCTACATAAACGTGAGCCGCTGGACCATGTCATGAACTGCGCCGAGTTCTCAGTTTCTGTTTACTGACATGCCCCCATTGGGCTACGGACCCACTGGGCTGACAAGTCCAGTAACAAGCCGTCGATTCTGATGTTAGGCTTTGTTAATTCAAATTTAAGGTTAGGGTTTGGGTTACGTTTTTGAAAATTTCAATACTGCAAGGATGGGGGAATTAGTTCCCATAGCACCTCCTGCAAAAAAGAATTCGCCATCGATTTCAGCCCTATTCATCTAAAACGTTGTCTCCCAAGTTGTCTTTTTCCTTTCATATTTTAATTAATTCAAATTTGAGATTTGCTTTTGGGTTATGTTTTTTGAAAATGAACTTATAATATAGCGAGGGCTGGCAAACTTATTCCCTTAGTGTGTTCGGGGAGTAAAAACAGAATTTCACCTCCCATTTCAGTGTTTTATATCGAAGATTAGGTCTCCTAAGTGTGTTTCCCCTTTTGATATTTTTCTATCCAAATTCTCATTTCCCAGATGCGACTAATATGACGAGCCCACTTCGTTCTGCTACGTTTATTTGCCTAAAATATCTTTAAAAAATAAATGTTGGCTCTTCATTACATAATTTCCGCCATCCTTCTGTAACTCTTAGCTTACAACTGCACGACAGAAATTTATAGTTCTGCTGTCTGTAAATGCAGTAAGGAGCCTCTGGTTGTTATCAAGAATGTGGAATTCAGCTAGTACAAGATAGTAACTTGGTTTTATACACTTTAGTAACAGAATTCTACTATACGCACTACTGACAGCAACAGGATTCTACTAAACACTACTGACAACGTACTAATGACAGCAAGAGGATTCTGTAAACACTACTGACAGCAATAGGATTTTGTAAACACTGCTGACAGCAATGGGATTCTGTAAACACTACTGGCAGCAACAGGATTCTACTAAACACAGTACTGACAGCAGCAGAATCTATCAGTCTGTCGTACGTCAATGCCATTTCACCGATAAGTTATATTAACACTTCCACGTTGTTTCATTTAGGGGCGAACAGAATTATTTCGTTTGCATTTACACATTGACAACAAAAGGTGAGATACTGACATGTTTATATATATCGGAATATGACATCATATAGTCTGGTAGGAGGTTACCAACGTTTCGGAGGAACACAGAGCTTTGATCTTTGCTTGTTTCTTCCTGTTTATTTGCCTGACTAACTCCTGGAACCTGAAGAAGGAGGTATTAATTTCGCCCAAACGCCTATGAATTTGTACAATATTACAATGTGTCACATCCCAGAAACTAGTTATTTTCAGTTTCAGTTGGCCCCCCCCCCCGTGTTTTGTTGGCTATAAAGAAAACATTTCACGCGATATTTTGGAGAAAACAAGTATTTTCGATTTGAATTTTGTTGTGCTGGAAAGATACGAAGCAACAGCCTTCACTGTACATCCCAAGGCGAGCTGTAACATTAATAATTCCGAAATTTTGGTGGCTAAACATACAGACACGAAGCCTCCGAAATGTTTACGTTCTGTGAAGTTGATGCAGACAAAGAACACAATCACCATTAAATACAAAATTTGTACCGAGCAGACACTGTCGGTGTTTTTAACGACATATATCGGCCATAGCAACGACACGTGTTCAGCATATTGCCTTTGGAGATTTAATTTATTCTGAAAATCAGTTAGCGAACCAACTTATTGCGTTAAGTACAGTCAACTTTCCTGTTAATTAAACTTTACCCTTGACACAGGCTGAAGTTGCCATCACAAAATCTTTTTTTTTTAATTCGCTTAGTGGGGGGTGGAGTCCAACTGGGTCCACTCGGCACGGCGTCCACTGATTGGCCTATTGTAGCCTGCCCCGGTTGATTATGATAATGGAGAATTTGGTGGAATGAAGATTGACAGGGGAAACCGAAGTACTCGGAGAAAACTCGCCCCAGCGCCACTTTGTCCACCACAAATCCCACTTGACCAGACCCGGGATCGAACCCGGGCCGCCGCGGTGGGAAGCCAGCGACTAACCGCTTGAGATATGGCGCGGCACAAATTTGAAATATGTATTGCCAATTAAAAACACATGTTTTAGACGTTTGAGAGTAAGAGGTAACAACATGAATACGGCCCTGAACCAACCAAAACCTAATCTTTGACAAGCTAGAAACTGGATATCTCGTTTAACAATGTTATTTATTGTCTTGAGCTTTGAACATGTTTATTATTTTGCAGTGAAGTGAAAAATTACTGTTATTTGTGGAATTTCACAGTAGGCATAAATATATTTTCATGTGGCGTTTCAAAAAATACAAATTGCCAGTTACAATGGGAGTATGAAAGTAAGCGTAATAATTTACGTTCAAAGATACGTGTAAAGACCTAAGAGATGTATTGTCTATCTTGACAATGTTAGACAAGTTCTAGGTGATAAGGAATGGGCGTACTGAGGTATATGTGTCTTCTGTTGTCCTCATGAACGATATGTCACTATCAGCTGTCACGACAAAAATAAGTTCGTCTTCTTCCGTCGTTAAACAGCAAGTCCCTACATAACCCATTAATTCTGTAACGTTGGATTGGAAAATTGTGCCTCGAATTAATAACTAAGATCACGGAGTTGATACCTCGAGAAGCCCCAAATTCTGCAGATACTCAAGAACTCAGCAATTTTTGGAACCCGAAGGTTCTTTACCATGTTCACAGGAGCCCTCCACTGTTCCCCATCCTGAGCAAGATCGATCCAGTCCATACCACCCCACCTTCTGTAAGATCCATTTTAATATTACCCACTTCCCTGCGAGTTAATATGGTAATGAGTTTCCAGATTCTTTAAAAGGCGGGAAATTCCTTGACTTCATGAGTTCTGCAGTAGGGCCAATTTTCGTGGCAACTCAGAATATCTGCATGAAATTAACATAACGAACCAAACAAAATTCCTAAAAATTGTCAAGAAAGTTACACTGCCTCTGTGGTCTAGTGGTCAGAGTTTCTGGCTACAGATCCAGAGGTCCCGAGTTCGATTCCCGGCACTACCAGATCCTCTGAGAAGTAGTTGGTCTGGAACGGGATCCACTCAGCCTCGTGAGAATAACTGAGGAGCTATTTCAAGGAAATAGCGGCTCCGGTCTAGAAAACCGAAATTAACAGCCGTGAGGATCCGTTGCGCTGATCACGCAACACCCTCTATCCGCCAAAGTTGACACTAACTTAGCCGACAGGCTGCGGTCTCTCGGTCGGTATAGTTCGCTTGCTGGCTACAGGCCACGGAGTTTATTTTGTTTGTTAAGAAAGTTATATGTAGGCCTGTTACATTTATTTCCTAATAAATAAACCGAAATACTGTCTGATAAGGTTTGAAAGCCGTCATCAGAACGGGAAAAAACTCAAGACTGGCAGACATTCCAAAATTACAGCCGTTTTTAGCCTACTTTCCTAATGCACACTAATTTCTCTCCTCACTGTCTGTGTGTGTGTGTGTGTATATATATATCCTCCTCCATCAGGTTTAGAATGCTGGAACCAATTTTATGAAACTTGGCAACTGAGCCCGTCTCAGCAGTGCACTCCATAAATCCCTCTATCAGCCTGTGTGCGTCTATGTGAATCTCACCTTTCGGTGCTAGGCAACGGCTCTATAAACACGTTCCCTCGGCAACGAATACACGCAACATAAAGAATTGTATGCGTCTCTTTCAATGAGGGCCGTGTCGTATCAAAGGAAAGTAGGCGATTAGTTCTTCCCAGAACTTATTTTTTTTATGAAACACAGACGTAATGTAGCAGTGTTCAACGTGATGATATGTTTCGCCAAGTAGTGACATCTTCAGTTGATATGGACAGTTCAGGTTTGTTAACACATCGCTTTGCCACTCCCTCAATTCTGCTTTATATACCTGTCTTGGGGGGCACGCGGTAGCGTAGTTGGTTGAGGCATTATGCTACAAGCCAGACGGTCGCGGGTTCAAGTCCCGATGGGGTCGTTTGATTTTTTTTTCAATTGACCTAATCCTTCCAGCCGCACTATGGCCCTAGTGTCGAATCAGCCTCTAACAGAAATGAATACCAGGAATCTTCCTGGGGGGTAAAGGCCGGCCGGAGCGTAAGGCTGACAACCTCGCCGTCATCTCTAAGCCGATAGTCTAGAAAATGAGAGCCTCCACGGCCTGTTACAGGGATAGCTTTACCTTTACCAGGATATCGGGACTTCCCGATTACGGGAGAGGAGAGGTTTCACTACTCAGCGACTTCCGTTTCCCTCGAACAGAACCACACTCTCGTATCATTCGCTCAGAGTACTCTTCTCAGTTGATTTACCGTCGCCCAATAATCTACTGCAGTGGCCAAAGCTTGAAGACACATCCCTCATAAACTGTGCGAAATCACTGGATGGACGATCATAGTTTGAAGCTCTGTGGAGACCAGCGATTTTCTTTTGATCGGCTTGTCAGTACGTAGTCAAGGCCTCGTTTTCAGTCGTTAAGTTTCTGGGAACAAAACTGTGGGGTCGTAAATCTGACTCCTCACTTCCATCTAGAGCCGAGTCTGGAAGTGTGTACAGCTCTGCCCTCCTTTACACAGTACATAACGGTGCTTAGACACAGTGGATCTTAAAGGAACTTGGTTTGTGACGTCTCTCAAAACTGTTCCAGGTGACGAAGCCGCTACTTGAGAGGAAGAGGCGAGCGCGAATAAACAGGTGCCTCGACGAGCTGAAGGACCTGATGGTTGGCGCCTTGGAGGTAGGCACCCCAAATTACGTACGTTTTACTTTAGGCTTACGGATAGTCAACGCGTGGATTTTAACTAAGGTGAGTCCCAAACCTAGGTGACCCAGCTCTTTGACGGGACCTGGAGGGAGGCTTTTCCCGGCAAGAGTCGATACATTAGCGGGTGCAATTGGATGGAACTTACGAGCGAAGGCGATGGCTTGACCATGAGTAATGCTGTCATAACGGAGACTTTTGTGCCCACGCTGTTCCTTGACACAGGTCTATTCACAGAAAGCTGTTTCTTACAGCGAAAAAGAATGATTTAAGGAATGTTAAGTATACAACCGCCTCTGTGGTCTAGTGGTCAGAGTTCCTGGCTACAGATCCAGAGATCCGGGTTCGATTCCCGGGTGGGTCTAGAACGGGGTCCACTCAGCCTCGTGAGGATAACTGAGGAGCTATTTCAAGGAAATAGCGGCTCCGGTCTAGAAAACCGAAATTAACGGCGACACCCTCTATCCGCCAAAGTTGGCACCAACTTCGCCGACAAGCGGCCGTCCCTCGGTCGGTATAGTTCGCTTGCGAATTAAAACCACTCAGTTAGGTATACAACGGAATAACGCGTGTTTCATGTCGAGACATTTCTTATAAAGAAGTCCCACGAACCGTGTATACGTAATACGGCGATATTCAAAGGCACCAAGACCCTCAACAGATTGTTTAACGGGTTGCAAGAAGCGGATCGCGTTTGTGATGATAAACGATGCATGCTCGCACAGAACACCGACTTGATGGCATTCGAGCGAGACTTGAAAATGGGCCCAAGAAAATCGCCACGTCGAGTAGGACAGTAATGTGTTGGCATATCAAGAAGTTCCATTTGAAGAGGTCTGAAAGCTCTTTAGGTTTCACCCTTACACTGGTCCGTAAGTTGATTCTCTGCAGATACATTTGCGCGCGTAAACTGTTGTCGTTGGATGCTACGGAACTGTTGATCTGTCACGTATTTTCATGAGCCACGTAGCAAAATGATTCTGTGAGTGCTTAGAATACCCATCACTGGGACAGTGGAAATCCCCACAAAATATATGAAGCCCCACTTCATGGCCAAAATGGGGGCTTATATATTTTTAAGACACTGAACTCGGAACGTTACGTGAACTGTTTTGGAACCAGGCACTGAAGAGGGGAAGCTAAATGCGTGTTTCCAGCAGGAAGACGCAGAAGTCCTCAAGTAACAACGTTGTATGGGAGGCCGAGGAAACGCCAAAGAAACTGGCAACTGGAGTGGAACCGGAACTTCCAAGAAACGTCGCCGATTGTGGGTGTAAGCATGTAGCTGGTTTCCAGATTAGCAGGCGGACACTGAGGGAACTTATGTTTGATTAGCTGCTCACAGCATCTCAGGTGGGTGTGTGCGTCCAACTTAATACGGAATAGGATTTCTTAATTTCGTGCGCTTCTCTTCTACAGAGGCAGATAGTGCAACTGATCCTGTCATGATATGGCGGTGGTTGAGACCGCGTAATAAGAGAGGACAGGGTAAATAAAACATTTGGCGCGCCCGTTCTTCCGTGACATTGTAAACTCAAGTGCTTATATTGTTTCGAAAGAACTTGACCAGGAACCAGACGCCTTCATCTCATGAGAAATTCGTTCTCAGGCCAAATCTATTTTGTTGCGCCTTGGCATTTGTCATATATATACAAGGCTCCTCAGTTAAGTGCACAAAAGCAAAATTAGAATCTTCTTCAAATTTTCGCGCCATCTGAAGAAACAAATAAATAAAAGAAGCGCATTAAAACAGCTTGAAACTGGAAAACTACACTGCAACGCAACTGTGAGAAGATCTGCGTACTCACTTGATTTGGAGTTGACTTTCTTAGTCTTCTACGAGTTCCGTTGCAGTCGCGTTGCTGTTTTCACAGAGTGTGCTGCTCAGTTCGATTCAACGTGTTCAACTCAGNGTTGTTTTGGGGGGGGATGGGGAATTGTGGTTGCCAGTTTCCTTGGCGTGCTCTCGCCGAGAGTGTAATTTTTGGTGAATGGAAAGTTAGCCAGGGGCTGTAGCCGCCTCGTTCACCAGATTTGAGTGTGGGGAAACTTGGCTGAAAATGTGTACAGTGATAATCCGCGTGCTCCAGAAGCCCTACAGAATGATAATACACGATATTATAAGTGAGTTGCAGCGTGCGTCGCGGTGCCAGATGCGTTCCGATGCGGGCAGACGCCGCTTTCAGCTGTTTCTTTATAAAGACATTAATCGGCGCGGGCGTCCGAAGTTCCGTATATTGTTCCCCGGCTAATGGATCGGCTCTGGCCGGGAAAAGTCGTGCTGCAAGACCCGTTAAGTGCATATCACGTATATTTGAACGTCACTGTATTATTAAAATGTAATTTGTGTGCTTAAACAGTTAATTTTGTGTCTCTTATTTTTTTGTAGGAGAAAATAATTTGGGCTTCTTTTTCCGGACACTACCAATGAACTCCATCTGTCAGCCTCGTTTCAGATACAAACACCAATATCACTACACAATAATGGTCGATTTTCTTGAAATTTGGTACGAATTTCATGACACTGTTACTTTGCTGTTAACAGAACCACAGCCATTGTGGTGCTAACACTAGTGGCACCGATGTGGTGTCGAGTCTTGTATAGGAACAGAGCATAGCTCGTTTAAATTTTATTAAAATAGTCCCTTGTGGAACATAGGCCATAAAAACTTGGTGGCTGAGTGAACTGCTTTATTCCAGGACGATGATTCACATATTCTTGAAACATGATTTTAAAAACTGTGTCATTCTGAGCCAGTACTCTACTGTCACATAATAATCCTTTAAATAAATTACAGCTACCTCTCCGGTTTACATTTACTGGAAATCTGTCATCATTGACGGCGTTACAAATACAGTAGAACTTGGTTATAACGTCATCAAAGGGACATAAAAATAGTGTCGTTATAAACGAATGTCGTTGTAACCGAAATGGGCACTTCCACAGTAGCCTTATGTTAGTCACGTAAAAATCTACCAAAAACCGAGCTAAAATGTTGCATTTTTTAGTGAAATACATAGTTAAGTACAGACTAACGTAACATTAACGTGGAATTACCCAATTGTGTAATATCAAAGACATATTACAGCGCTTTTCACTGACAATACACACCGCACTAATACTGTATATTAAAGGTAGGCCCACTCACCAAATTACAGTAGATTACATCAATTGTTGTGCCTTACTGTACCTAGATACGAGTACAGTAATCAGTTATCTTCATCTGTTTCCTGTTACTTGCCCAATACACACTTTCTAAATTACGTTCAATGTCCATATCAGAGAAATTCAGGAATGAAAATGACGTTACATACGAGGTTGATGCATTTGTGCATGTCGTACTAAGCAAGGTATAAAAACAGTTGCTTTATGAGGAATTAGTTAGTACCATTGAATATTTGACGCAATAGACAAGGTGTCGCAGAAACCGATGTTGCTATAACCAAGTTTTACTGTATATCAAAATCTTCAGCTGACGCACTAACAGCCCCCCCCAAACACGCAGACTAAATCACGGTTTTCTCTACGCTTCACACTAATCACTGAACACATGCGAGCAATCCTTTATATACTTTAAATTCCCTGTTAAATATCTAGTGTTAATAATAGGCCTATATAAAGGGCTACTTTTTGAAGCGCACTGATTAATACAAGGGGGTTCTTACCTTTGTTGAGCGGTGCACTACCGGTTGCGAGGCGCATACTAATTTTGCCGATGAATCAATATGTCTCTTGGCCGATAACGTTCAGAATGAAGTACTTAAAAATTCAGAGATCACAGAGACGCTGTAAATGCAGTCCTTCTCAATTGTGGACCGATATCACCTTCGAGAACAGATTGTAGAAACCAACGGCAAAAATGAACTCTGCTAGCTGCATCGCGCGGCTGTAAGGCGTGAGTGTATTGCTGTTGTTTTACACGGTCTAAGCTTCAGCAATTGTGTTGCCCTTCTTGCACTAGACTTTCACACTCGAGTTTCTTGAGCTACAAGTTTCAGTGATTTTCTAGGTGTATGTTCAAGCTTGGCTCCTATGTCATCTCACTTATTCTCAATAAGCTCTTAGTGCATGTGTTTCAGTTTCTTGAGTATCAGGAGTCCTACTGATCTAAGTTTATTCACCTAATTGTGAGTTGTTTGTCTGCTGGCAGCTTTTTTCATCACGAAGTTTACGTAGAAATAATCGCCGACACATTCCAGCAGATCCATATTTCACGTGTCATACACGCTGCTCTAAACTATACCCCAACATGACGGAACACACTGCTCACAAATTGTGACTGAGAACAAACGGCTAATGGAGGTGGATAAGTGCCGCCCACTGCTAACAAATCAGAAATGAATTCCCACGCATGAACCGTAATGCTCGCTGTGAAACATAATGCCGTCAAGCGGTCCACAAATTTAATAACTTCCCATAATTCCAAAGATTATCAACCATCAGACAAAATTCGTATGCGCCTCGCAGCAGGCGGTTCACCGGTCAACAAACGTAAGAACCTCCCTGTATACGTATATGTCTGTTTTAACATTCAAAACTTCAAAAAAATCAGACAGAGTAAATAAGTAAAAACAACATTCACAGCTCTGGGAGGATCCATATTTCACGCCTATCCTGACATCGGTTGGCAGAAAAACATGTTGTATATGCACAATATTTCGTTCTTGGCAGGTTTTTACTATATAAGGTGCCATAATTCAAGGCAGACTGAATCAAAGATGCACGGTTCGAATTAGGAATGCCATATTGCTGTCTAAAACATCCTTTGGAGTTTGTCATACCTTGAGTAGGCAACCTTGCGGAAATGAAGTCCCTGTGTATTCAGCTGTACCTCGGCGATTGTTGTTCCCATCAATTATCGAAAATTGAGTTCTATAACGCCCAGAATTATTGGATTTTTGGACATTTTCCATCGTCCGGTATTCTAGAAACTAAAGAACACAGCGTTTGGAAAACCGGATCTGTTTATATCCTCAGGTAATGGGGGGAGACAAGGCCGCGCCATAGCTCAAACGGTTAGCCGCTGACTTCCCACCGCGGCGGCCCGGGTTCGATCCCGGGTCTGGTCATTTGGGATTTGTGGTGGACAAATTGGCGCTGGGCGGGTTTTCTCTGAGCACTTCGGTTTCCCCTGCCAATTTTCAATCCACCAAATTCTCAACCATAATCACCCGGGGCAGGCTACAATAGGCCAATCGGAAGCCTCCGTGCCGAGTGGACCCAGTTGGACTCCACCCCCACTAAGCGAATTAAAAAATTTGGGGGAGACACGCACGATGACGTAACGAGACACGATACTTTCTGATGGTGATGCAGCCTAAGACGCTATACACACTTTACAACTATAGGCATTATGATAATCGGCATAGACTGGAGGATAGCATCAAAGTGGATGCTAGAGAAACAATGAACTGGCTCTGTAAATCCAGCATCATGTCTCTGGGAATACGATAATGAACTTTCAGCGTCATAACAGCGGGATGAGTACCAGAGAAGGCACTTGACAATACAAACACCTTTACATCAGTGCTGTGGGAAGAAGGAAGGAAATTTGTTTCGCCACTGTTCGATTTGTGATGGTGCTGTTTGACTTACGTGTTTGTTTTGTCCAGGACCGTCCCTAGTTTGATTGAAAAGAGCTCACTGAAGCAGAACACTGTCACGGCGCGCCAAAATAAATCTGCAAACAAGAAAACAAAAGTACATAGCATCACTTTCCTTCACACGTCACAAAACAAAGACCAAAACTAGTTGTAACAGTGGCGTAATAAATGCAATTTCAGTGTCTGTACCAGCTAAGTACTTGTTGACCTGGCCACAGTTAACAGTTTTACCATTATTTGGCCGCTAGGAGTGGTACCCGGCTACTAGTTAAATTCACGATTTCAGAAATCTGGGCATTACAAACTCCGTGACCTGTAGTCCGCAAGCGAACTATACGGACCGAGCGACCACCGCTTGTCGGCGAAGCTAGTGCCAACTTTAGCGGATAGAGCGTGTTGCGTGGTCAGCGCAACGAAACCTCACGGCCGTTAATTTCGGTTTTATAGACCGGAGCCCCTAATTTTCCATTCAAGTAGCTCCTCAGTTATCCTCACGAGGCTGAGTGGACCCCGTTCCAGACCCACTGACTACTAGACCACAGAGGCGTTCGATCTAGGGACTGCATTATTTGAAATGTTGTGTTAGCACACTACCATCATTTGTGAGACTTGGTCACTTTCAGAGAGATTGCCAGTCGATTATCTGAAGCTTCTGGTTGCTGTTTGTGAGGTCCGGGCACCACTCAGCTGGTAATAATTTGAGAAGTATTGTTGGGGCCATTCTCCATTTTTACGTCTTGCGACGCTTGTTAGATATTGGACTTCGCTAAGCAACCACAAGCTGTCGAGTTTCCTGTTTCAGTTGCTAAGGCCTCTTAATGTGTTAACGAAAATTTTATAGGGCACTACTAAAACCGGTTCTATTTCGTCGTGAGTGAGTGTTAAAAATGAGGTGACTTTATTAGACACGTAATTTCCTCGGACGTGCCATGATTATAAATGTACATATATTAATGAGAAAATAACACTTTCAGGAGAGATAACTGCTTCTGTTCAAGGAATAGACTGTTCAACTGCCCCGTTACGGATCTCGAGTTCATCGTCGACATCACAAAAGCCATAGCAGATTGCAGTTAAAATTTGATATGTATTTCTTGTGTATGCCTGCTATGTTCTCCGCAAATATTGTGACGTATTTGGGGGTGTGCGTAACTTATAGACGGATTTTGGATTTTTGACCGGAGATAATGCAAACTTATACGAGCTACAACTACACAAACCACTGTATGACACGATGTCTTCTCCATCATCTTCGACTGCCGCCCCAAGGTACTCCAAGTCCAAGTCACATTGCGACTGACGGTCCGTCAGTCTGTCTGTCTTGGTGTCGAGCCCCGACTGGGGCTCATGACAGATTCTTTTCTTCTTTTTTCTTATATGAAAGTTACTGTCCTGTTCATTTGGGGCGTCCTCTCTGACGAGAGGTCGGGTCTGTCATTTATCAGTCATAGTCTGTGTTAGTAATTGTCACAGTTGTCCTCGTTATATAGCCTCGGGGCGGCCCTAACAGAAGACACCGTTTCCTAACAATCCCTATATTGTTACAGAGGTGTGTTAACAACTTTGTTGCATAGAAACGGTAGTTCTGTTGTTGCGTGCGTGTTAATTTCCTCCGTTATCTGTTTACCGAGTCTGTGCCTAGTAATGAACATTACCTCTGGCTCCGTTATCCCGGATTTCAGGTGTCATGTCACTGTATCATTAAGAGGCGGGCCAAGGAAGTAAACCGACTGGTTAGGGGCTTGGATGGGCAGGCTTCGATTCATGACAGATGTAGTACACTCCATTTCTAGTACTGTGAGCATCGGGTATTATTTCTCAAGTGGTAAACCGGCCGCAGCGCGAATCTAACTACAAGGTGGATAATATGACTGTTCAACAGCTCGGAATAATCCAGTTCGTGGTTTTACTACGTCCCTCCCGGTAAATGCCGGGATAATATTTCGATTAGGACTCGCTTCCTTCCAAATCTTTTCCAATTCATCGCTATATATTACTTGCCATTTGGCCCTGTGTGGTCTAACTATTGACAGTGTCTGGCCGATCAGAGGGGCCGCGCAGTCTAAGACATGAACATTCTTCGCCCGCTCGAACACTGGGGTCTTGGGTTCGAATCCTACTCGAGGCATGGATGTCTGCGTCCGTTTATTCCATGTTTATGCTGTCCTGCGTGTAGGTAGCAGCCTTACGACAAGCTGATCCCCCATCCAAGGAGCCCTGCCGACTGTGGAAACTGAAAAATCGGCCTGGGCCCCAACAAAGAGCTCTAGAGCAACTGATGAATGCTTAACTAATTAAGGCACAACGCCATGAAGACGTGGGGAGTGGATATGTACAGACGAATGTGAATAAACGCTTCTTAGAGAATCATTTAGGCTGTGCCATAGCTCAAGCGGTTAGTCGCCGGCTTTCCACCGCGGCGGCCCAGGTTCGGTCCCGGGTCTGGTCAAGTGGGATTTGTGGTGGACGAAGTGGCGCTGGGGCGGGGTTTCTCTGAGTACTTCGGTTTCCCTTGCCAATCTTCATTCCACCAATTGCTCCACAATCACCCTCATCTATCATCTGGGGCTGGTACAAGGCACTTTGTCCCACTCCACTGGCAATAGCAATAATAGAGAATCACTCACACTTGTCAGACACGTGGGGACGAAAGTGAGACTCAGGAGAAGAGCAAATAGAACCACGATTCCTCGGCAATCCAACACCGTTCCCCGCCGCTATATCGACTGAGCCATCGAGCTGTCACGATGACCTTTAATTAATAGTACTAATGCTCTTTGATCCGTGGTCATTTGTCCACAAGCGAATTATGCCGACCGAGCGACCGCCGCTCGTTTTCGAAGTTAGTGCCAACTTTAGCGAATAGAGGGTGTCGCGTGGTCAGCGCAACGAATTCCCACAGCCGTTAATCTCAGTTTTCTAGACCGGAATAGTGCTAATGCGTTAATCATAAATATGTGCATATTATTTGAACATTTAACGGCGGCTGTTGTTGTTATCGACTTACTAGCAGACGTTTCGGGCACAGTCTCCGAAACGTTGATTGCTCCATATTGACACAACTCATCTCCCGAGAAAACTTCATTGCGTAACATTGTATCATGACGCCGTGGCGTACGCGTTCACTCCCGACTGGTTCCAGTGTTACACAGGTGGTGTGTGTTCCAGGCGGAGGGTGAGAATGTAAGCAAACTGGAGAAGGCCGACATCCTGGAACTCACAGTCCGGCACTTGCAGCGCCTGCGACGGCCCCGCGACGCCGCGGAGGATGCCCATCGCTTCCAGGTAAGATGTTCCGCCTGCAGGGTTTGTAGCTCTACATACAACGGATTTCACTGCGCGTCATGTGAAAGACTCCGGTTCAAAGATCGAGAGGCAAAGATAAGTGGTCCTACTGTTATCATTGGTGATTTTCAGCTACACGGATCAGGGGTTCAAGTTATGACACCGGGACCCGTTAAAATAATAATATTACAAATGTAAAGCTATCCCTGTAACAGGCCGTGGAAGCCCACAGACTTGAGAGGGGTTGAGGCTCCCACATTTTCTAGACAATCGTCTCACAGATGGTTGTGAGGTTCTCAGCCTTAGGCGCAGGCCTCCCTTTACCCCCCCAGGAATATTCTTTTACTCATTTCTGTTAGATGCTGAGCCGACCCCAGGGCTATAGCGCGGCTGGAAGGATTACCTGTGACATCGTGAATGAAACCCGCGAACTTGAGGCTTGTAGCGTAATGCCTCAATCCACTACGCTACCGCGTGCCTCCAAAATAATTTTGTACATAAATTTACGGGACACAGCGAGTTCTTTCCCGGTAAGGGAAGAGTAGTTCTGCACATTGTTGAAGGTGTCTAACCAGGCTGTACGGTTATAGGAGGATCTTAAATANCAAAACCTAAGTGATTTTAGTCCTCAAGCGAACTATACCGACCGAGCGACCGCCGCTTGTCGGCGAAGTTTAGTGCCAACAGAAACTTTAATTGACGCTACTAAGGAGTTTGGTTTAGAAATAAACACAGAGAAAACTCAGTATATGTTACTGTCTCGTCACCAGAATGCAAGGCAAAATCATGACATNATACCGACCGAGCGACCGCCGCTTGTCGGCGAAGTTTAGTGACAACAGAAACTTTAAATGACGCTAGTAAGGAGTTTGGTTTAGAAATAAACACAGAGAAAACTTAGTATATGTTGCTGCCTCGTCACCAGAATGCAAGGCAAAATCATGACATTTTTTTTCTCTCTCTGTGGCGCTACAGCCCCAATTTCGGCCTAGGCCCTACCTCCATGAAACTCTCCACTTCGGTTTACTAGATCTCACACATGCGGTAGGACTCCTTGGGCGAGTGATCAGCTCGTCGCAAGGCCTCTACCTGTAGACAAACACAGAGAAACGCACACAAACATCCATGCCCTGAGTGAGATTCGAACCCACGATCCCGGCTAATATCATGACATAAAGATAAGTAACATATTTTGAAAATGTGGCGTAGTTCACATATTTGGTAACGACAATTACAAATCAAAACCTGGTTCACGATGGACTTAAAAGGAGATTGAATTCGGGTAATGCTTGCAACCATTCAGTCCAGCGGGGAGAACATTCCTCACAGATTGCTGCTGTAACTCCCGATAGCAGAACGAGCCATTAGCGCTGATAAACGTGCGCCGTCGGGTGGCGTGATCATGTCACTGCAGTNGGCTAATATCATGACATAAAGATAAGTAACATATTTTGAAAATGTGGCGTAGTTCACATATTTGGTAACGACAATTACAAATCAAAACCTGGTTCACGATGGACNAATGCCTTCAATGATCGAGGAAATTTGGCAACAGGGTTGAGCGGACAAAACATTTCTCACAGATTGTTGCTGTAACTGCCAATAGCAGAATGAGCTATTAGCACTGATAAACGCGCGCCGTCAGATGGTCTGATCTTGTCACTGCATTAAGTTGCATAAATACAGTCAGTCTCTGTTAGAGGTGTCGATAGGTGGTCGACATTTATACTGAAATACTACTAAACAGCTTGTGTTCATTGTCGAAACTTTTGCAAGGAAAAACTTACAGAAAATGTATTCGTAAATCTCGTCGTAAATATCCAGACAATCCGTAGGTCGAGATTAAATACAGAGAGCTCACAAATATAAATGGGATTAATTAAAAGACGGGCCATTTCTTGATTAGCTGAGCGACCATCAGCTTCTCAAAAAAGAAAGAAAAGTACTGTGTGGAAGAATCTGTTGCAGAGAACGGAGGAAAAGGCTCGATAAACTGTAATTATTACAAAGAAATACGCAGCTAACCACTTGGGGGGGGGGGATTATTACCGTGAACCAATTTTACCCGCCCTTTCTACGCATGGGTCTGTGTAATTATAGAATAAACATATTTAATGAATGTCCTCACGCAGTTCACTCGGGTCCCAGTTACAAAAAAGGAACACTTGTTAACTGCATGTTCACTTACACCGCCCGCTTTTTAAAAAAGACCATTGTTATTAATATATTATTACGTATATAGGAATTTAATTAAAATTTAATTACTTAATAATCACCTGGATTGGTAAGCCATAGCTTTAATTACATGCAATACTGTTGAAATATTTGGTGCAGAAAGGGCACTGGTCCACTTACAGATTTGGAGGATACGTGTAGTACGTTTGATACGCAGTCGAGGACAACCAAGAAAGAGTGGTCCTCATCTACAGAGTTGTACGGGAACTAAAACCCGCGTCACCATAAAATATACTTACTTACTTACTCATGAAGCTGAGCCCTTCTGGAGGAGCCGCCAATTCTGCAGCTACTCAAGAATTTCCCAGCATTTTATGGAACCCGAAAGTTCATTACCGTGTTCACAAGAACCCTCCACTGGTTCCTATCCCGAGCCAGATCAATCCAATCAATAGCATCCCATCATATCTCTCTAAGATCCATTTTAATATTGTCCACCGACATACACCTTGGTCTTCCTAGTGGTCTCTCTCCTTCTGGCTTTCCCACCAATATCCTATACGCATTCCTCGTCTCCCCCATTCGTGCTACATGACCTGACCACCTCATTCTCCTTGACTTGATCATTTTAATTATATTTGGAGAAGAGTACAAGTTATGAAGCTCCTCATTATGCAGTTTTCTCCAACCTCCTGTCACTTTATCTCCCTTCTGTCCCAATATTCTCCTCAACACCCTGTTCTCAAACACCCTCAGTCTATGTTCCCTTAATGTCAGAGACCATAAAATATAGCGCGTTATAAATGCCAGAGTTTGATTTCTTTGGCACAATGTAAAACTTCCCACCACGGCAGTAAACCAGAGAAACAGGAACACAGAAAACAGTCGCCAGCGCACAGGCCAACTGAGAAAGAACAGGTAAAAGAAACAGTAACGTTAAGCAGAAGGTTAAAAACAAGGAAAGTAAATATAAACATAAAAGAAAAACAATGCTTGTATCTTTCCGGTTTGTTATGAAGTGGTAGACTACCGTTAATGTCCTTCTGTAGCCCTTAATGCTAAAATAAGTCCTGACGTGGCCCAGCGTGCCACCTCTCCGCATTCCCCTGCATAGATGCCCACGCTGCTCTCTCCCCTAGGTTTATAGTGGCAACCCCATTATTTTCTGTGCTCCCGGAAGCCTCTGTAGTTTCATCCTTTTGAAGTCTTTTGTGCCGATCTTCATTCTCTACGTCTTTTATGGTCAAGAATGACCATGCTGTCATGTTATTATATTTCCTAACTCTCCTACGTTCGTTAGACGATTGCGTACATAGTGTGTGCTGCTGTATAGTCACTCGTGGAGCTGAGCCCTTCTTGAGGAGCCACCAATTCTGCAGCTACTCAAGCAGTTCCCTACATTTTATGGAGCCCGAAGGTTCATTACCGTGTTCACGACAGCCCTCCACTGGTCCCTATCCTGAGTCAGATCGACCCAATCCATATCATCCCATCCTATCTCTCTAAGATCCATTTTAATATTGTCCACCCACCTACATCTTGGTCTATCAACGTTTTTGTTAATAAAAATGCTACATTAGTAAAGCAGATGCTATAAAACTAGTTTACATCGGTTATATAAACGTTTGATTGTGTGTCCAATTATTATTAAGTGGATGACAAACAGATTTGTATGATTTACTTTTATGTCTCTGTTTGAAGTTTTAGTAGGTCTGCCTTGTATGATAATTCTGATACGCAGGCGCGTCCAGTCGAAATCAGTCTGTCAGAATACGAAGGAGAGTCAGTGAATAGGTCACAAATGGATATAAAACGTAAAACATGTGATATTCGAAGGCAGAAAAAAATGTTTACTTCTCGACATATGCTCCACCAACACCTGTCCCATGCTTTACCAGTGCGTCGAAACCCTCAGCATAGAAGTCGCGTGACTGATGTTTCAGCCACTTCCGCACCTCCGTTTCAACTTCTTCGTCATAAGCGAAACGTTTGGCAACAAGGTGACAATTTCTCTACCCATTTATGAACAGCTTTACACGACAAACACTTCCCACAGTAAATGGTAACATTCCTATATGAATATCCTTTGCAATGAATCAATTTGTCTACAAAAAACGCATTACAGAACGCTGCTCTTCGGTAGTAGTCACATCAAGCACGGTCGCCATTTTGACTACCGAAACCAGCCTCTGAACACTCACATGCGTGTCTGCTACCTAGTGATACAATATAACCGATTACTCCTTTTTAATAATATACTTCGCCAAATTTATGTATGCATTTATTTGTTGTGACTACTGTATTTTAACAAGATTTAAATTATGAATTGTGGAATTGCGTTAAATCATTACGCACTGTATTACGCTATGGGCTATACATTAAGTGGGGATGACTCAATGTCCCATGACTTCTTACGAAGCTTATAGTTCAGGAGTTCCCCTCTTATTCCAGTGAGGCAATGATGCAAGCTTCGTAAGCAGTTAGTGCGGTACTTAACAGGGTATAGCCTATTGCAGGAACGCTAGTTACCAAATGACATTATCTAACAGCGGCGTGATGCACCTTTTCCTTTGTTCAGAACAGACAAAGCGTAATTCTCAACTTGTCAAGATGCGTGTGTCTCTCCTCAAAAGAACAAAGCACTAAACACAGTCGTAGTCATGTGTTTCAAATGGTGTAAATTCAAAATATCAAATAAAGTGTAAGTGTTTCTGAGTTTGACGCTGGTTTTTGTTGACTGCCTTGCTGTAACCAAGGCCCACTTAACGACCATGTGAAAGTCTCATGTTCCCCATTGGGTGGCGCCCAAGACATACTACAGAACATCAGGATCGTTCATCTACTACAAAAGGGTGAGGCTACGTTTCCGCCTGAATCTTCGGAGTCGCTACAAGGCGATTTTTGGTGAGTAGCTGCGTCCACCTTAACCCCATAAGTGGCTTCAGCGGGCGCACAGTACGACAGCAATAAGTGACTTCAACGCGCGGCTTAGCGTGGCCACACGACTGTAATAACAGAAACCCTATTACCTCAGTTGCTCGTATGTGTACAGCAAGAGCTTCCTTTTGGGCGGTACGCGCCCACAAAACTTGACATATTCTGGAGGAATTTTGTTTTTCAGCCGTGAGGCTCAACTCCAGCGTGTTAATTTCCTCAAACGTGTTTCTAGAAATGGGAGGGTGCCGTCTAAAACAAATTTCTTGAAGTACAGTTCTTGAGAACGGATTAAATTGCACATCTGGTCAAAGAAACTGACCACTGAAGATTACCGTATTTTGAGATGCGATGCTTTGTAATTTGGCAGATCCGTACTGACGTACTAGAGAAACCTGCCTCTTCCATCATAAGGACAGAAGAACCTTATGATGGGGGCAGTAGGTTTCTTCGTAATATTAGTATCTACCAAAGTACACGGCGTCACATTCGGAGGAATATACTGCTTTCCGAAGAGTATGCCAAGCGACAAGCAAGAAGCTCCGCTGTGCTTGCTTCACACATTTCTTAACCCTGAAAACAGACAGTAAGTTACTCCGTAACGGCGGCGAACTTTCTTTTAGAAAACGGCTGAGAACTAAACCGTAGCAGCTTCCTCACGTACGTTTCCTTTCACTAGACATTTGAGTATTTGATACGACACGGACCACATAGAAAACACTGCATCCAACAGTTCTTCAGTTGTGTGTGTTCGTTGCTGCCGGAATGTTTTCACTGAGCCGTTGACTAGTAATGTTAGTACGGAGCTACAGACAGCGAGGTGTTGCAGAGTTTTTTATTTTTTTAAAAAATAAGGAAAGTAGGCGTAAAGCGACGTTTCGACATCAGGTGTAAGGGGGTATGAAGATTCCCACTTAATTGAACCAGTTAAGAGTAGCCTCGATCACTCACACGCAATGACCGGAGCACTCAGTTTCGGAACAGTCGTGTTTGAAAAAAAAAATGACGATGGAGAAATCTGACGTAACAGGCATGTTGCTTCTAACGCGCCATCTTTAGAACATTTCCACTTCAGTACTGATTTGAGTCATGCTACTGGCCCTCACAGATTTCCCCATACACTTTGGGATTTATAGAGATTTCTCTCTTCTGAAATGTAACGCTGTGTAGGCCGGTTAAAGTTAAACCGACGTTTCGGGGAATCATACCGCTTCCTTCAGAGTCGAATAAACCAAGTAAGACACCGGCTTGCAGCAGGGCAAGCAGAGCCCTCTGCTCTGTGCTTATTTTGGTCTCTTTCACTGCTTTCTCATCAGTTCTGAAGATGTAGATGTGTTCTTCCGAAACGTCAGTTTATCTTAACCGGACTACACAGCGTTACATCCCAGGAAATGGAACTCCTGTGTTTGTTTGTTATTTAACGACGCTCTCAGTATCGTGGGACCGCCTCTGGTCAGTTCGTGGCTACAGATCCAGAGGTCCTGGGTTCGATTCCCGGCGCAACCAGATTTTGTGAGAAGAAATGGGTATGGAACAGGGTCCGCTCAGCCTCGTGAGGATAATTGAGCCATTTCAAGGAAATACCGGCTCCGGTCTAGAAAACCGAAATTAACGGCCGTGGGGATTCGTTGCGCTGACCACGCGACACCCTCTATCCCCTAAAGTTGACACTAACTTCGCCGACAAGCGGCGGTTGCTCGGTGGGTACAGTTCTCTTGCGGACTCAAGCCACGGAGTTTGTTTTCTCAGTATCGAGACACTTAACGTTGATGATGGAATGATTAATGAACGTGTAGCAGTCGGTGGAATGAGAATTGGTAGGGGAAACTAGTACTCAGAAAACCTGCCCAAATATTCTGTAAATTATCCCTGAGGACTAGAACGCGTTGGAAGCGTTTTGAGAAAAATGANCGGCCGTGGGGATCCGTTGCGTTGATCACGCGACACACCCTATCCGCTAAAGTTGGCACGAACTTCGCCGACAAGCGGCGGTTGCTCGGTGGGTACAGTTCTCTTGCGGACTCAAGCCACGGAGTTTCTTTTCTCGGTATCGGGACACTAACGTCGATGATGGAATGATTAATGAACGTGGAGCAGTCGGTGGAATGAGAATTGGTAGGGGAAACTGTAGTACTCTTGAGAAAACCTACCCAAATATTCTGTAAACTATCCCTGAGGGCTAGACGAACCCGTTGGAAGCGTTTTGAGAAAAATAGAAAACAGCGATGGCTGGAACCGTTGTCATGGTGACGGGGACGTTTGTTTCTCATCATAAATTTCATTTCTGCCTCAGTTAAAAGGGATTCAAGTTTCCCGCTTCTAGATTCCCGTAAGAAGTCTTTGGAAACAGACTTTATAATAAGAGTAATTCAGACTTATGGGATATATAGCCGTGCAATCCACTGAAAATCAAGTGACGTTTCGGAGGATAATATCGCCTCCATCTTCAGAATTAAAATGAGCCAAGTAATAAACCAGACTGAAGCATCCAGCAAACAGTCAAGATTGCCTATGTTCATAACCACCGGCATGAGAACCTCAACTTTATAGTCTTCTAAGTGTCTCTAAGACATGAAAACAATCTGGCCTTGAGGTGATTAAAATAAGATTGAAAATTCATATCCAAAGGTAAAAGTGTCACGGTACAAGTTAACACGTGTTTGGGTCCGTTAGGAATCTTGAGACGGTGTGAGAAATATCTGTAAGTGTGCTTATGTTAATTGGGAGACAGTACAAGTTTATATCCTCTGTTTCCTCGTAGGCCTGCCGCGCCAATCGAAATATACTCGTAACTCCGCCTGAAGCACAGCGGGGACGAAGGTTAGTAGGTCTTGGTTACCGCGTCTCTTTTTTTTTCTCCTTTGTTTTATGACCACTTTCATGCCAAAATTTCAAGGCAAAATGCATGTATAACTTTAATGGCATCCTAAATTTCAAGTTTCAATATATTTGTCTTCTTGATGAACCTCTGTATGAAGGTTGGATGTATTTTGTTGAGGTCATCCCCACAGACCGGGTGTTTAAATGTGTAACGTAAAAAGTTGTCCCAGTGCTTAACTAATTAAACACTACGCCATGAAGACGTATGGAGAGTGGATGTAGAGATTCACGTGTTCTTGACCTCTGCACTAGCCGGAGGTGAATGGTCAGCTTCACGCCTCAGCCGCTTTACACCCGGGAAAGAGCCCCCGTTACCCAATGGATAGGAAGTTAGGTGGACGCCAGAGTCGGTCTGGACGACGTGGAGAAGAGAAAATTCTTTACTCTATCAGGAGTCGAACTCCTACCCTTCGGTCGGCCAGCTCGCAACCAGTCGCTACACTAACTTCGCCATCCCGGCTCCTCAGCATATAAGTGTATCTGTAGAAACTGTGTGTGTGATATCTTTTAGCCTCATTCTGTTAGTGTCTGAGATAAGGCAGTTTGTGTTATCATAGTGTGATTGTGTTTTCGCTCTGATAGCTTTTGGAAACACGTAAGAAATTATCATGAAATACGGTATGCATGATCTGTTACAGGCTTCAACCAATTCATTATACTGATGGCTAGGAAAAGAACGATTTTATGGGTTATAACTTGTAGTTGGACAGAATTCCGCCGACGTTTCGCCCCCATCTTCGTGGCTGAAGAATAAGCCAAATAAAGAATCTGCGGGAAGAGCTTAAAGTCGAAACACATTCTTGCGAAAAGCTGGTGGACATAGCGTTACAACCCTGAAGAGCGTACCCATCATAACAGCGCACTTTTTAATTTCCAGTCATAAACACCGCAAACATGGCGCTCATGAAAATTTTGTTATAACGCCAAGTTATTTACTTCAGGGTCCTGTATAATGCAATATGCAAATGTGGCGACGGTGAGAGATTTACAGTTATTAGGCGGTAGACACACTAATTATGCATACATACGAGTAATGGCTCTCCATTTCAGAGCCTTCATACAACTGAAGTTAAGCTATCCCTGTAACAGGCCATGGAGGCCCGTAGGGTTGTGAGACGTTAAGGGTCCCACATTTTCTAGACAGTCGGCTCACAGATGGCGGTGAGGTCAGCCCTACGCACCAGCCGCCCTTTACCTCCACGAAGATTCCTGGTACTCATTTCTGTTAGAGGATGAGTCGACCCCAGAGCCATAGTGCGGCTGGAAGGGTTAGGGCAATTGAAAAATCCAGTTACCTCATCCGGACTCGAATCCGCGACCTTCCGGCTTGTAGCATAGTGCCTCAACCAACTACACTAACACGTGCCATATATATATATATATATTGTCTATGCACACAGTTGAATCTTCAGGTTACGGAGTAACAGCAGAACGTTATTCATAATGTGTATATGTTAACAGTCTTCAAGTGCATACAATCCCATACACTACATGTTTCGGCAGTATGCTGCCATCTTCAGGTGCATCGATCCGTCAACCGTTTCACTGCTTGCCTTTATATTCGTTCATTCATCAGTAATCTGTCAAGACGACAGGTCCACAGTCTCTTCCAAAACAGTTCCTCCACTTGATGCGATCTAGAGCTTTCTCCTTCAAATGACAGTATCCTCTTCTGTCCCCAAGGTCATCCAGCATCTTCTTACGTCTTCTTCCTTGTCTTCTGGTCACTTATATCCGCCCCTCTGTCTTTCCTTCAGTAACTTCTTTTATAAGGCAGTTACTGCGTAAGATATGACCAATCCAATTAGCCTTCCTCTGCTCATTGACTCTAATCAATACTTCTTCATTTCTCACATAATCGGTCCAACTGATCTCTCTCCATCCTTCTCCAACACCACATTTCGAAACTTTCCAGATGTTTCTGATCTAAGTGTCCATGTTTCAGCCCCATACACAGCTATGCTCCAAATGTAGCTTTTCGCTAGTTTCTTTCTCAAATTTAAGTCCAATTTGCTGGTAAAAAGATTCTTCTTCTTGCTACATGCAGCCTTTGTCATGGCAATCCTGGATTTAATTTCACAAGTACACCTTCCATCATCTGTTAACAAGCTACCCAAATATTTAAAACATTTCACATTCTCCAGTTGTTTTTGGTCTATCTTTATTGTGACGGTTGGTTGTCTCGAAATTTTCATTACTTTTGTTTTTTCCACATTCATTTCCATGCCAGAGCACCTTCCAATTTCAATTAGTCTATCAATCATGCCCTGTAGCACAGTTTCTTCCTTAGCCGTTAACACAAGGTCATCTGCATATTTCACAGTTTGAATAATTTTCCCTCCTAATTTGAAGTCTCCAAGTCTATCCAGAGCTTCCTTGGTAAGGCATTCCCTGTACAAGCTGAACAAAATTGGTGATAAACAGCATCCTTGTCGAACTCCTCTTCCAATCTGCACACTTCTTGTCTCCCCTCTGTCCAGTCGTACGCTAACTTTCTGATCCATGTAGAATTTACTAATCAATCTTCTTTCACGCCAATCGATACCTGTTTCCTTTAGGATCTGCATTAATTTGGTCCAGTTTACACGGTCAAATGCCTTCTGCCAGTCTATAAAGCAAGTACGCAGTTCTTCATCTATCTCCAAAGTTCGTTCTGCTATAATTCTCATCATCACAATTGCACCCCTGGTTCATTTTCCTCTTCTAAATCCAAACTGATTCTCTCCAAGTAAATCCTCTATTTTCCTTTTCGATTGTTCTTTTAAGTATCTTTGCTATTATCTTTGCTGTATGTGCAATAAGGCTTATTGTGCGATGGTCGCTGCATTTTGAAGACTGTTTATATATACGCAATATGAATATGAATCAGTGCAAGAGAACGCTAAAATGCAATATAGCAGAACGTTAGTTGTTGAATTGGTTAATAGAGAGCAGTGTTCAGGCATTCCCTCTCCTTCCAGGCACGGTTCAGCTCTAATTAAATTGACCAATTGCTACAGTATTTAAGGTATTGTCTGCCGTTTCGGTTATCGTTAAATTGGCCAGGAGCCAGAAGCGTTTAGCACTTCAAAGAATAGTCAAAGTTATGTTACAACAAACGGTCAGTCGGCCAGTCTGTCTTGGTATCAAGCTCCATCTGGGGCCTCAGAACAGATTTTTGTTACTGTCACGTCGTTGCGGGTTCGTACATAGGGGCTCTCTCTCTGACAAGAGGACTGGTCTGTGTCATTTACAATTGATGCTGGCCCTCGTCAGCACAGTTATTTTTGCGTTCGAGTCCCGCGGTACTCTTGTAATATTACTATCTCAGATTCGAGACTTCCCCAACCTGGAAGGCCAGTCCCTAAAGAATACATTTCTTCAAAATAATATATAAGAATTCAGTTCGTACCACACAGGAAACATTACGTCACCGTCACCACCCGGTTAATGCTGTTTAGGGAAATAATCACTGTTTATCGTGAGAGCCTTATGGAACACGCAAATACACTCTGTGAACAGAATGCAGAAGTTTTGTTTGTTAGAGCTGGCGGATTTAAAGCCTTAATCAAATCTCTTTTGTTTCAGGCTGGCTTCAGTCAGTGCGCTTCGGAGGCTTGTCAATTCTTACTCTCTCTCCCCGGGCTTGACGCTCGTGTGGGGCGCCGTCTCGTGGCTCACCTGGGGCAGTGCGTCTCTGCGGGGCCCCTTAGTCTACAATCCCAACAGCCATCGGCCAAACTCTGCTATTCTCCCCCACCTTCGACCCCCTCTCCGTCCGTCGCTGCAAATCGAAGCGTCAGTCCTCCGGGGCCACTGAGCGTCCAAGTACCATCATCATCCAGACTGTGCTACTCTCCGCCGATATCACTATCATCAGCATCGCCAGAATCCAGCCCTGTCGCACCTTTTCGATCACCACAGCCCGTCCTCTCTTCGACTCCGAGTGCTGAGGATCTTGCTAGACCCATCACGGGACTTCTGATGACTGTCCCAGAGAAGGGTGTAGATTCGGCAAGGAAATCACCGGATGTGCGGCAAAATCAGCAGCTGCAACCCATGTGGAGGCCCTGGTGATCAGCAGCAGACTGAGAAATCGGGTTCATTGGGTTTCAGGTTTAAGTCAGTAGGGTCATCACACCAGTACCGACAGGAGCCCCATATGTAGACTCCGGTGATAGACAATGGTGAGAGCGTGCAGATCATCATGAGTTGATCACCAGATGGGCGACTACAGAACTTACTGGCAGCTCGCATGACGATGGAACTAACATGTGGTCTGGATGAGCGCAAGTGTAGGAATTGAGGATCTCTCTGTCAGTTCGGAGATAGCCCAGGATTTCGAAGGAACTTATAGTCTCCATCTTCAGGGTCGAAGCCAAGCAATTAAGAGGAGAAGCAGGCGGAAGGCTGAGTTCAGCTCTGTTGGCTTGTGGCTGGGTTTAAATTTCGATGGAGGAATTATGATACTCCGAAACGTGGGGCCCTCTTTGAGGTACATGACATTAAACACCGAATAAAACATTTAGTAACTCAAATTTTCTTTCCTTCAATTGCAGAATAATATGTATTTGTCGAGTTTATGTATTACTTCCGCTAGTTTTAGTGATGTTTGTTCAGTTTCACAGTAGAAGGCTCTATGATCACGGTAACCGGCTGCCTTTTCTACGCTGAAACGAACTGTCACGTTTTATCAAACACAAGCATACTTATATATATAGCCTACCACCAAGGTCCATAATTAGACCTGTTGTATGAATTTTGTTCTTCAAATTTTCTATAACTTATATTTATCGAAATTACAAAATAGAGCAATTTATGCTCCTACTCCTTAGAGGAACGAGATTTTTCGCTTCTCCACAGCGGCCAGAGAAGCCCTAGTAACTACTAATGGGAACCCCGGGTTTAAAGCGGCGTGGTCGTAAAGTTGAGCACACATCCCAATCTAGTGCCTAGGTTAAGAATGCATGGAACTTTATTTGCGCTCCCCCATATACGTTTTCAAAGCTCGGAGCAGCTCTACGTTTGAAGAATGTTAAACTTTGGGATGAGAGTCCCTGAATACACGGCGTCACGTCTCAAAACTTTGGGATGAGAGTCCCTGAATACACGGCGTCACGTCTCAAAATTTGTAATATGACGTGAGATCCTCTAATGTGATTTTTTTTTATTTGAAAATATATTTTGAGTTTGGTAGTGTTTTCCTTTTGTATAATTTTTATAAAATGAAAAATAGGCAGGACACAAGTGCTTTATGTTATGTATAGTTGTTAAATAGGTGTTATACACTGGACAAGGCTTTGGAGGAAAAAACCTGTAGCCTGCGAGTCAAGTATGGTCCACAATTTAAACATTTGTAAGTGATATTTTATAAAGAAAAGAAAATGCCAAATTGTTTACGTATCTTCATAAACTCCGCTTTAGGATTTGATGAGAACCTTAAGCTAAGCTACCGTTTGCCAAGAGACCAGTGATAATATCTGTGACACTATCAGCTTTCCCGAAACGTAAATAACGACGGACTGTCAGAAAAATGAGCTCACGCCCGAACGCCATGAACTGGCTCACTGAGTCTTCGACGTGTCTGGTGTCATTACAAGACTCATACAATTTTCTTGCAGTCACGGTGGAGTTCGAGACGTTATGAGGCGAATTGTTTCTATTATCTGTCCATAAAATGTAGTGTTCTGTTCTTTCGGGTATTGCTTTAATTTTCCTTACAGGTTGTAAACCGTGTAGTTCGGATACCACGACGTTTCGGAGGAACGTAACGCCTCCATCTTCAAGGTCGAGTAGTAAAGAAACCAGCAGGAGGCGGAAGCAAGCCGATTGATCCGCGCGTGGAACATCCGGCCTGACAGGCCAGTCCAAGCCTGGAAGGAGGCAGTGGCAGGATCCCCACTTTCTGGAAGGACACTCTTCCATTGACTTTGGAGTGGCCTTTACCAGACTGGACGTCGCATGTGCTGTTCGATCGGGTTGTTACCTGCTTCTGCTGACTTGGCATACTTTTAGACCCTGAAGATGGCCGCAGCATTCTCCGAAACGTCGGACTCTCCAGCGTACACGGCATTACAACAATGAAGAGCATACTGTTCATAGTGAGCCTCAAACCCGATTCCGTTTGATGTTGTATTACTGTACTGCAGCAGCCTATTACGCTGCGTATTCCACTTTAGCACTCACTGTGTCGTTGCAGCTTCGTTCATATATTAAAATTCACACTTTGAAAGCTCATATTTTTTCGTATTAATTATTTAACACTACATGTTTCGGACGGTCGGTGCGTAAAGCTGACAGTCGCATCGTAATCTGTGAAACGATTGCCTAGAAAATGTGGGAGCCTCGACGTCTCAAAACCATTTGGGCCTCCACTGCTAGTTAAAGGGACTTTTTTTTTTTTACTTATTTGATATTGTTCATGTTGTCCTAAGATGTGTTATTAATTTGTAGTTAATTAGTGATAGATAGTGCTTTAATTTGCGTTTCAATGATCTCATGGGTGTACACCGTCACGCTTCGAAGCCGTTACGTTCTGTACATTAGAAACAGAAAGTTCTGTATATTATTAGGTCGTAACTCTGAAATCGGGCATTCAGTGCTATTCGTGGTACGGCACGAGTTTAGTTTGCCGAACGGCCATTGGCGCTAGGTGTCCATGGTTCGCTGTTGCTTACACTCTTAAGGCGAGGAGTGCAGTGCCTGCAAGTTGGGTATCAGTGTTTTGCTCTTCCTTTGTTGTTTATCTCTTAATGTGGCTTATATACGTGTTTTGGTACCACATATATTTTCACGTGTTGCCTATGCAGCGCGAGAAATAACTTAACGTCGGTCTCGGATTTGGCGAATATTTATTGAACGCTCTTAATGTTGTGTGTCATAAATAAGATAAAGTATAGAACATACCGTCAACACAATTTCAGGACGAGGATCCTTATTCGATGAATAAAATGACAGTTGATTCCTACTTAACAGCTCAGACTGGTGCTTTGTACGCCTGATGATGACCCGTGAAAGGGTCGAAACATATTGCGTCTCTAATAAACATAATAAAAGCAGATGTTGATGCAGTAGTGTCTCTCTGTTTTGAATACTGATTGTTGTGTAGACGGTGTATTTATTGAACGTTCACTTACAATTATCATCCCCTTATAACGTCGCCAGTATCACAATCTTCAATCTTCAACTGCATTCTGCGGTGGCTGTCTTCCAAGTCTATTTGGCATATCTGTCAAAGTCACATTGCGACTGACAGTCATTCAGTCAGTAGAGTTGCGACCAGATCTTTATTATTCTTTGACACGGTCTTGTTTTTTGTGGGCGCCCTCACATACGGGAGGACGGATCTTTCTTTTGTATATGCTGCTGGTCCTTGCCAGCACAGTCTTTCTCGGGTCCGAATAATCCCTTGGGACTTGTGACCATATTTTACTGTCTTAGATTTGAGGCTTCCCTTTTCGTCGCCTCCTACGACTCGCAGGGTCACGGTGGAGGTATTCGAGCCCGCTTCCACACGGGCCAAGTGTGGAATGTTCAGCCACCTAATTTAGGCCTTATGGGGACCGGATGCCAGACCCCCCTTTTCCACAGCTCTATTTCACGTGTTCTGTACCGGTTACCAAGGAAATGCTTCGTTTCTGCGGCTTCAGGAATCCGCTGTTATCGTAACGAACCCATTGTCCATTCATCTGGGAGAGCGCGTTTGTAGCTCAGGACATTCCCAGGCAACGGCCCACTGTTACTGCGTTGCCATGGAAGTAACTCTTCCGGTTTCTTCATGATTTCTCACTGCTAGTAATCTTGCATATAAATGCATGGTCAAGTACCATACAAACATTCCTTAGAAATGTACTTGCCAAAATTTCTATCTGCAGATAAATCATATTCTCTTTCGGATATAGCAACAAAGCCTTCAGTTACAGCAAATTCATCTCTACAAAAATATGGGGTTAACCCCAAAAACCCATCGTCGTCGAAATATTGCCACATCGGGTCCTTCTTCAATGAAGATTCAACTGTTGACAAATTCTTAGGTTTGAGGTTCTGATATTGTGATACATCTGGTTTTGGTGAGATGGGTGGTGGAAGTTAATTTTTCTGGACTCTTTGCGGTATTACTGGTCTCTGTTGTCCTCTTCGTGAACTACTACTTCTAAAAGGCAAGTCCCGCTGTGTTGGCTGCCCTCTTCTTTGATAGTTGCCTCTTCCTTTTTGGGTGTTGTAGGAAGGTCCAACATCATCAAATTTTTCGTAATTTGCTGACATTATCACGAGGTCTGCTCAATTGCACCATTCTATAATAAACTTTCTCCGATTCAAATCCAAAATCTTCAAAATCTATGGCCGTTCTTTCTTCTTTGTTTTATAAATAAAACAAGCGTGTTACGAGTAGTCTCCGACTAACTGCACCATTAATATTATAAAATGGGGCGGATTCCAAACACATGACAGTACTGACCCATGTCTCAGAAAATTCTGTAGTTTGCCCCCAATGTCCTGGGGTTGATAAGTCTTGTCAGTCGACTTTCACTAGTCACTAACCGCTTTAACGCACTGACTGTTCCTCTTAAGTGTTTTCTCTAGACGTTTCCTGGCAACGAATCTTAGCAATCGAGATTATTCAGCTTCCGTTTCCCGCTGCATAACTGAACCCTCAACTGCACTGTAACGCCACTTGTCTTTAAGATAACTCCTCGGTACGGACCACGCAGAAGACAGAGCCTCTATTGTTGATGAGGCGTGTTTACAACGCCGTTGCCTAGCAGTAGACGTCCTATTGCGCGCGTTGGCTCCCACGGGAATGTGTTTACCGAATCGTTGCCTAGCAATGGGTCTGTACGTCACAATAAATTTAGAGAATGAGTTATTAAAGATTCGTTTGCATAATTCAACCTGGCTTATACTATTATCGTATGTTTTCTTATATTCTGCAAACCAACACGAAATCACATAAACTCTTAGTAAAGAATTCAGGGGATATAAGTTTATTAAATTAAATGCTCGTCGGACCAAGCGAAATATTATGTACACAGTAATCACGGATCGTTGACTACCAATGTCTTTCAAATATGTAGTACATATTATAAGTCTGCAGTTTATTAGACTAAATATTGTATGAATGGTTTATATTTGATTTCAGTTTTGTGTGTGTACCGATTAATGTTACATTTTTGTAAAACTAGTTGCTTTAAAATGTAATTATAGGTGCAGTCAGGTTTGAGGCCTAACAAATATTCATATATAAAGTAACTAAGGATATATAGCGCTGTTAAGATCTAATTACGTTAAATTATGTAGTACGTAATCAGTCAATACATAGAATCTATTATTCACAGCGACCTTTCATGGTACATCTTTACATGAAAATACATCTTAATTGTGTGAAATCTGAGGTTCTGTCATTGGTGACCATGAAGATTAGCCACCTTTTGAATGTGACGCCATGAAGTATTGTAGATATATACCAGATATTCAGAGATACATGGTACCTTAATCTTCAAGATAGAAGGCTCCTGTGACGTTTCGGAGGTATGTGCTGACCGCGTCTTGATATACCTCGAAGATTGGAGGTATCAGTTTTATCCAAAACGGTGGTATTTTTTTTTACCAGACTGCAGGGAGTCATGTCCCAGAAAATAGTAATCTTAATGTTCACTGCATTCAGAACCTCAACTCTCAGTTATTTTACTTACTTCAAGTGAAGTGAAGTGATGTTACTTTTGCGTTGTCAAGGAAAGGCTGTTTAACGTGACTGATTGCACGAAATGTTTCTAGTGGCTTGTAGAGTTAAACTTTCGGTGAACTGCCCAAACAGTTTGTAAGATACTTGGATCTGAAATTCTCTCAGCGATAAGCGTTCTGTCTTCTGGGATATAACTGCGTGTAGTCTAATGGAAGTCAACCGACGTTTCAGAAAAAATGTCGCCTCCATTTTCAGTGTATAAGAGAAACTAGGGCAACTACCGCGTGCTGCCTGTCTCATCCTGGTTTTCTGTTTGGTTTACTGTTCATCTCTGAAGATGGTAGCGGTGTTCCCCCGAAACGTCGGTTGATTTTAACAAGACTACACGGCGTCACATCCCAGAAAGCAGAACTCTTCACTGTGTAGGATAGATTTAATTTTGTATAAAAGCGCTCTGTGATGCTCAGCTTCCCACATCATGGTTTGTTCCAGCCACTCCTGATGCATAGATTATTATAAGATACTATAAATTGTACGTACATTTCACTGGCAGATTATATTAATATTTCTGACTTAATAAAGTGTTTCAATATTTGGACTGGATTGTATTTTAGGGCTATCACCAAATCACACGTACTACGCCCTTGGAACTCTAACGCTGTTGCCCGACCTTTCCACTTTGCGGCGGCGGCGGCACGCTGAGGTGTAGTTCGGGATACCTCAGTCGGTATAGCGACTGGCTACGGGATCGACGACCTGAGAACTGACACTCACTTTCAAGCAGGTGCTAGGAAATTTTTCTCTCCTCAGCACCCAGACCGGGTCTAGGGCCCACCCAGGCTCCTATTCAGTGGATACGGGGGCTCTTTCCCCGGGCCGTGAAGCTGACCTCTATCAAGTACTGAGGTTAAGAATGCTTGGATCTGGAGCTGTACATCCACACCCTCACACATCTTTATGTCATTAATTAAGCACAGCAACAGGCCCCCCTCAACTTTATCCCCAAGACCGGATTTGCAGTTGAGGGGGGCCTATCAGTAACAAATTTAGGTTAAAATTATTTTTTTCTTATAAGAGGTAAAAGTATGAACTTAATTTTGTGTGATTTCAGATAACCTTAGGTCTCAGTACGATCTGTAGATTATATTTCTGTTTTGTAGATGCCCCCAGTCTTTCCCGCTTAAATCCGGCCCAGTGTATCGCGAATAAACTTTAGGAATGAACCCCGCCTTGCGTAAAATGCTGATACTCTCTCAGCTGATTGAAAAGTCACTTGTCCTTCACGGTATCATGTGACCGTATCCACAACAGCTTGGCTACCCTCTGTACAGCCAGAGCCACCTGATCACAGTCCACACAATCTTTTCCTCCTAGAGTGACTTCCTTACCGTATCTCTGTCAAAGCCTGGATAGCCGGATATCTCATACTTTTTCGACATTTTCTGCAGGCCCATAGACATGTTCAAAATGAAACGAAAACACTCTTTTGTTACGTACATTTCTGTGGTAACTCACTGTTGAAGATAACTAAGATTCATTTCAGGTTTGAGGTATGAGACATGAAGATTTCACGGAGAACAGAAGCGATAAACTTTCATAGAGGAAGCCGCGTCCATTCGGAAATTAAGTCCAACCTCTTAATTGAACTTGTTTTCATAGCAAACAGGGTTCGTGTCCTGTGGGTTACTGCGTCGGGCAGGTTAGCTCAAGCGGTAACGCTTCTCTTAGGGATGTGCACGGTTCGAATCTCAATCGAGAAACAGACTTTTACAGAGGGTGTTGCAATTTTCCTTAGTTCTTCCGGACAGATACAGGGACAATACAACAAACTTGTCCTGACAGCTTCCGGTAACATCCTTTTCAGTTCATGGCCATGCAATCTGACTGCTATCAGCGTCGTTAAAATATAGTTACCGTGTATTCTAGTAGGTGGATACCAATGTTTCGGATGAAGGTGACACAGTCTTCAGTTTTACTCTGAAGTCGGAGGAAGCAGATCCCTCCGAAACGGTGGTAACCAGATTACGCGGTAATAAACTAGAAGACCACATCTCGCTGTACTGAGTATAATCCATAGAGGATTTGGTCGAGTCCGTTAACTGAGGTAAGTTTTCTAAGATGTTTGAGGATTGAAACGGATTTAACTGCAGTCCATCACCGTCCCTCTCTCCCTCAATGTTACCCCAACCAGTGCCACGCTACTCGCCTCAAACCCAAGGGGCAGGTCTACAAAGAGGACAATTTACATTAAATAAAAGTAAAGCTATCCCTGTAACAGGCCGTGGAGGCACAGAGGGTTGTGAGACGTCGAGGCTCCCACGTTTTCTAGACAGTTGGTTCACAGATGGCGGTGAGGTCAGCATTACGCGCCGGTTGCCATTTACTCTCTGGAAGATTCCTGGTACTCATTTCTGTTAAGAGGCCGAGTCGACCCCAGGGCCATAGTGCGGCTGGAAGGATTAGGTCAATTGAAAAATCCAATGACCCCATCGGGAATTATAAAGTGAAATAAATATTTTTAGTACTTGTAAGGTTACAACTGAATTCAGGCAAGAAGATGTTTTATTGATGAAAGCAGCCACGAGAAAATTTTATATAAGAACGCCAGGTTCAATCAAGAGCCATCATGGCTGGACCGCGTCTTCCATTTGTAAACAACAAGCGACAGTAAGAAAGAAACTGCTTCATACCGCGGCGCATCGTTGCGCTGTGCACGTGAAACAATTTTCGGGTCTTGTTGTGGTACGTGCCGCGACGGAGACACGAGACCAGCCGGCCCGAAAAAATGCAACTGACTGCCCGAAAATGTTACTCCCATCGCTAATTAGCAGCCGTCTGCGCTTTCCGTGCAGCCAGTAGCCCATTCAATGCACAGCAGATCAACAGGCTTACTTCTGCCGCGCCATAGCTCAAGCGGTTAGTCGCTGGCTTCCCACTGCGGCAGCTCGGGTTCGATCCCGGGTCTGGTCAAGTGGGGTTTGTGGTGGACAAAGTGGCGCTGGGGCGGGTTTTCTCCGAGTACTTCGGTTTCCCCTGCCAATCTTCATTCCACCAAATTCTCCATCATTGTAATATACTGTATTATTATAATAAAAACTAAAAATAGCTTAAAACATATGCAACGTGAAAAGCTAATAAATATAATTATAAATTAACGTTTTCAAACACTTTATTTCAAGAAGTCCAACAATTCCTTAGTTCCAGTGATTCGGTTAATTACCAGTTCGAATATTCGGCCTTCTACTCACGGTACTCCCGATCACAGTGGCAGAGTTTCTCAACCGCCGGGCCCTCGTCTTATAGAAAAAGGAATTTACCGGGCCGCGGTCTGACGAAAGTTGAGAACCACTGGTCAAAGGCATGAACTGTCTTCGCCCGCTCAAATACTGGAATCGCGGGTTCAAATCCCACTTGAGGTATGGTTGTCTGTGTGCGTTTATCCTGTGTTTGTGTTCTGTATGTAGGTAGGGGCCTTGCGACTGGCCGATCCCCCGTCCAGGGAGTCCTGGCGATTGTGTAAAAAGATCAAGAAACCGAAAAAGCGCCCAAGGCCCAACAGGGCTGTAGAGTATTACAGGTAGATAGATACATAGATAAAAGATAGATAGATAGATAGACAGGTAGACAGACAGATTTACTGTACTTCTCTTCACGGAGCAGGCGAACATTTGTATTAGTCTGAATCTCTGCTTGCACACCGACTGTCCAAACAGGATTTTTCGTGGTTTTCGTCAGTTTCGCCAAGCAGGTGCCAATGTAGTGCCTCGAAGCTCAAGCTTACGTACGTTTTAATAGGCCATTAAATAGGACAGTTGTTGACATCCTCATTACGCGGATTGAAGCATTGGGACGAAATGCTCTGCATTAAACATTTTCGGAGTTATCTTCGTCGTCCTTAAGCACATGTACTGCCAACAGAACATTGTTAACTGGAAACTGCATTTCTGAGCGGTCTGTAATAGGTTCACTGATTGGTATGCTAGCGACGTTTCGGGCATCATAACACAAGCAATTCCGACTGAAACGTGATTTCCTTTAGTCGGTAACATCAGTGGACGTTTCTTCTGTTTAGAATCCTCAATAAAAACAGTCAACAATAATTACCGACACGCCACCCGTCACATCATAAACTGCGGGCCCGACAGATCCCTTACGGCCGGGCCCATGATTTAGTGAGTCATTTTTAAAACAACCGATTAATAAAACATTTAGTTCCTTGGAACATCTTTGTAGTACGGGGAAACCTGTACAACCTGGTCAAGCCACTCTTGTTTTCATGCACCTGGCTTGTCTACATCCTACATCATAAATTTCATGATTCATTTATAAATCATTTGCAAGTGTCGGGAAATTGCAGACCACCCGAAACGTCTCTACAGGGTTCTGGATCACGACCCCCTATTAACCCCTTAAACCTTTGTAATCACTATATGTACTTAATACAGAAAGGAGGCACTATGCTACAAGCCGGAAGGTCGCGGGTTCGAGTCCCGTTGAGGTGGATATTTTTCAATTGGCCTAATACTTCCAACCGCACTATGGCCCTGGGGTCGACTCAGCCTCTAACAGAAATGAGTACCAGGAATATTCCTGGGGGTAACGGGCGGCCAGCGTGTAAGGCTGACAACCTCACCGCCGTCTACGAACCGATTGTCTAGAAAATGTGGGAGCCTCGACGTCTCACAAACCTATGGGCCTCCACGGCCTGTCACAGGGATAGCTTTTATGTAATACAGAGCTATCCGGTATAGCGACAATGGACGACCGGATTTCAATTCCCGGCAGGGTCAAGATCTCTTTTCAGTAGTGTCTAGACTGGCTCTGGGACCCAACCTCCCCTCCAATGGGTACCGGGGTGAAGCGGCAGGGGCGTGAAGCTGACCACTCACCTCCACTTAGTGCCCAGGTCAATACTACAATACGTCCCATAAGTCTTCATGGCGTGACCTTTATTCGTCTGAGTACAGAGACATCCTTACCCTTCTTGTGCCTTTATCTAATGTATACTCTTATCTAGTGTTTATTCTCCCATAGCCCTTCGGTAGAATGAACCAAACGTCTTCCATAATTTTCACTTAGTCGGGGGTGGAGTCCAGCTGGTCCACTCGGCACGGCGGCCACTGATTGGCCTATTGTACCTTCCCCGGGTGATTATGATGATGGAGAATTTGGTGGAATGAAGATTGGCACGGGAAACCGAAGTACTCGGAGAAAACCTGCACCAGCGCTACTTTCTCCACCACAAATTCCACTTTACCAGACCCGGCATCGAACCCGGGCCGCCGTGGTGGGAAGCCAGTGACTAACCGCTTGAGCTATGGCGCGGCCAACTACGTCTTCCATAACGCCAAGAACCAACCTTGAAAGTGGGCACGTGTTATCTACTATCACGTCCTATACTGAAACTAAGAGTCTATTACAATCAGCACGTCACACCCAGTGACTGCTGAGGTTAGCTATTTCTAAGGGATCGAACACAGTAGGTGTCTACCATCCCTCACCTGAAGACGGAAACAGATCCAGTTTCCGAAGCATTGTATCATTTTTTGCAATGCCAGACGATGGGCAAGCCGGTCACAGTGGCCGCGCGGTCTAAGGCATGGACCGTCTTCGCCTGCTGGGACACTGAGATCGTGGGTTCGAATCCCACTCGAGGCATGTATGTGTTTGTTGTATCCTGTGTGCAGGTAGCGGACTTGCGAAGGGCCGATCCCCGTCGAAGGAGTCCTATCAACTGCGTATAGATTAAGAAAATGAAAAAGCGGTCAAGGTCCACAAGGGCTGTAGAGCCGTGGGTATGTAGGTAGGGAGGTAGGTGGGTGGGTAGGTAGATAGACAGACAAATAAACAAACAGACTAGACAGATGGATGGATGGACGGATGGAGGAAGTCTAGAAACCCTGAAATCCTGACTGTCACAGGTATCCGGCTGCATGGCCGAGGGGATACAGTTGCCTGCAGGAGCTAGAGATGTCCTGTCCACAAGCTCTTCCAGGCTTCTACGGGTATCTGTTGGATACCGAAAGCTTTTTCACCTTACGGTAAAGCGGCCTGAGTGTGGGTCAACCGCGCACTTTCATCTAGTGCGAGGGCTAAGATTGCGTGGAGCTATATTTCCACTCCCCCATTCTTCTTCATGTCTTTGGGCTTAATTAGGCACGGGGACAAATGAACCTCTGCTGTTTATGCCCTATGGCTGTGAAACTCGAGTCGGTATAGCGACTGGCTACGGGCTGGACGATCGAGGGGTCGGAGTTCAAGTTCCCGTAGGGATTAGATTTTTCTGTACTCCACTATTTTGTCGGTTCTGGGGCCCCCCAGGCCTCTTATCCAATGGGTACATGGGATTCTTTCCCCAGGGGTAAAGCGACAAGGACGTGAAGCCGACCAATCACCTCAAACTAGTGCCGAGGTCAAGAAAACGTGGGTCTATACATCCACTCCCTCATATGTCCTCATGGCCTGGTGGTTAATTAGTTACACACAGGGACAACTTTACTTTTTATGGCTGTGATACTTGGTTTCTCGCCGTAGGGGAAATACAGTGACTGACATTTTTTGAAAAGGATACACATACACACACTCAAGGTCTTTGCACGACTCTGAGAGTCGTGAGACAAAAATATGATGTGTTCAGCGGAACTTGGAATCAAGCATGATTACTGGCGACAGCCAGCAGCAATTTACCCGACCATTGTTCAAGAACACTGTGCCGAGAATTTCAAATCCTACGAGAGAGAATGAAATTGGAGCATGTACAAAAATGAATAAGTGAGGAGTTTTATACTGTGTAGCCTGTTCTTCGTCAAACACATCAGCTTGTCAGCAGCTGAGGGAGGGCCCCCTGGGAGGTAAGGGGAACCCCAACGGAGCTTAAAATGAATAGAAACAGTGCATGTGAGGGTGTCGAACAGAATTCATTGGCTCAGGATTGGACCCTGCCGCGGATCCGTGTCAACTCAGTACGCACCGATTCTTCAGGTTTCACAAAAGACGAGGACTAGCTGGTCGACTGTCTGCTTCTATTCCTCATAAAAATTTTTTTCCCCTTGGCACTACAGCCTCAGTGGGCCTAGGCCTACCTCCATGAACTTCTCCGTTCACTTCGGTTTTTCTAGATCTTACACATTCGGTAGGACTCCTTGGGCGGGTGATCAGCTCGTCGCAAGGCCTCTACCTATAGACAAACAGAAAAACGCACACACACAAACTAAACATTCATGCCCTGAGTGGGATTCGTACCCACGATCCCGGTTTCCAAGTGAGCGAAGACAGTACATGCCTTAGACAGCTCAGCTACCGTGACCGGCTATTCCTCATATAGTAAAGGTAAACTTGTGCCTGTGCTTACCTAATTAAGCACTACGCCATGAAGGCGTATGGGGGAGTGGATGTATAGATCCACATTTTTTTTTACCTAGGCACTAGCTGAAGGTGAGTAGGCAGCTTAACGCCTCTGTCGCTTTACCTCCGGGGAAAAAGGCCCCGGTACCCGTTGAATAGGAGTGTAATGAGACTATATGTAATGAAACTATGCAAAGTGTAAGAAATGTAATTGAATGTAATCACATGTACTTAGATAGTACGTAAGTTAGGAAATCTGTCTATAATAAGATGTGAAAGTGAAAGCTACCAAAAGACCACTGTCAATAACAAGGCCAGGAGAGAGCAGCGTCTCCTCTTATTTGGAAATATTATGACATGTAGGAAGTGAGTCTAAACCCATGGGGTTTGTCACGTAAATGAACTGTATCACGGCCATCACCCAGGGCAACTTGTATAAATGTGTACGGTGGTATGGCCAAGGGGTGACATTAGTATCGTCAACCGAGACGTCACTTTCGCTATCATCACCTGGACTCTGTGTCCGTCCATCTTTACTTACTCTTCAACTGTAATCTTGGAACCTAGTAAAGTCAACCGATTCTTCTGCAACCACTAAAAGACTTAGCTCTTTTACTTACCTACACCTCAAAGCAGCATCCTCGATACAATAACAACGACGACGAACAGTACAGGAGGTTGGGCGGACCCCACAGTCGGTCTGGACGACATGGAGAAGAGAAAATACTACTACTACTACTACTACTACTACTACTACTACTACTACTACTACTACTACTTTGTTGGACTCCATCACCCACTAAGCGAATTTAAAAAAGTAAGTAACTAAGCCACAAGGACTGATATCTAAGGCATATATGAATATATTAACGCCGCTCTTTTCCAACCCGCCTTTGCTTGTATCAGCGCAGTCGGAATGGTGCTATCCCTGCTACACCTGTTCCTACCTTAGGACAGTGTATGATGGCTACTGGAAGTTGTCCTCACAGATCAAACTAAGGAAGATTGGTATAGGTACGGGAAACTAGCTGGGTCGGTTTGCATGAGTCTCAGGGTAGCGATGCCGAAGAAAGCGGTATTCTGGGAGTTAATCCAAATGACGTTTATTCGCCTTTGTTCTGCAAACCACATTGTTAAATTAATGTATTCTTAGCTTTAAGTTACAGCGTTACACGATCGGCAAGCTATGTCTCGGAGCGTGCAAGGGTCACGTCCGTTCAGTTCGGAATATGGTGAAAGTCTCCCTTGTGGAATGGCTTGCACACCCCACGCCGAGAATTCGAAAGATAGTGTTGACATATACATTTCATCCCATCTTCCGTAGGAAGCTTGAACGAGGCAACTCAATCATACTGGCCCTCATTCACAGGCAACTGTAACAAGTTCTGACCTGTCCTTCTCAATGACCTTCATTTTAGGCGCGTCCAGGTCCTTGTACCCCGAGCTAAATTTATGACTGCTCATAAATGTCAGAACTCCGGACTCCTTGGTCCTGCTAGAATCTAGAATTTCAACATAAACACCGTATTGCAAGTCCCAGACAATGAAATACGATATTAAAAATCACAATACATTTCCAGTGATATCGAGACATAAGAATTTTGAAATTAAAATTACCGAGAATTAATTAGAAATAAATTTCATGGTCATCTATAATCATCCAAAAAAATAAGGGCTCAGAATAATCAGCGTCAATATGGAGGATAACATTAATATGGATCATATAGAAATAGGGTGTGAAAGGATGAACTAGACTAATCTGGACGAGGACAAGGCACAGTGGAGATAAAACCAAAGAGGTTCCATGAAAATATAGGTGCATGATAATTATCTGAGATAATACATAAACTTGCCAGGAATGATCTGGCACTGTGGAAATGTACTGGGATTTCTGACGCAGACTGTGGGTGTTTCGCCGAATTCCTCTTTACTGCGAGAAATGTCATAAAAAAGTTATTTACGTTCCTCTTGCAATGAAATTCCGCATTCAAAAGGAAATTTTTAAAATTTCAGGGCCAACATTCCGAATATATCAAACGGGTTTTTATAATTTTTAGCGACGAAACTCACCTATAATGACTAACTTCATTCGTTTTGATGACTGTATTTTGTTCATTTATATTACATTTTTCGTCATATACCAGTAAATTGTTTATAACTAATGGACACATACCTCCAATTAGTCCTAATACACAAGTGACCTGTTTTTACTTGCATAATTTGACACGCATCGCTAGTGGCGGGCATTTCTTCATTAGGTTCCCAGCGTAGCCTGGGGCTAAATTGTGGCGTAGCTAATGGGAAAACACTTAGCCAAGAAAATACTGATCCACCTTAATGAATATCAAGGCTAAACAATTCGAAACATCTGAATTATTTTATAAATTGACTACGAAGGGAAGCGGTATCCTCTTCTAATAAAAAATCTAAACAAGATTAATAAATAGGGAAGTAGTTTTGTGTATTTAAAAAAATAAACGGTAAAATTAAAACTTGCGTCTAATTATAAGACTTTATTTCGTGACGATATGTAAAGGGTGTAGAAAACTGGATTGCCTGTCTTATCGAAGTTGGAGTGAAACAAGACGGAGACAGTCTGTCGTTAATAGAAGAGACAGAAATGTGAGGTTTCGATGTTGCGATATCAATTCCACTCTGAGAACGAATACAAACAACAAACTCTGTGGCTTTAGTTCGCAAGCGAACTATACCGACCGAGCGACCGCCGCTTGTCGGTGAAGTTAGCACCAACTTTAGTGGATAGAGGGTGTCGCGTAGTCAGCGCAACCAATTCCCACGGCCGTTAATTTCGGTTTTCCAGACCGGAGAGAAAGAATACAGGAAAATATTTAAATAGACATACACAAATTGGAAAATAGTAAATTGTAGATAGTAAAGAAAATAAAATATTGACATGAACGGTAATGTAGGGCCTATATCTTGGGTGTTAAACGGTGTGCAGTTTCACGCGACTATGTACATGGGCTATGTACGTGGTTAACAATCTCCCAAGCCAGCAGAACTTACAGACACCAAACACAGCGATGTTTGCTACTTAGGTAAAGTAAAAAAAAAATGTAAGCCAATCACAGTGGCTGCGCGGTCTAAGGCATAAACCTTCTTCGCTCGTTATAAGATTGGGATCGTGGGTTTGAATCCCACTCGAAGTACCGATGTCTGTGTGCGTTTATTCTGTGTTCGTGTTGTTCTGTGTGTAGGTAGCGGCCTTGCGACAGGCTGATCCCCCATCCACGGAGTCCTACCGACTGTATGTAGGATTAAGAAACTGAAAACGCGGTAAGGCTGTACAGCCATAGAAAGAGAGTGAAAAAGGTAAAGCCATCCCTGTAATAACAGGCTGTGGAGGCCCATAGGTTTGTAAGACGTCGAGGCTCCCACATTTTCTCTAGACAGTCGGCTCGCAGATGGCGGTGAGGTTCTCAGCCTTACGCGCCTGTCGGCCGCCTTTTACACCCAAGAATATTCCTGGTACTCATTTCTGTTAGAGGCTGAGTCGGCCCCAGGGCCATAGTGCGGCTGGAAGGATTAGGTCAATTGAACAAAATACAATGACCTCATCGGGAATCGAACCAGCCACCTTCCGGCTTGTAGCGTAGTACCTCAACCAACTACGCTACTGCGTGCCTCTTTGCTACTAAGATAATCATACGCAATTAAAGCTGGAGCATCTTTATTAAAGACCCTGTACTTAAAGAACGAACCAAGCAATAATAGCAGCACAAACACGAGGAGAAATATTGCTAGTTGCTCCTCGTCTGATTTGGTTCCATTCCTTCAAAGAAACATCCAATTGTGTTATAAACTGTGTTGCTCTGTAGGATGATATCGACGTTTCTGAGGAACATGTCCGAGCACTGCAACCCTATAAAAATGGAGTCAGCATATTGCTCACAAATGTTGGTATCTACCTACAAGACTGAAAATTTCACAACTCACAATATCAAAATTTGAACAATCACCGCCGTGATAACCTCAGAACACACGTGAGAATCTGAGTTTCTTTCAGTTAATAAAATAAATTGAAACCTTTAAATATTAGAAACGGGGACAAGCAACCTTATTAGTAATCCAGATTCGAACTAGCTTTTGAGTTACTGAACAATATTACTAGTAAAAATTTTGTAAATTTCTTTCTAGACTCGCCATCTGTTCCTTGTTCCTCTTTCGTTCTCACGGTGGGAACATAAAATGCATCCCTTTTTGTTCACATTAACCGGCACATTCAAAATGCCTCAATTCCTAGAAATATTTTCAGGTAAAATTAATGAAGTTTGCTCACAATTTCGGAGCTTACAAACAATTTACCTTCTCGCTGACAGCACGAAGCTGTGATAAGTTGCATTTATAAATGTTCATGGAAGTTTTCTTTTCTCATCGAGTGCTGCTTACGATCCCCTACTCTACAAGGAACGTTGATTAGGACACAACTGGATCATTAAAATATCCATAACAACAGCAGCAGGTGTACGACATTTGCTTCTCCCAAATCATAAGCGTTATTTGCATTGTTCTCGTATGTAAAAAGTAAAGCTATCCTTGTAACAGGTCATAGAGACCCATAGGGTTGTTAGACGTCGAGGCCCCACATTTTCTAGACAATCGGCTCACACTGGCTGTAAGTTTGTGAGTTTTACGCACCGGCCGCCATTTACCCCCCAGGTAGATTTTGGTACTCATTTCTGGTAGAAGCTGAGTCTAACTTAGGGCCATAGTGCGGCTGGAAGGATTAGGTCAATTGAAAAAACTCCACCTCATACTGTGTATGTATGTACATGTGTCCTATTCCGAACGGTTTCCGAGATTGAGCTACTTCTCTGTACAGTACACAGTACACTGCACAGACGAGCAGCACGCCATGTCCTCACACGAGCTGCACCGAGATAGAGCTACTTCTCTGTACAGTACACTGTACACTGCACAGACGAGCAGCACGCCATGTCCTCACACGAGCTGCACCGAGATAGAGCCATCTCACTGTACAGTACACTGTACAGACGAGCAACACGCGATGTCTTCACACGAGCTGCAAAGTGCATTGATGTTGATGGTGGAATTTTCGAAAATGTATTATACTAGATAAACTATACCAAGTTTTGTCACTTGAGCAATAAATACCGGTATTAGAAACAGTATGTAATATCTCTTTCTTGTCAACAGTTTTGTAACTGTACAGTGAAATACGAGTAGCTGTATCTCGGAAACCTTTCGGAATAGGACACATATACACATACACTTTAAAATTATCAGGAAACAGCCTCTGGTGCCCGCTGTATAAAATACAGTGGCAAAGAGAGGAATTAGAACATGGGGAAGGTCTCAGGTTCGATTCCTTATGAGGTTATTGGATTTTTCAATTGACCTAATACTTCCAGCCGCACTATATCCCTGGGGTTGATTCAGCCTCTAACTGAAATGATTACCAGGAATCTTCCTGGGGGGTAAAGGGAGGCCAGGGCGTAAGGCCCTGCCTCACTGCCATCTGTGAGCCCATTGTCTAGAGAAAATGTGGGAGCCTCGACGTCTCACAAGCGTATGGGCCTCCACGGCCTGTTACAGGGAGAGCTTTACTTTTTTTTGTATCTTCCTGGTACAGGTCGCGTTTTTAGATCTGCCTCTGGGTTGGGCGTGAGAAGTATGCAAAACGTAACGGGGCAGTGGTTGTGACTACGTTGTGGGAGGGGGTAAGGTTGATGAAACATACATATAACTCACACCGCACAGCTTTTATCTCAGTCAGTGGACTCGACCAAATACACCGCGCATTCTGCTGATGATGTCCAGGTCTAAAAAGATGGGCTGTAAGATTTGCTTGATAATGTTGACGAGCCATGCATGGTTAACGGTCCATCTGTTGCTGATTCGAGTGCAGAAAAATTACGGCCCTTGGGATCGCATAATTCAGTTCAGAACACACGCTGCTGACAAATGAAAGACAAAACATGAGGGCCACTGCACCAGTCATACCAGGCCACCCATCGCCATTGTTTCAGTTTCTCTTCGGATAAAAACAAAACTGTAGAATGCGTCAAACATGGCGACGTCCTTGCTCAGAGGCTTCACTTTCATTTGTTTTGTTGCTGCAGAGAATGTCACTGTTCAAAGCAGTTCCTTGAAAGGAGCCTAAGCCATGTTTAGTTATTTCTTTTCGTGTTTTATACACGTAACTCTACAGCTGCTTTTAAATCGTGGTTTTAAAACACCGAAACACAGGAAATTATTTCGCAGCCTTAAAATAACCTGCTAAATGTTACAAGCAATTTCAGACATTCTTCGTCTCATCAAAAACTGGAAAAGTTCTTACACACGTGAGGTAATATGCAATGAAGACATATGGGGAAGTGGAGGTATAGCTCCACTATTCTTGACTTCGGCACTAGTTGGCGGTGAGTGATCAGCTTTACCCCCACCCCCTTGTACCTATTGGATAGGAGACTGCGTGGGTCCCAAAACCGGTCTGGACGCTGTGAAGAAGAGAAGCATTTTTCTATGCTGGAAATCGAACCCGGGTCATCCATCCCGTAGCCCGTCGCTGTACCGACTGAGCTAAGGGCAAATCGAACCTGTTTTTATTCTTTCGGAGTACCTTCCCGGTTCGAATGTGTAGGGCCTCTTTACTAGTAAGGTGAAAATTAAAGGTAATGTGTTGGAGGTGGTTCTCCACGCATTCATCTCGGAATCACATGGAGGTGAGTGGTCAGCTTCACACCTCGCCTGATTTATCCACGAAGAAGAGAGTCTTCGCTGTATCTCTAAAACGATTTTAAAATATTTTAAAATGGTGTAAAATCAGTTATTGTATGTCGTAGTGTTTTTTTGTTTCCTTTCCTTATTTAGGAAGAAAAAAAGAAAGTAGGCTTATACAATTTCCAGTCTGTCTGTGTGTCAGTGTGCAACCCTAATTAATATCTGAATGCCTGAACAAATTCGCTTAGTGGTGGGTGGAGTCCAACTCGGTCCACTCGGCACGGCGGTCACTGATTGGCCTGTTGTAGCCTGCCCCGGGTGATTATGATGATGGAAAATTTGGTGGAATGAAGATTGGCAGCGCCAGCGCCACTTTGTCCACCACAAATCCCACTTGACCACACCCGGGATCGAACCCGGGCCGCCGCGGTGGGAAGCCAGCATGCCTGAACCAATATTTACGAAACTTCGTACTTATATCATGGTACCTGAGGCCATCTCAACGACGTACACCATAAATTCCCTCCCATCAGTCTGTTATATTCCCCTATGGTTGCTAGGCAACGGCTCGGTCAAAACTTCATCGTAGCAAAAAATACACAAAATAAAGAAGAATTATTGGACGCGCCTTTTTCTGTGCGCTCCGTGTCGTATCAAAGGAGAGTCTATGGGTCTGGCTGTCTACCGTTGCAAGGCAATGGCTCGATAAATATGAGTATGTTCCCGTGGTAGAATTATTGGAGGCGTCGTTTTCTGTAAGGTCCGTTTCGTATTAAAGGAAATTAGGCGATTAATTGTTTACAATATTATATTTAAGCATCCTGTTGCACACGTAGTACAGACAAGCAGCGGCACCCACACAAGAAGACTACATTAAATAACACCTGTACAGTGTGAAAACAAGAACTAGCCGCTCAAGCACTTAGACATAGGGCGTGTAACCCTAAGAATTTTAAATTTTAAATTTTAAATTTAGAGAAAATTTTAAAAAGTTTTTAAAAACATCATAACTAAAGATTTTTAAAGTGCTACTACAAGAACATCAAAATTGGACGTGTGCAACATAATCTACATACCAGACACATATCAACGATGTAGATGTTGATAATACGAAGAATGTGACATTGTGTTTCTAAATGTTAAATTTTAGACCGGGTTCAGTGTGGCAGCAACGTTAAGAGTATACACCTGATGATGGCCGATAGAGGCCGAAACATGTAGTGTAGAAAGAACAAGATCAAAGACATATAATATATATTGTTTGCACTTGGGACGGAATTTGTATCATTTAGGCGATTAATTCTTTCCACAATTTCTTGTTAGGCTTATAAGATCACCTTGCTGTCTGTCTATGTATTTTCTCCATATAATTGTTAGGAGGCTTATGGGATTCAAGAACTAGGGCATTACGATCCTATAGCCGATAAACATCTGCGTCCCCTGTCCCTGCTTGCAAGGTAATCCGCTCGGTACTGCAATCTTAAGTAATACATAAGGAAAACGTCATCTGAAAGTGGTCATTTTCACTGTCTCAAACCGTACCTCATTCTAGACCCTTCAGAGCAAGAATTCTGAAAGCATCCCAGAACGTCCAGTCCGTCGGCGGCCACATCGACACATTACCAACGCTGGACAATATGGCGGAAAGGAGAAGCGGAGATGCACTATGAACTGTAACTTACAATCCTCTGTTACTGGATGAGCAACAGACCTCATGCGAAATCCGACACCCTCCCCAATCCTAACAGATATTTAAATAATCACAGATGTCAGTACATGTACATGTATGTTTGTATGCATGTATTCTCTTCGCAGATGTTATACTCAACTGTTTGGTGCTCACCCAGAGTATGCACATAAAGAGAAAGATCTGTAAAAACAAACATGTAAACTTTTTTAAAATACAGCAACAGCCAGAAGGGCTCCTGGCTAGAAGTCAGGCCTGTGACCTGCCAGCTCGATCAAGTTTTTCCGTGGTTTACCTCGGTCCTAGAGCAAATGCTGAGTTGGTACCCAAATTTCACGTTGTACTGCATGCCTCACATGTAGCCCTCCCAATGTCAGATCAGATTCCACTACAGAGCAGCCCTTCCAACGTCATATAAAAGAAATTAATTCCGATCACATGCATTACCAGAAGGACTAGCGGGCACTGCCTGGGAACCCTCAAAACCGAGGTATAGTTTCTTGCCCCCCACCATATGTAGTATCTGTCACTTTCTTTCTCTTCTCTTTCTCCTTCCCTGAACTTCTTGTCTTTCTTGTGTTCCATTTTTCCGCAGCGACACGCATGATATCCTGCTTAGACGAGTTGGTCGCCAGTGTGTGTGTGGACTGCCTTGACACCTCCTTCTGCCGCCTTTTCGTTCACTCCTATAATTTTTCGCATTCAATCTACCGTTGGAAAACAATGTCTTTAAGGACCAAAATTCTTTGCTCTGATTTCCCCAGTCTTATTGGTTTGCTCAAGGCCCTGATAGCAGACTCATTTTCCTTATATCTGTTCCATTTTTTCTTCACGCTAGGTTTACTGCTTAAGATAAGGCTAATCTACTGTACAAAGCCTTGACTGACAGGTGAAAGTTAAATCTATCCCTGTAACAGGCTATGGAGGCCCGTAGGGTTGTGAGATGTCGAGGCTTCCACATTTTCTAGACAATCGGCTCACAGATGGCAGTGAGGTTGTCCGTCTTAGGCGCCGGTCGCCCTTTACCCCCAGGAAGATTCCTGTGTTGGTTTCTGATAAATGCTGAGTTCACCCCAGGGCCATAGCGCGGCTGTAAGGATTAGGTCAATTGAAAAATCCAATGACATCGGGAATCGAACCCGCGACCTTCCGGCTTGTAGCATATTGCCTCAACCAAATGTAAATAGTATAAATGTTTACTGAATGTACTACTATCATGTAACATGTGTACATACAAAACAATGACTGGGACTGTTGACAAGGGGCTAACCATATATAATGTAAACATGTAAAACTGTAAATATTGTAAACACATATAACTGACCGTGACATCTGACAAGGGACAGACCCGACCTCTCTGATGAGAGGACGTTTCACAAAGACAGAACCGTAACCGTCCAGACCGAAACTAACATCTTGTCTGAGCATCAGATCGGGTTCCAGCCTAACTGATGACCAATCGTCAGTGGTGGAGTGACTTTGACGCTTGGCTTATTGTTCTGCCCTGAAGATGGAAGCAGCTAGTTCCCCTGATACGTTGGTAACGGTTCACAGGACTGCAATTGTACACATCCTATAATCCTCATAGTTACTTGAAATCTCGCATGAAACTTGTTTGTTCTGTGCCGAGCTTATCAACCATCTGAATCACTCTCCTAATTGCTATATTTCTGTGGATGCCATTTCAGTAAAAAAAGTAAACCATTGACACAAGATATTTCATTCGATCTTCGAGCACCTGCTGTACTGTGAACCAACCATTTGTTTTTGCCCAGCCATATTGAATTGAGAGCAGCCCTGCTAGAAATAACGAATTGCTTCCAAGAAATGTTTGATTTCGTGTCTGAATTAAATGTTTATCGTCCACACGCGTCTCTAAGTAACTTTAATTTTATAGTAGATGTACAGAGGTGGAGCCTTCCACATGCGATGCGGTTATATGTGAAGGATATTTCATGACCTCACGTGCCAACTTTTCTTTTTATTATTCGGAATTACTTTAGATTAAGTCCCGAATTATCTGTGTAAGGAATCATGAATTATTGTGTGCACTGCTCGCTTAGTGTTCACATAAGTGGAGTACACTAATTTCCTCTACGATCAGGCAGGATATTGCCACTCTGCGACTGAAGGTGCGCGGGGGGGAAATTATGGCGGGAAATCAACACACGTGATAACCGTGGTACACACGTTTTGCTAATGTTAGACACATCCCGCGCTCTCCTTCGTGTTTCTTTATTTAAAAAAAGGTAAAGTTATCCATATAAGAGGCCCACATTTTCTAGACAATCGACACAGAGATGGCGGTATTGTCAGCCTTACTCGCCGGCCGCTCTTTACCTCCAGGAAGATTTCTGGTACTCATTTCAGTTAGAGGCTGTGTCGACTCCAGTGCTATAGTGCGGCTAGAAGGATCAGGTCAATTGAAAACAAAAACAATAACCTAATCGGGAATCGAATCCGCGACCTTCCGGCGTGCCCCGGTATTTCTTTATTACAGATAAAAATATGCGCCCTGCAGGACAACTTCCGTGTACATCTACCAGACTACACGGAGGTACAATCCAGAACGCAGTACTCTTCATAGTCACCGCTGTGAGAACCTCAGGTCCAACACCCATAACATAAATAATGCTTGACCCACATAAAATTGGGGCCCACTTGTCTCCTATTCAATGGGTATGGGGGGCTATTTCTCGGGGGTAAATGGGTCGAGGGCGTAAAGCCGACCACTCGCCTTCATCTAGTGCCAGAGTTGGGAATTATAGTTCTATTCTATACCTCCACTCTCCTATACGTCTTCACTGTCTAGTGCTTGATTAATGTTAGGGACAATTTACCAGCTTTTGCCTTCACTGCATACATTTTTCAATGCGTGTCGTAGCCACGGCTGTTAACGCGATGAGTGAGTACATATAAACACATGTTAAAAGCTTAACGAAACATTTTTTTAAATTTTAAATTGGCTTGAATGAATGAATGAATGAATGTGGGGTGAGCCTTCTTGGCCCTTGCACCGCGACCACAGCGACCTATTGTGCCTCCCCTTCTGATTATCCCCTCAACAATCCTGCACTTCGAATGAAGCGCAGGATCTTGTACGTGGGGACGTCGAAATAGTCACTTGGTTCCATAAAATACTTACCCAAGTGACGTAATCTTAAATAAGCTAAGGCCTCACATTCGCGCAGGATATGTGTGGCTTTTTCATTTTCTTCTTGACACATCTCACAAGTTGTACTGTTTTTATTTTTAGTTATTTTTTTTAGAGAGGGTGGGTTTCCCCCTGCACCGCGACCAGTTTGATCTATTGTGCTTCCCTCAATGATATTCTACCAGTCTCTATACCCTATCGATACTGGTGCTTACCACCAGTCCCGACCAAGCCAGCGAGTTCGGCCTCTACTGGCTTGGCGGTATCTATAATGCTTCCCCCATCTATCAGAGGGTTAGAGACTACTGTTGGGCGGGAAATGTCCTTGAATTTGGCTCAGTGACCTCCTTAGGAGATATGAGGTTCTTTTACGTGCCGTAAAGCTACGACACGGGACCCACGGCTTAAAGACCCTCCCAGAGGACTTGTTCCCTGAAATTTTCCGCCCTTAAAAATTCCACGACCTCCGCCGGGTTTGAACCCGCGTACTACGAGTCATGAGGTGGGGACGTTACCTCTAGACTACGGAGGCCGCTAAGTTGGACTGTTACTTAGTCCCAGTTTGAAGAGGTGTCCTTTGAGGTGACAGTGTACGAGGGTCCTCGTATGAGTCCTTTCGCTTGTCTGAGTCCAGTTAAGGATCCCCAGTATTTCTTGTTATTAAATTCGCTTAGGGGGGTTGCAGTCCAACTGGGTCCACTCGGCACGGCGGCCACTGATTGGCCTATTTGTAGCTTGCCCCGGGTGTTTATGATGATGGAGAATTTGGTGGAATGAAGATTGGCAGGGGAAACCGAAGTACTCGGTGAAAACCCGTCCCAACGGGAAGCCAGCGACTAACCGCTTGGGCTACGGCGCGGCCTAGCGAAACAGTAGCTCCCTCTTGAAGCATTCTATCGGAAGGGTGTGATTATGGCGTAAGATTGACGTTGAAAAGAGTAAACTTTTGAATAATTACAATAAAACCGCTGTATGGCTGGGCCTGTAACATGTATTCACACATACGGGTATTTGTACCGGGATACGTACATTTGAACACAAATGGGTAAGCAGGCCTGTCGATGTGGAATGTCTGGATGTCATTCTAGCCCCCAGCTCCATCTCTTCTTGTTCTGGGTGAGTGTCGGCACGTTAAATTCTTAAGCTGACTGTTATTTTTATGATACTAACAAGGAAAGCAACAATATCCCATGAAAAGAATGAGCAATTTTGCTTGCATTATAATTATTCTTATTCTATTCTATGCAGTACTTTATTCGGCTGAGAAAGAGCCACTAACTAATTAACTAACTAAATAACTAAATTGTGCCGAACATTTCTTGAGAAGCGGCCAATCACTCAGCTACTCAAGAATTTCACAAGTTATATTTTAATATTATCCTCCCACGTATGTCTAGGTCTTATTGGTGATCTGTATCCTTCTGGCTTTCTAACTGAAACCTTGCAAGCATTTCTCTTTTCTCTCACGCGTGCTAAATCCCCCACCCATCCCATCCTCTTCTATGTGATTCTTATAATAATGACGTACTTATGGAGCTGAGCCCTTCTTGTGGAGCCGCCAATTCTGCAGCTACTCAAGAATTTCCTAGCATTTTATGGAACCCGAAGGTTCATTACCGTGTTCACAAGAGCCCTACACTGGTCCCTATTCTGAGCCAGAACAATCCAATCCATACCATCCCATCCTATCACCCTGAGATCCATTTTAATATTATCCACCCACCTACGCCTTGGTCTTCCTAGTGGTCTCTTTCCTTCTGGATCATTATAATAATACTTACTCACTCATGGAGCTGAACCCTTCTGGAGGAGCCGCCAATTCTACAGCTGCTCAAGAATTTCCCAGCATTCTATGGAACCAGAAGGTTTATTACCGTGTTCACAAGAGCCCTCCACTGGTCCCTATCCTGAGCCAGATCAATCCAATCAATACCATCCCATCCTATCTCTCTAAGATCCATTTTAATATTGTCCACCCACCTGTGCCTTTGTCTTCCCAGTGGTCTCTTTCCTTCTGGCTTTCCCACCAATATCCTATACGCATTCCTCGTCTACCCCAGTCGTGCTACATGCCCTGCCAACCTCATCCTCTTTGACTTGATTAATAATACTTTGCGAAAAGTACACGTTATGAAGCTCCTCTTTACGTAATTTCTTCCAGTCTTCTGTTATTTAGTCTCTCTTGGGTCCAAATAGGAACCATTAAATAGGGTCAAATTACCCGAACACAGTAACACTCTGAAATAACCATAAACAGTGAGACGGAGGAGCTGTCTGGTCACCCCTGATCGCTATATCATCGTGTATACCAGAGGCAGAGTTCGATGGAATCATTTCAATGCTAAACAGCCGTCTTAATTTCGTATGGATGCAGTCGTGTTGGCAGTCCACTCACTCACTGCTATACGTGCCGTATACAGTGCATGCCGCTCGGGCAGATTGCTACCTTATCACTTGCATTGACTTGGCGCAAAAGTGAACTATATGACACTGCACACACCAAATGTAAGGTAAAAAGTAAAGCTATCCCTGTAACAGGCCGTGGAGGCCCGTAGGGTTGTGAGACGTCGAATTTTCTAGGCAATCGGCTCACAGATGGTGGTGAGATTGTCAGTCTTACGCGACGGCCGCCCTTTACCCCCAGGAAGATTCCTCGTACTCATTTCTGTTAGAGGCTGAGTCGACCTCTGGGCCACAGTGCGGCTGGAAGGATTAGCTCAACTGAAAAATCCAATTGCCTATCACAGTGGTCGGCGGTCTAAGGCATGAACAATCTTCGCTCGCTCGAATGATGGGATCGTGAATTCGAATCCCACTCAAGACATGGATGTCTGTGTGCATTTATTCTGTTTGTGTTAGGCAACAGCCTTGCGACTGACTGATCCCCCGTAGAAGGTGACCTACCGAATGTGTAAAAAGATCAAGAAACTAATAAAGCGGCCAAAGTCCAACAAAGAGCTCTAGAGTCATAGATAGATTGAAAAAAAATTCCAATGACCTCATCGGGCATCGAACCCGCGACCTTCCGGCTTGTAGCATGGTGCCCCAATTATATAGCAAGGTGCGAGTCTTTCCTATATCCATTCTTTTCTATTTGGGTACCGGATCGAGTTTGATGTTCACTTACCGTAGACACAACCCCACTACAGATATCGTAAGTCACTGGGCAGAGTTCACTTATAGGTATATCCACTGTTAAGGCAAAGTTGGCGTATAGGGGAGTGAATGTACTGCTCCACGTCTTCTTCCAGATTGTCGAGGTCGAGTGGATAGCTGTCCTTTGTAGTCTGAATGTCGTGAATTAGAATCCTGGGCTTTCCAAGAAACATGTCCCTACCGGGGATCGAACCCACATTCTCCTTTCGTCCAGCCCCTAGGCTAGCCTTACATCGAGATAACACGGGACGCTCAACACAAACCGAGACACGAAACATGGAACAACTCGTGGCGCTTGGAAATGTTCAGAACGGTTACAAACAAAAAGAGTTACCCTGCCATTACGGCAAATGGGAACTTCAGTACTTACGTGCCCCTCTTTTTGTTCTGTCCACTTAATTTCAAGGCTGCAAATGTTTTCTTAACCAGACGCTCCCACTTGTTCTCAACTTAACTACGTGTTTCTTTTCTTTCGGGACCTTTCATCTGTAACACACACCAGGCTGGGATCCAAATTATATGCTGCACAAGTGTTGGCCCTAATTACTGTTGCCAAACAAAAAGGGACGTAAGGCCGTGTAGCCGTCGTTTCGAAAGTACGTACTGCCACATTCTTCAAAGTCGGAGAGTAAGCTTAGCTGGCTTCCCACCGCGGCGGCCCGGGTTCGATCCCGGGTCTGGTCAAGTGGGATTTGTGGTGGACAAAGTGACGCTGGGGCAGGTTTTCTCCGAGTACTTCGGTTTCCCCTGCCAATCTTCATTCCACCAAATTCTCCATCATCATAATCACCCGGGGCAGGTACAATAGGCCAATCAGTGGCCGCCGTGCCGAGTGGACCCAGTAGGACTCCACCCCCCACTAAGCGAATTTAAAAAAATAAGCTTAGCAAATAAATCAGCAAAAAGCAGGTGGCTGTCTGCTCCTTACTTGCCTTACTCATACAGATATTATTCTGATCTAGGCGAATTTGGGAAGATAATATTAAAATGGATCTAAAATAGAAAGGTATGGAAACTGTGCACTACATTCATTTGGCTTAGAACTTGGACCAATGGCGGGTTCATGCAAACACATAATCATGTAAAAGGTGGCCGTGGAGGCCCATAGGGTCGTGAGACGTTGAGACTTCCACATTTTATAGACAATAGGCTCACAGATGGCGGTAAGGTTGACAGGCTTACAGGTGAGACAGGGCCACAGCTTCTCGCCTCACCGTCTCTGTGCAGCTCCGTCCATATATTTAGTTCCCACTTCGAGGTTCTTTGTCTCTTCTTGCTATATTAATTATATTGAATGTATAAGGGGCGGGCCTTCTTGGCCCTTGTACCGCGACCACAGCGATCTATTGTGCTTATTAATTATACTAATCTTGCATGCGTTAGCGTAGTTGGTTGAGGCACTATGCTACAAGCCGGAAGGTTGCGGGTTCGAGTCCCGATGAGGTGAATTTTTTTCAGTTGATCTAATCCTTCCAGCCACACTACGGCCCTGGGGTCGACTCAGCCTCTAACAGAAATGAGTACCAGGGAACGTTTTGAGGTTAAAGGGCGACCGGCGCGTAAGACTGACAACATCACCATCATCTATGAGCCGATTGTCTAGAGAATGTGGGAGCCTCGACGTCTCACAACCCTATGGGCCTTCTGGGACTGTTACAGGGATAGGTTCACCTTATTATTTTAATCTTGCTTGTATATGGGAGGTGCTAGAACCGAATTTCTACGGGACACCCGCCGCTCCGACTGAGGGTTTTCGTGACTTTCTTCAGTCCTTCCAGGCAAATTCCGTGAGAGGCCTTTGAATAGCCAGACTGCTTCCTTCCAAATCCTTTCAGATTCATCATTCATCTACCATCCTCCCACCGAGGGCTACACAGTGTCGGTTAAGCAAGCATCGCTAAATATCCAACAAAACGAGATTATAACGGTCACAGAACATACCAGGAGTTCTCTATCTTCTGCGACATACTGAAAGTCAACCGACGTTTCGGAGGAACATGTCGTCTCCAACTTCAGGGTCGAAGAATAAGCCAAGCAAGAAAGCAGCGTGAAAAGAGGTGGAAAACCGACTTGCTGCGGAAAAGAATTGTCACGTGATTCACTCGCAAGACAAGCAAAACATACAACTTGCAACGCGAACACGAGACTGTCAGCCAATGATGTTTCGAGGCGGATAGCGCTGAGCACTGATAAGAGAGATCATAAAGTTGAGGGGGGGACTGCAAGAATTAATGATTATACTGCGCGTGTTTAGTGATTCATGATTTCAGAGAACCACTCCGGGATGGCTACCGCTGACCAGATGTTGGATGATAACACTCAAATCCACGGGTGGCAATGTTCGCTCTGTGCTTCATTAATATCCTTTTTGCTTCATAAAGAGGCATGCGCTCTTTTTGTAACTTGATGTCAACAAAAACTATGATTAATATCAAGATACATGGATGAAGGCGATCTCTCACTGCTAACCACTTCTGTGTGTGTCATGCGACAAAATTACAGGCCCACGCTGAAATACTACGTAATTAAAACTCATGCTACAAATTGTGAAACTCGGCAAATCTGTTGGATCTTACGTTGGACACTGAGGGCTGTAACACTGGGTAGTCAGGTAGTATTCCACCAAAAGTTTCGGAGGGGTATATCACCTCAATCTTCATGGTCGAATAGTTAAACCATCAGGAATCAGCCGGCAAACATAGCGGTCTGCTTGCCGCCTATTTCTTGCTGGGCTTATACTCTTCGGCCTGAAGATGGACTTACTGAACAGACGCGGTGTGACAGCACAGAGGCTCACATTCTTTGTTAAGTCCGGTCTAACAGAACCTGACGTAGGCTGCCACGCGATGTCAAACNAACAGCAAGATGTGTTTCTGTCTTGGGCAGTAGATAACACAGGAGGAACCAGACCAACTTTCTCAGCCACTAATTCGCCTATTGTACATACTAGCCTCAAATAGATGAGTATGGAGCATTTGGAGGGATGAGAATTGGCAGGGAAAACCGAAGTATTCCCAGAAAACCTGTCCCAGTGCCATTTTGTTCACCACAAATTCCACACGACGTAATCTGGGATCGAAATCGAGCCGCCGCCGTGTGAAGCCCCGCCTGAGCTATGGCACGGCGAAGAAAAGGGAAAATTGGAGATAAGAAATGAATGCTGTGACGTATAGACGTATTGCTAGGCAACGACACAGTAAACACATTCCCACAGAAGCGTACGCGCACATCCTGTCTATTGTAGAGAAGGCATGTTTACTGATTCATTGCCTAGCAATGGACCTCCTATTGTTGCCCGCGTACGCTAGAGCATCTTTACCGAGTCGTTGCCTAGCAGTGGATATACACCACAATATGTACAATAAATAAGAATTCGAGGAAGGAAAGCGAGAAGGAAAAAAGAAGACTAAATAAAGGAAGAGAATGAAAGTTATCCAGTTTCCTTTGTGTGTTAAGTTTACGATGCTGTCAGTTGCTGGGCTAAATGTATAGCGTCGGATGATTGGAACGGATTTGGAAAGCTTGGTTACGGCCCGATCAAGGTACCATCCCTGAATGTTCGTGGAGGAACTGAGAAAAGCCACGAAGAACCTCAGTCAGGATAGCCGGAATGCCCAATGAGATTCGAACCGGGCACATTCTCATTACGTGACCACTACACCATAACTGCATTGTGTACAGCACGGAGTCTGGTCAACTCAGGGCCATAACTTGGGCACCGGATGTGCCTGCACAGCAAATCTAGGAGATTAATCAAACAAATACTGTTCCCTTGACAACCGGAGGGTGGGGGGTGAGGGGAGGGCACAGCGCGGGATAATGAATTGGTCGAGATTGCTACCTGACTACGCCGCAACGCCATCCGCCATTAAGAGGCAGCTAATAAAGCGCGGTCCCCACATTCCAGTCTGGTTAATAGCGCCACAGGTGGTGGACAGAGGAACTCATAAATACAGTAGCAATAAAACAAGACGCACGCCCCCCCCCTTTTTATATAGAAGAAATGGTACACTCACGTTCCTTACCCACGGCAACGATGCGAAGTCCGTCCGTATGCTTCATTAAGCGCAGGCCATGAAGACGTGTGGGGAAGCCAGAATGAAAAACGAAACAAGTTCTGGGAAGAACTAATTTCCTACTTTCCCGATGAGGTCGACTCAGCCTCTAACAGAAATGAGTACCAGGAATCTTCCTGGGGGGTAAAGGGCAACCGGTGCGTAAGGCTGACAATCTCACCGCCATCTGTGAGCCGATTGTCTAGACAATGTGGGAGCCTCGACGTCTCACAAGCCTGTGGGCCTCCATGGCCTCTTACCTAACCGCTGTCCCACTACTTCGTGCAGTTCTCACTTCTTTCACTCGCAAGCCAGAGGCTGGTGCTAAAACGACGGCCTGTACTCGGCTACGGGCCACAAGGCCAAGGGAGCAACCTCCGCCTCTTGGCGTGACTTGCAAATATCTTGTGGATAAGGCCGCCACGCCCTTCTCCCTTACAAAACATGATTCTTGAGGACCCAAACTAATACTTACGTTGCAGAATATTCCATGATGCACGCCCTCATTAAAGAAAATAATATTTGTTTTTATTTGCGACCGTTTGAAAAAGCTGTAACGAACTGCTCGGGGCAGTCGGACAGTCAGCAAATGAGACACACCGCTTGTCGTGTGGTAATGACAGTTTTTCAGTGCTGACACTACTGCCCTGTCTTCCCTCGAGTGGATTAGGTCAGGGTCTGGTAGCATGGTTGACTTTACTGCTTACATTTGAATAACAGGACGGTCGTGTTTGGTATTCGCTGGTTATTACAGGTGTCGGTTAATGTTGGTTAGTCAACTGTTGATTGGCGTTAGTTATTGCTCGATAGTACTGGTTAGCGTTGGTTTGCTTGATCAATTAATGCTAGTTTATTCTCGTTTGATGCTGTTGGTTAGTGCTGGCACTGTTAGCTGATCCGCTGATCAGCTGTTTCCTCCACTGGCTCCCACTGTGGGGCACGAGGCTGATTTCTGTTTTGTGATCGTCTTAGAGACTGTAGGACCCCTTGGACGGGTGATCAGCTCGTCGCAAGACTTCTACCGGAACACAAGACAACACGAACACAGAATAAACGCATACACATACCAAATATCCATGCCTTGTGTGGGATTCGAACCCACGATCCCAGCTTCCGAGCGAGCGATGACCGTACATTCCTTGGACCGATCCACTGCCGTGACCGCCACTGATCAGTTATTGCTAGTTAATTCTGGTTTGGTGTTGATAAGCGTGGTTACGTTGGTGCTGGAGCTGGTTAATAGTGTTGGTTATTGTTCGGCTCGGTTAATGCTAGATTTCGTTGGTGTTGGTTAGATTTTCCTAGTTGTTACTAGTGGTTGTTATACAGGCCAATACTGCATGCTCTAATGCTCGGAACCTCTGCATTTTGTCTAGGGACCGTATTTATGGGGTTTCCTGTGATTCTCAGAATATGGCTCATTCCTCTGAAGGGTATTAACCGATCAGTCTTTGTAATGGAGAAGCAGCGTGTTTTCTGTGGGATAGGCTCTGGACTTTTACTTATTAGATCAATGAATGAATGCTTCAAAGAATTTAGCTGATCTGTGTTGGTTCTTGAGGTGGGCACTAACTTTGGCTATTGTTCCTTAATGTTGGGTCGTTACATATCAACACGATTCCTAGACCACTTAAAGTGCCCCTGCTACAAACCTCTTACCACATCGCCTCGACATCTCCCATAGAGGCCTCCTTCTATGCAGATTTCCGCACGGGACAGACCAAACGCTTGCGTCATGCTGAACCCAAGCACGCAATTAGCAGACAGTTAAACGTGACATCATAACTTCGTGCAGTAACATAATGCAGTGCACTGTATTTGCTGTGAAGTTCTGAGGTCTGAGCTTCGTACCAAATATTGACGTATTAGGATGATCCAATCAAGGAGTATAAGATGGGCGGGATATGTAGCACGTATGGGAGGAAAGGGAAATTAACAGAGAATTTTGGTGGCCAAAAGCAACGTAAACAGAGCACTTGGGAAACTAAGGAACGGTTAAGGCGTACAAAACCGAATTGAAGAGAAATAGAGTGGGACGTGTACAGAATTAATTCGGGTAGTAACTGGAACCGTTGTGGACACGGCAATGAAGTTTCGGGTTAAGTAAAGTAAAGCTATCCCTGTAACAGGCCGTGGAGGCCCGTAGCGTTGTGAGACGTCGAGGCTCCCACATTTTCTAGACAATCAGTTCATAAATGGCGGTAAAGGTTGTCAGCCTTACGCGCCGGCCAAGCTTGTAATTATTATTATTATTATCTTGTAATCGTAGTTTTATCGATCTGCTAAGTATCCTAAGGTACGTGAATTTAATTTAGTTTCAAAGTGACATGTTGTCTGTCGACTACCTCCAACCAACCAACCAACCATCCAACCAACCAACCAACCAACCAACCAGCTCCATGGGGTTATGTCCTTGAGAAACTAACACGTGCTCAACCACTGAGGAATTTCCCTGCATTTTATGGAGCCCGAAGATTCATCACCGTGTTCACAAAAGCCCTCGCTGGTCCCTTGTCTGATCCAGACGAATTCGGTCTGCACCAACCCTTCCGTCTTCTGTAAGGTCCATTTTAATATTATCCTCCGATCCAGGCCGAGGTATTCCCAGTGGTTCTTTCCTTTCGGCTTTCCTACCAAGCCCTGCATACACTCTTCAACGTTCCTTGTGTGGCACGGGCCCTATCCATCCCAACCTCTTTAAAAGGACGGATTACAAGTTGTGAAGATCCCCAGTATGCGTTTTTCTCCATTCTCCTATTATTACATTCCTATAATTAAATTAAACTAAACTAAACTAAACCAAATGAAACCAACCTTCATGTTACATGGTCTCCATAATTTAAAAAATCCCAATTATCTGATCCAGAACTCGATTTGTGGCGAAGTTCTACTGACAGTGCCATCTATTGGTAGGTTTCGTGGAGATTATAGTGTAAAGTGTACCGTAGGTAAACTTCTTCCAAATATACCGCATGCGACATCTAGCGGGATATTCTGACACTGAGTGTCCTCTTCTACATTGTGCTGCTATCTTCAGACGAAGTGACTAACATGTTCATAGCACGCAATTTAACTTCACTTTTAGGCCGTTCCATAGCTCATGCGGTTTCTCGCTGTCTTCCCACCGCGGCGGCCCGGGTTTGATCCCGGTCCGTTCAAGTGGGATTTGTGGTGGACAAAGTGGCGCTGGGGCAGGTTTTCTCCGAGTACTTCGGTTTCAATCCACAAATTCCTCCACAATCACCCTCACTTATCATCTGGGGCTGGTACAATAGGCCAGAAGCCGCCGCAGTACAAGAGACTTAGTCCCACCCCACTAGCATTAAAAAAAATAATTTCACTTTTTACAACACGAATACCAGGCATGCAAACGTGTACTAAATACAAGCTCTGTTTCAAACCCCGGTGTGGAGTAAATAAAGGGGATGCTCATTAAAATCTTCTGTTTGAACAAAATAACCCCAAAATTAGAGAAATCAGAGAAATTCTTGTTTTGCAATTGAAATACTTGACCGAAAATACGGGGTACGCAGTAGCATAGTTGGTTGAGGCACTATGCTACAAGCCGGAAAGTCGCCCATTCGAATCCCGATGAGGTTACTTGATCTTTTTCAGTTGTCATAATCCTTCCAGCCGCACTATGCCCCTGAGGTCGACTCAACCTCTAACAGAAATGAGTACCAGGAATCTTCCTGGGGGGTAAAGGGGGCCGGCGCGTAAGGCTCACAACCCTACCGCCATCTATGAGCCGATTGTCTAGATAATGTGGGAGCTTCGACGTCTCACAACCCTATGGGCCTCCACGGCCTGTTACATGGATACCTTTACTTTTAACACTTGACTGAAATTTGTACAACATACGTGTAAAACCTATGCAACTGTATTTGGGGAAATTATAAAAACCGCGGTATATCCGAAACCGCGTTATAAGGAGGGCGTACTGTAACAGTTAAAAATTCGGTTTCTAACTCACAGCAAATACAGTGTATCTCTGCTACAAAGATCAGTCGGTTTATGATATAATTGCAGCTTACTGTGTGGCAGATGGTAAGGTTTTCAAGTACCAACGCATGAAGAGACGAATGAGCGAGTGGAGGTATAGCTCCATGATTCCTAACTTCGGCATTAGATTGGGATAAGTGGGCTAGTTCATACTCCGGCCGCTTCACCCCGGTGTCCCCCCCCCCGTTCACTGTGTTTTAGGGGAATGCTATTAGAAGATTAGATCCTTATTTCTACAGAATTTGCGTATGGCGAAAAATGTACACACTCAGCTAAATAAGAAATGAGGATTCGACCAGTTACGGATATTCCATAAGACAGCCAATTAATTAGTAAGAAATGGTGAACGGTAAAGCTATCCCTGTAACAGGCCGTGGAGGCCCACAGGATTGTGAATGTTGAGGTTCCCACATTATCTAGACAGTCGGCTCACAGATGGCGGTGAGGTTGTCAGCCTTACGCGCCGGCAGCCCTTTACCCCCAGGAAGATTCCTGGTACTCATTTCTGTTAGAGGCTGAGTCGAACCCACGGTCATATTTCGGCTGGAAGGATTAGTACAATTTAAAAACCCCTTGATCTCATTTTGAATCGAACCCGCGACATGTCAAATAACTAGTCAGTCTCAAATAAAATAGCAAATAAGGTTTTCTTTCAGTTAGCCAACCAGACAGGCTAGACAGGGAGTTGTGTAGCAGTGAAATAACTTATCCATTTCAGATAGTCCTTTCGTTAGTAAATAAATCCGTCAGCGAAAGATTTGATCAAGTAAATTGCCAATTAACCTGTCAGATAGTCAGCCCGTCTTCCATTGACAGACTCCACCGAAAGTGAAACAAAATGTACAGCCCACATAGTCGAAAGTCGAACAATTTGCCATTCAGTAATTCACCCCATCAACGTGACAGCAAGTCACTCAACAAGCAGTCGAAAGAACCAGGGTATCAACCAGCAATCCATACCGAACGTCAGTCAGTGAGACAATCATCAATCTACAAAGGACCAAGTAGGTTAGATTCTAAAATGTTCTGACGATGGCGTATAACACTCAGAACTACTGGGTTGTTTGGACTTTTTCTATCAACCAGTATTCCGGAAAATAGAAAACGCGACGTTTCGGAAACTGGATCTGTTTCAGTCCTGAGGTGAGGGGGGAAGACGCCTACTCAGTTGGGCCCCTTAGAAAGAGTTAATCTCAATAACTGATTTAAATTAGCTCTTTCTAACGGACCAAATCACCGCGTCCAGCGATTAAGGTTAGCTCTTTCTAACGGACTCGATCACCGCGTCCAGTGATTGAGGCTCTTTCTAACGGACCCAGTCACTACGTCCAGTGATTGAGGTTAGCTGTTTCTAGCAGACCCAATCACTATGTCCAGTGATTGAGGTTAGCTCTTTCTAATGGACCCAATCACTACGTCCAGTGATTGAGGTTAGCTCTCTCTAACGGACCCAATCACTGCATCCAGTAATTGAGGTTAACTCTTTCTAATGGACCCAATCACTATGTCCAGTGATTAAGGTTAGCTCTTTCTAATGGACCCAATCACTACGTCCAGTGATTGAGGTTAGCTGTTTCTAACGGACCCAATCACTGCGCCCAGTAATTAAGGTTAGCTCTCTCTAATAGACCCAATCACTGCGTCCAGTGATTGAGATCAGTTTTTTCTAAGGGGCCCAATTAAGTAGGTTTCTTCCCTCAATCACCTGAGGACGAAAAGAGATTCAGTTTCAGAAACGTCGTGTTTTCTGTTTTCTAGAATACCGGACAATGGAAAAGTCCAAAAACCCTGTGACAAAGTAGGTTAGTTTAGCGGTGACATTTGAAGGAATGTATTCTAGAGGTACCCTATTCAAATCTCGACCTGCTTACCGGTCACATCGGATCAGAATTCTAGATTGAGGTTCTTATGATCTTCGTGTTTTCTGTTTTCTAGAATACCGGACAATGGAAAAGTCCAAAAACCCTGTGACAAAGTAGGTTAGTTTAGCGGTGACATTTGAAGGAATGTATTCTAGAGGTACCCTATTCAAATCTCGACCTGCTTACCGGTCACATCGGATCAGAATTCTAGATTGAGGTTCTTATGATCTTCGTGTTTTCTGTTTTCTAGAATACCGGACAATGGAAAAGTCCAAAAACCCTGTGACAAAGTAGGTTAGTTTAGCGGTGACATTTGAAGGAATGTATTCTAGAGGTACCCTATTCAAATCTCGACCTGCTTACCGGTCACATCGGATCAGAATTCTAGATTGAGGTTCTTATGATCTTCGTGTTTTCTGTTTTCTAGAATACCGGACAATGGAAAAGTCCAAAAACCCTGTGACAAAGTAGGTTAGTTTAGCGGTGACATTTGAAGGAATGTATTCTAGAGGTACCCTATTCAAATCTCGACCTGCTTACCGGTCACATCGGATCAGAATTCTAGATTGAGGTTCTTATGATCTTCGTGTTTTCTGTTTTCTAGAATACCGGACAATGGAAAAGTCCAAAAACCCTGTGACAAAGTAGGTTAGTTTAGCGGTGACATTTGAAGGAATGTATTCTAGAGGTACCCTATTCAAATCTCGACCTGCTTACCGGTCACATCGGATCAGAATTCTAGATTGAGGTTCTTATGATCTTCGTGTTTTCTGTTTTCTAGAATACCGGACAATGGAAAAGTCCAAAAACCCTGTGACAAAGTAGGTTAGTTTAGCGGTGACATTTGAAGGAATGTATTCTAGAGGTACCCTATTCAAATCTCGACCTGCTTACCGGTCACATCGGATCAGAATTCTAGATTGAGGTTCTTATGATCTTCCTCAGTCCCAACGAATACAGTGACAGTGCTGGAACAAGCCGCGACATCCTCCTTCCAGATCCTTGCATATTCACTACTCCAACTCAATGTCCCCAGCTCATTAGGCGCTTTATGACACTTTTAGCTGAAATATCACATTTAATGACAAAATGAATCAATCAATTTTGAAGTCGGGTGCTCAGTGAATTGAGAATTGAATCAACCAAGAAGTGTACGTGCCTAAGCGGGTTTGTAAGGCGCTCTGTGTGTCTGCTATTCAACCGCCAGTTCCCATATGTGTCTGACGGTGTCAGTCGCGAAGCTTTGCCGCCAACCAGCTCCGTCCGTCCTCCGTTAATTACAATTTTTACTGCCCTCGTTTTTTACACCTTTACTATTAATGGCTGTCATTAAATGAGATTTATGTTTTGCGTCATAAAACCCGCACCTGAAACTAACTTGGGCTAGTGCAGGCAAACACCGCCTCGTAGGGCGAGGTTGATTACTGTGGAATGGTTTGCCTCTGGTCTGTTCTTACGAGGGTGGTCGCGTATTTCAGAAGGATTTTTATTTTTTTTCTAAGAAGTTCTCCGAGGCTCAATATTTGGTACAATCTTTGCTGTACACTAACCTTAAAGTCCACTGTTCGGTACTGTCGTGGCTGTGTACTGAGCAAAAAGTCCAGCATTTGGTATAATCTTGGATTCACACTACCCAGAAAGTACATAATTCCTTAAAATCTTGGCTGTACACTAACCACGAAGTTCAGTATTCGGTACAATTAAGGCTATACGCTAACCAAAACGTTTAGAATTCCCTAAAATCCTGGCTGTACACTAACCAAAAGTTTAGAATTCCATAAAATCTTGACTGTACACTAACCACAAAGTTCAGTATTCTGTACAATTAAGGCTATACACTAACCAAAAAGTTCAGAATTCTGTAAAATCCTGACTATACACTAACCAAAAAATTTAGAATTCCCTAAAATCTTGGCTGTACACCAACCACAAAGTTCAGTATTCGGTACAATTAAGGCTATACACTAACCAAAAAGTTCAGAATTTTGTAAAATCCTGGCTATACACTAACCAAAACATTTAGAATTCCCTAAAATCTTGGCTGTACACTAACCAATAAGTCTAGAAGTCCCTAAAATCTTGACTGTACACTAATCACAAAGTTCAGTATTCGGTACAATTCTGGCTATACACTAACCAAATAATTCAGTATTTGGTACAATCATGACTGTGCACTAACCAAAAAGTTCCGAATTCCACAAAATTTTGGCTGTACACTAACCAAGAAGTTCAGGATTCCTTCAAATCTTGGCTGTACACTAACCAAAAAGTTCAGAATTCTGTAAAATTTTGGTTGTACATTTACCACAAAGTTTTCTGAATTCAATAGAGCTCTTATTAAAGATCCTTATAGTTAGATGTATTTTTCTTCAGAAATACCAGACTTATATTCTTTACTTTGTAAATATCCAGTGCACTATAACGCATGACATTGATGGGTCTAAGTAAATCCTTCGAAGTACTATGGACTAAAGCGACTCTAGCTGACACTTATCTGAAATTTGGGTAACTGCCATTAAAATTGTTTTAATGTCTTTACTCTTTCCAATTATTATTTTAAAAAGAGCACGGGGGCACTGCACATGCTTTCTTATACAAGTGTTTCGGAGGATCATACGGCCTCAATCTCCAGGGTTGAAAATTAAGCCAACCATTTTATGCTTGATTTCTTATGTTTTCCCCGGGATTAAAACGGCCGGGAGCGTGAAGATGTCAATACAACTCCATCTAGTGCCGAAGTTAAGAATATGTGGAACTACACCTCCACTCCCACTGTCTTTATGGCGCTGTGCTTGTTAAACCTTGCGTTAACTATGACTTGGTTCACATTTCAATAAGGGAACTTGGGAATGCATACAGACGAAATGTTTGTGTTTAAGCATTTTTATAGGAAGAAGAATTAACTGCCTCCAAACGATGAAGTCAGGTGAAGTAAGAAGACTTAAGGACACACAGACAGAAATGTGATGTCATAAGCCTCATTTTATTTTTCCAAAATAAAGAAAATAATCCGAATATAATAGCACTTTCATCCTCATATTTAAAGTAAAATTAATAACAGAGTTCTTTCATGCTACATTGCATTTCCTTTAGCCATGTGTGTCCCTTCTTAATACAGCTGTTTCTCACTGGTCCGCTCACAGCCCCGTCAAGAATTGCAACGCTCGGCTTAATCTTCTACCATGAAGATGAGGGAGCAAATTTCTCGGAAGAGTCGGTAATAATTTACCGCACTATACGGCGCCACATCTTCATGCGTACTGCAGTTATGAACTAATATCTCGCAGTCTGTAGCACGGTCTATCTTCATCTGTTGTGAGTTCATCCTTGCTGATGCTCTTAACTCTGTTATGGATTGGTTACACACGGCAGCTTGGCTTCTTTCAGAGAAAACGTTTCTTTTAGCAGAATTAGCGTCTTAAAGTGGATGCAAACAACCGCACACGTCAGCTTCCACCGTTCAATATAAACAGAATGTCATCGGCCTTGCGTGAGTAGAGAGTTCGTTCCGCATCAAGAAGCTAATGAGTTGTCTACATTCTTCGAACAACGGCAGGAACAAATGTTTGCACAGAAAATAAATTAAAAACATCGTAGATCAGAGGGGTGGACTCCGTTTTCTCGACGCAGGGACTGGGATTCTGTTGCCTGCTGTGGGTTATGTGTANGCCCCGTTCAGCCAACGAGGTCGGCCGTCGGTACCTGATATTTCCCCCATCTACCAGAGGCATTGGAAACTACTTGGGCGGGAAATTGTTGCCTAATTTTGCTCAGAGGTCTCCTAGAGACATCCAGGGGGTAATGGTTTTTAGATTGGTTCCTGGTAAACTTCTGCTGGTTCTGGCTACCATAATTGATCTTGGTTATAGGCCCCGCTGGACACATGCCCATATTCTTTCTGCTTCACTGACAAACTTCGGTTCTGGGTAAATTGCTGCTGGCCTTCGGCAGCACAGTAATTCTTAGTTTGGGGCGCCGCGGAATCTATTACCATATTTTTATTTCTGAGATTCTGAGTTGTGAGACTGAGTCCTGGCTTTGGATTGATCGGTCGGTGGTGTAAATTGCTGCTGGTTTTCGCCAGCAGAGTTATTCTTGTTTCCGGGTCCCGGGGGACACGTGACCATATCCTTCTGTGTCACGACACTGGGAGCCATGGAAACATTCCACTCGACTTTTGGAGCAGAGCAGAGCGGAGAGGAGCAGAGCAAAGCAAAGCAGAGCAGAGCGGAGCAGAGCAGAGCGGAGCAGAGCAGAGCGGAAGCTTGATGCTGGCAAGCAACCATCGCGGTCACTCGTGGCATCGGACCCCGTGGGGGCCCATGACAATATATTTATTCACCCCTAAGACCACTGCGTTTTATTTTTATTGAACCTCCGTTTCGATGAGAAGAGCGGTTGGTCATTCTAAGATGGTGTCCATCAACAACGGGGGGGTTACCGTACTCACATATCGACCAAATAGGGACATACATACTATCACGTGTAGGGGGTACGCGTGACGAAAATGACGGGTTCTAGCAAGTGTCCGCCGCAAACTCCCACGTGGGACAAGCATAAATCTTTATTGATTAGTGCTCTGAACACGATGAGTTAAATATTTATGCTCGTACGTGTCTAAGGTGACTTTTGGAGTGAGAGCCAGTCAGAGTTACTTTACGACTGGTGGTTTACTGTCAATCAGCTCGTCTTGGGACCAAGCCCCTTGAGGCTCACTACCAGAATTCTTTTTAATTGAACTCTGTGGTCATAGTCCTCTGACGAGAGGATGGGTCTGTCGTTTACAATTGTCGTTGGCCCTCGCCAGTGCAGTCATTTTTGGGTTCTTGTCCCGCAGGACTCATTTTGAGAACCCGCACGGAGGTAGGGTCGAATACCTCCACTGTGAACCTGCGAGTCGTAGGACGCGACGAAAGGGAAGTCTCACATCTGAGACAGTAAAATACGGTCACGAGTCCCAAGGGACTAGGACCCGAGAAAGACTGCGCTGGCAAGGACCAGCAGCATATACAAAAGGCAGACCCGTCCTCTCGTCAGAGAGGGTGTGCCACAAAAACAAAACCGTAAGTGTCAAAGAGTAATAATATCTGGTCATGAGCCCTAGATGGTACTCGACACCAAAACTTACTGACCGACTGACCGTCAGTCGCCATGTGACTTTGACTTAGTTCAGTTGAGAGTGAGCTCTGCACGAGAGGCTGTGAAGAGGGGTCTTGAGCGCCTTAAGTAGAAGAATCTCCACTGTTAAAATCCGTTACCAGGAAACGTCTAGTGAAGACATGGTGGTCTGTAGAGATTAGCGGTGGCGCTGTAAGTAATTGCAGTTCCGAGTGGTGTGCATAAGTTTGTCATTAAATTAATTCACCATTCCAAACCCCGTCTGTAGTCACACACATAAATCTTTATAATACTTTGGGACCCGTATGAACTACTAGTTAGTTAGTTAGTTAGTTAGTTAGCTATTGGAGAGGGTGGGTTTCCCCGTGCACTTAGACCAGTATTGGTCCATTGTTCTTCCCTCTATGATTTTCTACCAGTCTCTATACCCTACCGATATTTGTGAGTACCATCAGTCCCGACCGAGCCAGCGAGTTCGGCCTATACTGGCTTGGCCGTATCTATAATGCTTCCCCCATCTATCAGAGGCGTTAGAGACTACTGTTGGGCGGGAAATGTCCTTGAATTTAGCTCAGTGACCTCCTTTGGAGATATGAGGTTCTTTTACGTGCCGTAAAGCTACGACACGGGACCCACGGCTTAAAGTCCCTCCCGGAGGACATGTTACCTGAATTTTTCCGTCCTTAAAAATTCCACGACCTCCACCGGGTTTGAACCCGCGTACCACGAGTCATGAGGTGGGAACGTTACCTCTAGACTACGGAGGCCGCTTATGAACTACTACGCTCTTTGTTATGTAATATTCCAAATTGCTCCTTACGTCCAAGTATTTTTCTGCACACACATTGTTTTGAACATTTGTAAATCATGCACCCTCTATAAGCTAAAGTTGGCACTAACTTCGACGACAAGAGGTGGTCGCTCGGTCGATATAGTTCGCTTGCGGTCTACAGGCCAGGGAGTTTGATTTTTTTGTATAAACAAGAACCTGATTAGGCCTATGTCAGTCAACTCCTTATTATCAGAAGAACCACAACGTCGCAATGGCGTAATCATGCTATACTTAAATAAAAAAAAAATATTCTTCCTTGGAAACATATAGATGTAGCTCACTGACACTTAAATAACCTAATAAAGGCGAATAAAGACTAAAGAAAACCACGCATACTGGACCTACGTAATTGTTCATTTTCTGCCAGTACTACGAATGGAAAACAGAAGAAGAGGGATGAGAAGTGAGCGAGACATGTAGCACACATGGAAGCAGGAATCGAATAAGCATAACTTACAACTGACACCCAATGACACGGCCTTCATACAGACTTTCGTAAAAAACGGCCGTTTTAATAACTACTTGATTACCATTTATAAAAAGAAGCATTCACCAGACTGGAATTTAAAGTAAAAAATAAAAGAAAATTGTGTGCCATTACGGTGTCATANAGTCGTTGCCTAGCAATAGGTATACACTTCACAATATCCTACAAAGAGAACCGTTGAGTCGTTGCCTAGCAATAGGTATACATGTCACAATATCCTACATAGAGAACCGCTGAGTCGTTGCCTAGCAATGGGTATACATGTCACAATATCCTACAAAGAGAACCGCTGAGTCATTACCTAGCAATAGGTATACACTTCACAATAACCTACAAGTAAATTGGTACCTAAAATTACGCAGCCGTGAGAATTTTCAACTGGCTAAGAATAAAGAAATTCTTCCTCAGCCTCACTGTTGCGTCACGTTGTAGCACAGATTAAAATAAGCTTACAGTACCTCCTGCATCACGCTACTGACTTTCCTTTCGCACTGTACCGACAGACAGACGTTAGAACATAGCGATATCTATCTATCTATCTATCTATCTATCTATCTATCTATCTATCTATCTATCTATCTATCTATCTATCTATCCATCGATCGATCACTAAACCAATCAATCAGTCAATCCATCTGTCTAATCTGTCTCTCCGTCTGCCCGTCCATCTATTCGTCCATCCATGCATCCACCTATCTATCAATCCATCCTTTGATCTATCCATCCATCCATGTAAATGTGAGGAGAACCCGAATGCTCAGTACCGCTACTGAAACCCGCCACTGGATGCGACCCCAAACCGTTTGACGCCCAGCCCCTCTCCCATCCTCATAACCTTTCCTTCCGGCTATCATCATGTCAGCGCGTCATAAATAGGTAACTTTATTTGCATAATTATCGATGTATACTTTCTGCGACCTCCCTCTACAATCACAAGCGCATACACACGAACTCGGACGTCACGCGCTCTTCCCGGAACTTCACATACCTTCGCGTCACTCACGTAAGGATGTCTCCGCAGGAAGCAGCCACTTGCTCGGCTAATGGAGACGGTCTACACGCGTCCTTGGGCATTTCTCGTGCAGACAGAACGTAGCAGCGCTCAACCGAACGGGAAACAAGTACAAACGATACAAAGTTAAGATCACTGTATCGTGGACCCAGCCACACTCTGGGCTACAAAGTGTCATGCCCTGTGCAAAATATAATTCTGAGTCATCGGACTATTAAATATAATAGAATGATGAAGCCAGGCAGATAATATGAGTAGAGTATGTAGCACGCATTGAAGAGGAGAGGAATGCGTGCAGGGTTTTGCTGGGAAAGTCAGAAGATCCAGACGTAGGTGGGAGGATAATATTTCAGTGGATCTTAGACAAATAAAGACGGGAGGTATGGACTGGATTCAGCTGGCTCAGGGCAGGGAGCAGTAGTGCGCTCTTGTGAACACTTCAATCAGTCCATCAGTCCACCATTCGTGACTGCATCCGGCCAACACCCCTGTCAGTCCGTTAGTCCAACATCCTAGTCAGTCCATCAGTCCGGCATCCCAATAAATCCATCAGTTCAACAACCCAACCAGTCCATCAGTCTAGGACCCCATCTCGTGCATAAGTCCAACACCCCTGCCAGTCCAGCACACAAATCAGTCCATCAGTCCAGGACCCCAGCCAGTGCATCAGTCCAGCACACAAATCAGTCCATCAGTCCAACACCCCTGCCAGTCAATCAGTCCAGGACCCCAGCCAGTGCATCAGTTCAACATCCCAACCAGTCCATCAGTCCAGGACTCCAGCCAGTGAATAAGTCCAACACCCCTGCCAGTCCATCAATCCAGGACTCCAGCCAGTGCATCAGTTCAACATCCCAACCAGTCCATCAGTCCAGGACTCCACCCAGTGAATAAGTCCAACACCCCTGCCAGTTCAGCATACAAATCAGTCCATCAGTCCAGGACCCCAGCCAGTGCATCAGTCCAGCACACAAATCAGTCCATCAGTCCAACACCCCTGCCAGTCAATCAGTCCAGGACCCCAGCCAGTGCATCAGTTCAACATCCCAACCAGTCCATCAGTCCAGGACTCCAGCCAGTGAATAAGTCCAACACCCCTGCCAGTCCATCAATCCAGGACTCCAGCCAGTGCATCAGTTCAACATCCCAACCAGTCCATCAGTCCAGGACTCCACCCAGTGAATAAGTCCAACACCCCTGCCAGTTCAGCATACAAATCAGTCCATCAGTCCAGGACCCCAGCCAGTGCATCAGTCCAGCACACAAATCAGTCCATCAGTCCAACACCCCTGCCAGTCAATCAGTCCAGGACCCCAGCCAGTCCATCAGTTCAACATCCCAACCAGTCCATCAGGTCAGGACTCCAGCCAGTGAATAAGTCCAACACCCCTGCCAGTCCATCAGTCCAGGACTCCAGCCAGTGAATAAGTCCAACACCCCTGCCAGTCCAGCACACAAATCAGTACATCAGTTCAGTCCGATACGGTAATTGTATCGTTTCCTTCCTGGCACTGAAATGCAGTTCACACATTCACCAGCAGGTGTCTCCAAGTCACTTGCTATCTGGGTCAGGGTTTAAACGAGTAAGTCACGGTTACTTAAAACGCAGTACCGCCATCCGATCAGGTCCACACTGTAGCGCCTGTTGTTCCATCAGCTCGCTTATTGTCCCACATCCGCGTTCACATCTGGTCATGAAACCAAATGCGTTGCTCACTGTAATGGCGGGTTCTAGGCATTGAAGTAGGCCACGAGCGCGTCCTCCCACAGAACCTACGTTCCTTGAACCGCTGGATTGCGAGACAGATGCGGTTTTCGCTAAATCATTCAATTTTCCATTCCGGTGACTTGTGCTTACAATTGAGGTCAGCCCGACGTAGAAACATGATAAGGACTGCAAGTCATTCACCTTGAAGGAGGTAAACACTCCGCAAGCAGCCCGCATCAGAGCTCTCGGGCCGCACTTGCAGTGAGGCACCTACGTCAAGCGTCCGTCAAACACACCGCCTCTGTGGTCTGGTGGTCAAAGTTCCTGGCTACAGATCCAGAGGTCCCGGGTTCGATTCCCGGCGCTACCGTGTTTTCTGGCAAATAATGGGTCTGGAACGGGGTCCGCTCAGCCTCGTGAGGATAAATGAGGAGCTATTTCAAGGAAATATCGGCTCCGGTCTAGGAACCCGAGATTAACGGCCGTGGGGATCCGTTGCGCTGACCACGTGACACCCTCTATCCGCAAAAGTCGGCACTAATTCCGTCGACAAACGGTGGTCTCTCGGACGGTATAGTTCGCTTGCGGACTACAGTCCACGGAGTTTTCTGTCCCTCTGCTTAACTACAAGTAATTAAGCGCTACGCCATATAGGCGTATAAGGACGTGGATGTATAGATCCACTTTTTGTTGACCTCGGCATTAGTTGGAGATGAGTGGTCAGCTTCACGCTCGGGCCGCTTTACCGCCAAGGAAAGAGCCCCCCCCCCCGGCACCCATTGGATAGGAGGCTGGGTCTGGACGACATAGAGAAGAGAAAAAATTTGCCCCTCCCGGGACTCGGTCGTCCAGCCCGTAGTCGGTCACTATACCGACTGCGCTATCCCGGCACAATAATACAGATGCAAATAACTCCATGGAGTCCTTGTTGAGAAGCTAACAGTCGCTCAGTTGCTCAACAAATTGGCTTTCTAGTATGGACCCCGAAAGTTCGTTTCGTTTTCACAAGTCACTGGGCCCTGTCCTGGGACAAATCAATCCAGCCTACACCCTACTGACTTCTCCGTTTAACATTCAGTTTAATACTGTACTTCCACATGCGATCAGGTCTTCCAAATTATTAAAATATCTTAAATGTGCCGTCCTTGTATACAGCCTTCTAAAGGGAGATTTGTGGTTATCAAGGGGGCACGCGGTAGCGTAGTTGGTTGAGGCATTATGCTACAAGCCGGTAGGTCGCGGGTTCGAATCTCGATGATGTCAATGTTTTTCTTAATTGACCTAATCCTTCCAGCCGCATAATGGTCCTGGGGTCGACTCAGTCTCTAACGGAAATGAGTACCAGGAATCTTCTGAGAATAAAGGGTGGCCGTCCGGCGCGTTAAGGCTGACAATCTCACCGGAATCTGTGAGTCAGTTGTCTAGAAAATGTGGGAGCCTCGGCGTCTCACAGCCCTATGGGCATCCACGGCCTGTTAGAGGTATAGTTTTAATTTCTATGGTTATTGTGGCGATGAATATTCTGATTATGCCTTTCTGTATACAACTGCGTGTACTTTGATAAAATATGCCAATGTTTCGGAAGAAAATACTGCTTCCATCTTCAGGTAGATATGGCCCGAAGGTGCAAGCAGTAAGTTCCTCCGAAATTACATGGTGTCCTGTCACACAATATCGTGACATGAGTCCGTTTCTTGGGTCAGACGCTGGACATCCCTGCCTTTGCAAAGTGCTATATTTGTCGTGAACTTGAAGCATGTGGTTCTGAGATGTGTACAGCACGTCGTGGTACTTGTGAATGACAGGCTTCATGAGAAGGGCAAAGCCGGATGTGAGTCTTAAGATTACGATAATTCTGATGGCCTTGGTAGGAAGATTGGTACAGCATTCTCTGTTAGCCATTCAGCACAGAAGTTGGGCAGCTGTAAACAAAGGATACGTCATCACTATCATCATCTAAATTAGGCTATTAATCCTTAAAGGTGCCAGCACCGATTAAGTCGAAGGTCAGAATACTTGCATGGAGTCCTCCCCCCGCCCGGCACTACAGCCCAAGTGGGCCTAGGCCTACCTCCATGAACTTCTCCGTTCACTTCGGTTTTTCTAGATCTTACACATTCGGTAGGACTCCTTGGGCGGGTGATCAGCACGTCGCAAGGCCTCTACCTGTACACAAACACAGAAAAACGCACACAAACATCCATGCCCTGAGTGGGATTCGAATCCACGATCTCGGCTTCCGAGCGAGCGAAGACAGTGCATGCCTTAGACCGCTCGGCTACCGTGATCGGCCACAAGAGCCCTCCACTAGTCTCTATCCTGTGCCAGATCAATCCAGTTCATACCACCTCATCCAATACCTCTGATATTCATCTTAATATTAACCTCCCACCTATGTTTAGGTCTTCCTACCGGTCTCTTTCCTTCTGGGGTTCTCACCAAAATCCTATATGTATTCCTCTTAGTCCCCATTCATGCTACATGCCCTGCACATCTCATCCTTTTTGATATGATCAGTCTAATTATACTTGGAGAAGGGTACATGTTATGAAGATCCTCATTATGCAGTTTTCTCCAAACTCCTGTCACTTCATCTCTCTCCGGTCGAAATATTCTCCTCAGCACCCTGTTCTCAGGCACCCTCAGTCTGTGTTCCTCCCTTAATGTTAGAGACCAAGTTTCACACCCATACGAAACTTAGGTAGGAAAACCCGAAGGAAATAGACCTGTAGGCACAGATGGAAGGGTAATATTAAACTGGTCCTAAATAAATAAGAAGAAAGGGTATGGACTGGATTCATCTGGTTTACGTAAAATGTTGGGAATTGCAACAGCAGAAGAACCATTAGTTTCTCAAGGACTCAGCTCATGGAGTCAGGCGAAAGACTATAATGAAAGTTGAGTAGGTGATGACATTAACGAAGTGCTAATGGCTACTTCAAGGCAAAAGAAAAGTAAAGTTGTCCCCGCGCTTAATTAGTTAAGCGCTACGATATGAAGACATGTGGGGGACTGGAGGTATAGCTCCACCATTCTTGATCCTGGCACTAGATGGAGGTGAGTTGTCAGCCTCACGTCCTGGCCGCTTTACTCCCGAGGAAAGAGGTCCCGGTGCCCATTCGATAGGAGGCTGAGTTGGGCCCAGAGCCGGTCTGGACACTGTGGAGAAGAGAAAATTTTTCTCCTACCGGCACGCTTCAAGGTGACGGTTAGTTTTTGAACTAAAGTTAAGTTCCGATTTTCATGACCGCTCTTGTATACGAAAATCATTTAGAATGACGCAGTATTTGTTTGTGACAGGGAACAGGGTAATATCACTGTCTAAATAAACATTTGTTATTTGTTTGCTGACACATTCGTAATTATTTGTTGTCCAGACTCAGCATTGGCTGTATACACATCCGGTTTGGCTGCACACAGGACGGGACACTTTTGTGACGGACTGTTACCGATTCCTTGGGACAACAAATCAATGATTCCTGTCGACAGCAGAGGGAAATGACTTTTCCTTTTTCTTTCCTAAATATCTTCATAAATAATAGTCGTAAATAAAACATATGTTAGCATTCACGTAGCAAATTGTATAGGACGAAGTGGCACTGGGGCAGTCTTCTTCGAGGACTTTGGTTTCCCCTGCCAATTCCCATTCCGCCAAATGCTCCATACACATCTATCACCCGGTGATGGTACAATAGGCCAAACAGTGGCCCACGTATCAAGTTGACTCACTCTCACCCCACCCCAAGGAACCAAAAAGAAAACAAACTAAAACTAGTCAATTTTGTAGTCTTTTATGTTTTATTATTTACAAAAATATACAAATTTCTAGTCTTCTGAGGTTTTTTCCTTCACAGGAGGTGTATAGTGAAGGTGATATGAAACGCAGGGGGTAATATGTAATATACAAATTGTCATGTTTTTAACGTTTTAACATGGAATAATTTAAAACTGTTTACATCTTTATTATATTTGCATACATTGCTGATGTGCGGCCGAATGATATTATATGTTTTAATCTGGTATTTTGTGAGAACGGGGGTTATGTAACACTAGGCCGTTACAGTATTTCAGATAACCCCCCACCCCCGACCCCACCAGTGAACTGAACGTCGTCTTCATCTCTGATTAGATGAGTTGCAACCTTGTCATAATCTGTTATGATCGAAACATGTAGTGAAAGCACATAATGCAATTAAAGGTTAAAGTTTTTTTTAATTATTTTTAATTCGCTTAGTGGGGGGTGGAGTCCAACTGGGTCCACTCACCACGACGGCCAGTGATTGGCCTATTGTACCTGCCCCGGGTGATTATGATGATGGAGAATTTGGTGGAATGAAGATTGGCAAGGGAAACCGAAGTACTCGGAGAAAACCTGCCCCAGCGCCACTTTGTCCACCACACCACTGAATCAGACCCGGGATCGAACCCGGGCCGCCGCGTTGGGAAGCCAACGACTAACCGCTTGAGCTATGGCGTGGCCTAAGGTTAAAGTCTTGGTTTTAGCCTAATTTCCCTATTTTGAAAAAATAAAATTGGGCTTATGAGATCATCTTGCTCTCCGTATGTCTGTCTGTACGTGTATGTTTTGTATCTTGTTATTATTTATATCCCCCATCCCAATTATCCACTCCGAAATCTGTGCGTGGACGCTGAAGCTCAAATAATCCATAACTGATAACCTGTAAAATATCTGGCGTACCAAGATTCGATTCCCGGCAGAGGTAATAACGTTCCTCTTCAAAACCACGGCAAATTTCGCCGTAAGAACCACCGAACCTCCCTCATGATGGATACAGGGGGCACTTTCACGTCTTGGCGCGCTGTATCTGCATTTCCCCGCGAGGTGCAGAAGCACAAGGACAGCTTGACATTCCCGTGTGTTTGCTGTGCCGCTTGACAATGCCGACTAATCATTGGCTCCAGTAACGAACTTCGTGGTAGATGACGTACCTTGAACAACATCTGAAGTACTTTCTCGTTACGTAATCCGAAACGTCAGCACACTCTTCAGAGAGTTCAGGAACCGGACCCTTTCCAACCCGATTTCGGGTCATGTAATTCAAAATCATGGCTGTAGTCGAACTAGGACGGTCAAGGTTGGGGCTCTGGTGCCTTATTAAGTAGCAGAGCGTCGCATAAAATTTTTATAACTAATTTATTTTCTTACCTTTGACGTGTAAGCGTCAGCAGCTCTTAAATATGTACATTTCATGAGCCATCAGACAATAAAATACGGTCATGAATCCCACGGGACTTGGAACCAAGAATCACTGTGCTGGCGAGGACCGGCAGCCATAACAGTCAGTTAGGAACCGAATTTTCTACGGTGCAACATATATGACACCTACACAGAAAACCCGACCACTCGCCTCGTCGAAGAGGGGAAACATGAACATGTCTAGGATAGAACAAAAATCTTGGTCATAGATTTCAACGAGACTCAAAGCCAAGAATGACTGTGCTGATGAGGACCAGCAGCAGTTTAACCAACCGATCATTGATCGAGCTCTGTGTCGTTAAATGCTGAACTTAAAAGTGTGAATCTCTCTTTACATAACGATATCGGCTTCATTACATCCATTTATTTCAACCAGGTAACGTCGGTTTCAGAGCTGCAGTGTCGGAACGCCCTGGCACTTGGTCCAAGAGCCCATTCTTTAAGATATATTGGACCACATTGGGGATGGCCAAAATTCCGAAGAATCATATGAAATACAATAAATCCATCGTTGCCCTGCGAGTCGTAGAAGGCGATAGAAAGGGAATCCGGTGGCTGGGGATATAAATGGGTCACCTTGTCACTGGGAGACAAAAACACAGGGACCTGGTCCTCCAGGTTGGGGGTTGGACGCAAGGCTGACGTCCTTGAGGTGTTGCGAAATCCAGAGAAGCGTAAATTGGATACAATGAAACTTCAAAGGAAGGCTATGGATCGAAAAGGAGTGTACTGTCAGTGATGATCATGGTGAAGATGACCGTACGCAACATCAGTGCAACGCAGAAACTTCTGCAGGATAGTATTTAAGAGCCTTCGATCGCACAGGCGTTTGATTCGGTATACTGGAAAATTTTGTTATGTATTTCTTAGAACTCTCGGGGGAACATGTAACCCCTAGAGAGCGCGGCACTCCGGTGGTGCAGGAGGGAGCCCATCTGGATAGGTGAGCAGTTCTGAANACTCGTATAAGCCTGCCGATACATTTTGGCCGGTGTCCTTCACTGTCAGTGCATGAGAGCGAGTCTATGCTACGAATTTGCTTCTTCTGCAGAGGGAACATTCGTAGGCTGGCACTGGCAACCNAACGCAGAAACTTCTGCAGGATAGTATTTAAGAGCCTTCGATCGCACAGGCGTTTGATTCGGTATACTGGAAAATTTTGTTATGTATTTCTTAGAACTCTCGGGGGAACATGTAACCCCTAGAGAGCGCGGCACTCCGGTGGTGCAGGAGGGAGCCCATCTGGATAGGTGAGCAGTTCTGAATATACTGAATAAAGACCCGCTGACCAACAGGAGGCCTAAATTCCGGGGGCCAAATACCTGGACACCCACTCTCCAGGGGTCATAAATATGGAGAGAGGTTTGGCTGGGTCCTTGAAAAACAGTCCATTTTTAGGGCCGCGTCATAGCTCAAGCGGTTAGTCGCTGGCTTCCCACCGCGGCGGGCGGGTTCGATCCCGGGTCAGGTCAAGTGGGATTTGTGGTGGACAAAATGGCGCTGGGGTAGGTTTTCTCCGTGTACTTCGGTTTCCCCTGCCAATCTTCATTCCACCAATTGCTCCACAGTATAAGAGACTTAGTCACAACCCACTAGCAATAAAAAATAGTTCCATGCGAGTCATAAGTAATTTTAATTTTGGAATCCCTGGCCTACGCCATGAAGTTGAAATTATGAACTCCTTGTTTTGCATTTCTCGGTTGTAGGTTTCTGTCAATCTCTTAGATCGAAATATGCTCCTAAAATGTTCTGTCAACTTTAAACCAAACGTTTCAAACAGACAAATAGTGGGAACGCCTAGGATACTTAGAGTTGTAAGAGACAGAACGTGTACCATCTCATTAACAGAAGGTAAATATGTACACGGTGCACATAAGCTGTTTGAAGGCTCTCATTACTGAGATACAGAAAGACGAACTGTCAATTTAATTTTCCAAAATATGAAGAAAAACAAACATCACCTATCAGACGTCACCAAAAGGTCCTTAATTGCGCAGTCGCAGCAATACACATTTTTGAATTCTAGCCAAACTGAACAGAGATAACGCTTTGGATTTTTATTCGAGGGATATCACCCGTTTTACTGGCAATTTTAGTGGATATTTTGCTCGGGTTTCTACAAATCTGTCCAGATATCTGCCGCATCCTGTTGCGCTTGCCATCTGCTTTCACGCTAGTGTCTTTCTTGGTTTATTCGACCCTGAAGATGGAGGCGATATGTTTCTCCGAAACGTCATTTGGCTTTCAATGGACTACAAGGCTTTATATCCCAGAAGACAGTGTTCTTCATAACCGCCGCTGTGAGAGCCTCAAACGTTATAGTACAGTTTAGAATCAAACAAAACAAACTCCGTGGTTTTAGTCCGCAAGCGAACTATACCAACCGAGCGACCGCCGCTTGTCGGCGAAGTTACTGCCAACTTTTTCGGATAGAGGATTTCACATGGTCAGCGCAACGAATCCCCACAGCCGATAATTTCAGTTTTTGTAGCCCGGAACCTCTATTTCCTTGAAATAGCTCCTCAGTTATCCTCACGAGGCTGAGTGGACCCCGTTCCAGAACCTCTACTTCTCAGAAAACATGGTAGTGCCGGGAATCGAACCCGGGACCTCTGGATCTGTAGCCAGGAACTCTGACCACTAGACCACATAGGCGGTCACAGTTTAGTATTAGCAGAATTTTATGGAACCCGGTACTTCATCACCGTGTTTACCCGAGTCCGCCAGTGTTCCCACCCTGTCTACAGTCTTCCTCCCTACTTTCGCTAGCTCCATCTGAATAATGGTCTTCAATTTATAACGTTTCAAAATGGCCGTCTTGGTTAGCTGCCTTTCCAAACACATTTGCAGCGTCATGGACTGAAGATCCTGTACTACCCACTACCCTCCCATCTACGCCCAGGTCTTCAAAGCGGTCGTCTATTAAAAAATGTAAAGCTGTCCCTGTGCTTAACTAATTAAGCACCACGCCATAAAGGCGTATGGGGAAGTGGATGTATAGATCCACACAATTTTGACCTCGGCACTGGTTAGAGGTGAATGGCGAGTGTTGCTTTACCCAAGAGAAAAGAGCCCCAAGTAACCACTGGATAGGAAGCTGGATGGATCCCAGAACCGGTATGGACGACATGGAGAGCAGGAAAATATTGCCCCTACTGGTACTCGAACTCCGACCCCTCGGCCGCCTAGCCCGTAACCAGTCGCTGTACCGACTGCACTATCCCAGCTCCTTAGAAGGAAAAGGTTAAGAAACGTAAAGCTATCCCTTTAACAGGCCGTGGAGGCCCACAGAGTTGTGAGGCGTCGAAGCTTCCACATTTTCTAGACAATCGGCTCACAGATGGCGGTGAGGTTGTCGGCCTTACGCGCCTGCCGGTCGCCCTTTACCCCCAGGAAGATTCCTGGTACTCATTTCTGTTAGAGACTGAGTCCACCCCAGGGCCACAGTGCGGCTGGAAGGATTAGGCCAACTGAAAAATTCAATGACCTCCTCAGGAGCCGAACCGGCGACCTTCTAGCTTGTACCACAGTGCCTCAACCAACTACACTACCGCGTACCCCCATTAAAAGACAATGAGAGGCAGAGAAAAGAAATCACGTGTTTACTCGTGCAGTGGATCATAAATGTCTCAGCTCGGAAGTGGGAACACGTGTTTCCTGAGTCGTGACATGGGCTATCCTGAGGGAAGTGTCTCGTGGAGTTTGATTTGTTTCATTCTGGTCCGTCACAATAACAATTACAATTATAAATCACTCCGTCCAATGTGACTTGTAAGTTTTTTACTACATAAAAACTTAACACCCTTACATGTTTCGGTCTCTGTGGACCATCTTCAGAGGGCAAACATCACTACAAATAGGAAACCACCATCACATAAGTTGTTTACACGTAAAGTACGTACACTTATATGCTACAATACATAGTACACAGAATAGAACATATCACAAACACAGCAGTTTCCTGGGAATGTAAAGTTTTTAAAAAATTGTATAAAATTCCTTGATGCTAATTAAAAGTTTTTTTTTTAGATTGTCAATAATTAAAATTCGTAAACCATGCAGGCTCGTGTTCGTCCTCCCATCGTCTCTCTTATATGGGGCAGATATTGTGCCACCTGGCTATCTTGATGTGGAGGTTCTTTATATCGTCCAGGGTTTGCTCGTGGCTGCTGTGCTGTTTTCACTGTCAGTGAAAACAGCAGCAGTGTTTGTGATATGTTCTATTCTGTGTACTATGTATTGTAGTATATAAGTGTACGTACTTTACGTGTAAACGAATTATGTGATGGTGGTTTCCTATTTGTAGTGATGTTTGCCCTCTGAAGATGGTCCACAGAGACCGAAACATGTAAGGGTGTTCAGTTTTCATGTAGTAAAAAACTTACAAGTCACATTGGACGGAGCGATTTATAATTGTCTCGTGGCTTTCTTCAGTCCCACATTTCACATACCGAGATTGGCCACAACCGCTTCCTTCCACATCCTTTTAAATTGATCAGTTCTTGACTCATGCTATAGTCTACAGGTAGATACTAACAGCGCCGTGTAGGGGTTGTTGCGTGACTCATACGACAGGGTTTTGGATTTGATGATTGGATTTACTGATACCTTATGCACATCACTCGGGACTACAGGCAACACAGCACTAACGCGGGTCTACACATTTCACAAGTAGACACTATAGGATTCTGACGATGGTGTATAACACAGAGATACTGGGTTTTCGGACTTTATCCATCGCCCGTTTTCTAAGTAACTAAGAAAAAAACGGCGTTTCGGATACTGGATCTGGGTCCAGTGATTGAGGCTAGCTCCTTCTAAGAGACCCAACAGTGTAGGTGTCTTCCCTCACCTGAGGACGGAAAGAGATCCAGTTTCCGAAACATTGTGTTTTTTTCTTAGTTATTTAGAATCTGGACGATGGATACAGTCCGAAAACCCAGTATCTCTGTGTATACACTTCACAGTTCACCTCTGCACATACAGTAGGATTCTTAGTTTCACTAGTCGTATCCTGGCAACGGATTTATAACATTCTTACCGTCACTTCAAACCACACATGAAAACTTTTTTTCGCAGCCTAATACCTTTCTTGCCATTATTCTGCAACTGTCAACCCAATTCAATTCCTCTGCTCCCAAACTCATATCCCGGCAGGCTGGCGTCTCGAAACTCGAATATATTCTCTCTACTACTGTTCTGTACTGCCGAACACTTCCTTATAACAACATTTCACGGACCACGCAGGAAACACAGCCTCTATTGTTAAGGAGGCGTGTTTACTGATCAGTTGCCTAGCAGTGGACGTAATATTGTTGTGCGCGTTTGCTTCCGCGGGATTGCGCTTAATGAGTCGTTGCCTAGCAATAGGTATACACGTCACAGTACCCTACAAAGAGAACCGTTGAGTCGTTGCCTAGCAATGGGTATACATGTCACAATATCCTACAAAGAGAACCGTTGAGTCGTTGCCTAGCAATATGTATAAACGTTATAATATCCTACAAATAGAACCGTTGAGTCGTTGCCTAGCAATAGGTATACACGTCACAATACCCTACAAAGAAAACCGTTGAGTCGTTGCTTAGCAATAGGTATACACGTCACAATTCCTTACAGAGAGAACCGCTGAGTCGTTGCCTAGCAATAGGTATACACTTCAAAATATCCTACAAAGAAAACCGTTGAGTCGTTGCTTAGCAAAAGGTATACACGTCACAATTCCCTACAGAGAGAACCGCTGAGTCGTTGCCTAGCAGTAGGTATACACTTCACAACATCCTACAAAGAGAACCGCCGAGTCGTTGCCTAGCAATAGGTATACACTTCACAATACCCTACAAAGAAAACCGTCGAGTCGTTGCTTAGCAATAGGTATACACGTCACAATTCCTTACAGAGAGAACCGCTGAGTCGTTGCCTAGCAATAGGTATACACTTCACAATATCCTACAAAGAAAACCGTTGAGTCGTTGCTTAGCAAAAGGTATACACGTCACAATTCCCTACAGAGAGAACCGCTGAGTCGTTGCCTAGCAGTAGGTATACACTTCACAACATCCTACAAAGAGAACCGCCGAGTCGTTGCCTAGCAATAGGTATACACTTCACAATACCCTACAAAGAAAACCGTCGAGTCGTTGCTTAGCAATAGGTATACACGTCACAATTCCTTACAGAGAGAACCGCTGAGTCGTTGCCTAGCAATAGGTATACACTTCACAATATCCTACAAAGAGAACCGTTGAGTCGTTGCCTAGCAATAGGTATACACTTCACAATATCCTACATAGAGAACCGGTATTAAACGGAAATTCCAGACAGCAATGTGTTCGAATATTCGTGTGGATTTCATTACAAGGAGGCTTCACTATACAACGTAATTAAACAAGGTCGTTGTGACCATTACACACGTAACAGGATGTAACTTATGTGGCCTTTATCTTCATCAGCTTTAACAAACAGAAATGTCTTCGGGAGAATGTGAGGCCTCTTAGCGCGCGCTTTTCTATTCTTAGAAAAAAATAACAATTTCAATGACGTCACATCGTTACCGCACTTGACCATCATGAGCTGACCTTTAAGAGATTGAAGACGGGGATTACATTCAAAAAATCCCTCACTACATCCGTGTTCGTCATAAATAAAACAAATATTTCCTCAGATTATGACATAAACTTGTGGAACATATGCTCTTCCAATTGACTCTTAAGTGAAACCTATAATTTGTAAAATACATATTAGAGTGGGCTATACCTCTGTCTCACTCCGGGCAAAAACATTGAGGCTGAACAAGGTATTAAAGAAGGTATTTGGACCTAAGGGAAGTGAAGTAACGACAGACTTGCATATTAGCCTAATATTTTCAAGAGTGGTGCATGTACTAGATTTACAGCAAAGGCAAATTTGCCACTGTGCTTAATTAATTGAGCGCCACGCCATGAAAACGTATGGGGCAGTGAAGGTATAGCTCCACCATTCTTGACCTCGACACAAATTTGAAGCGACTGGTCAGCTTCAATCCCCGGCCACTTTACCCCCCAGGAAAGAGCCCCCAGTGCCCATTGGATAGGAGATTGGGTGGGCCCCAAATCTAGTCTGGACGTCATGGAGAAGATTAAAACCCTTCCTCCTTCCGGGAATCCAACCCCCGGCCGTCCAACTCGTAACTATACATACTGAGCTATCCTGGTTGTAGGACATACAGCAAAATATAAACTTGAAGAAATAAGAAACAGGTAATAATACTGGTCAAAATATCATGGAAAGAGTTTCTTACGAAGAGCTAGATGCAGATGGTAGGGTGATATTACAAAAGATCTTCCAGAACTAAAATATAGAGACTTAGACTGGGTTGAAAGGAGGACTTTTGTGAACAGGGTGATGAACAGTCATTCCCGTGTGAAGGCGGGTTAGAGTACTTCCGTCGCAGCCCTGCGAGGTGTAGAAGGCAACCCGGTGCCACCCTGTCACTGGGGAACATAAATGCAGAGACCTAGCCCTTCAAGTTGGGGGTTGGACGCAAGGCTGATGACCTTGCTCTATAAAAAAATTATTGTTGGAAAGTCCAAAAAAGTTTAAACTGGATGGTCTAATCTGGCAGAATCTCCTAAGGAAGGCTCTGGATCAAAAAGGGCAGAATTACCGATGATGATGATGATCATGATGAACTGTAAGGTTCAGTATAAGCGGAGAATTTCATGACCAGCCGAGTAATGAAAATAAGTAAACTGCACACTCCACGTTGGGGCACGCGGTAGCGTAGTTGGTTGAGGCACTATGCTACAAGGCGGAAGGTCGCGGGTTCGAATCCCAATGAGATGGATTTTTCCAATTGACCTAATCCTTCCAGCTGCACTATGGCCCTAGGGTCGACTCAGTCTCTGAGTACCAGGAATCTTCCTGGGGGTAAAGCGCGGCCGACGCGTAAGGCTGACAACCTCACCGCCATCTGTGAGCCGATTGTCTAGAGAAAATGTGGGAGCCTCGACGTCTCACAACCCTGTGGGCCTCCACGGTCTGTTACAGGAACAGTTTTACGTTTTGCTCTCCACTTTTGAGTCTTACCAGCAAAGTTTAGTACGCCTAATTCCGAGCTAAATAATGAAGGATATGCAGGATCTCGTTGTATGGCGCACTGGACCATGCTTCCGATGCATGTTGACCTGAATTCAATTCCAGCGTCACCAGGAACACAACATTCTCTAAAAAAAGAAATGTCCGTGACTAACAATCCATGACGATTGTCCTCTGAGGCCAGGGCTGTCCATATATCCATAACTTGAGTGACAAAATATTTATGGAGGTGTTCGGCAAGTGACAAGCGCATTTAGTGACCCTTCCTCATCCTTCAGTTTCCAGCCACACGGTAGTTTAGTCAGCGCAAAAGTGAACCATGTCTAATTTCAGTGGCACTCCATTTGCAAGCGAATGGCTTTAGCGGGGTAAAGTGAATGAATCTAACATTCTCGTGTCGTGGCCATGAATTAAGTTTTATAGAATGTGACGCCGTGCAATTTACTGACGTTTCGGAAGAACGCACTGTCTTCATTTTTAAGGCCGTATATAATATGCTAATACTTTAATTAACTTGTAATCTTTACCAAACACAATTAAAATGAACAAACCAAGGAGGATGAAATGGTTAGGGCATGTAGCACGCATGGGGAAGAAAAGCAATGCATATAGGATTCTGTTGGGAAAGCCAGAAGAAAAGACACCAATAGAAGACCAAGTCATAGGTGGAAAAATAATATAAAAAGTTCTGGAGATACGTAATCCCTTATTTTCCTCTGATATGACACAAACCGCATACAAAACGAAAAAAATTAGGGGGGAGGGTGTTGTACTAATAAAAAAGGTAAAGTTTTCCCTGTGCTTAACTAATGAAGCACTACGCTATGAAGGCGTATGGAGGAATTGATGTATAGATCCACTTTTTATTGACCTCAGCAGTAGTTGTCGGTGAGTGGTCAGCTTCACGCCCCGGCCGCTTTACCCTCGGAAAAAGCGCCTCCTCGGTACACACTGGAGGATAGGAGGCTGGGTGGACCCCAGAGCCGGTCTGAACGACGTGGGGAAGAGTAAATTCTTGGCACTACCGGGACTCGAACATCAACCCCTCTGTCATCCAGTCCGCAGTCAGTCGATATACAGACTATGCTGTAAATCAGTGGCATTGAATCTAGGAGAAAGGCTCTGTGGACTTAAGTTTTCACTTGATTAAGCAATTTTCGTGATAGTGGGTTGCAGGTTCTTACATCGGTGGTTATGCGTCTTCCAGGATAGAACACAGTGCAGTCCGGTGAAGTTCAACCTACTTTTCGGAAGAGAATGTTGCCTCTATCTTTAGAGTCAAAGAGTAAACGAAAGAAGAAACCAGGACGAAGCAGACAGCAGACAGAGCTTTATTCTGTAAGATTTGAGGTTTTCACGGCGGTGACTATGAAGAAAGCAGTTTTCTGGGATATGGCACCGTGTAGATGTGGTGTTCACCGACGTTTCGGAGGAACGTATCGCCTCCATCTTCGAGGTAAAAGGAAAAATAAGAAATCCGCAATCTTCTACCCTGAAGATGAAGGCAATACGTTCCTCCGAAACGTCGGTTAACACCACATCTACACGGTTCCACATCCCAGAAGACTGCTTTCTTCAGAGCTTTATTCTGTTCCTCCAAAACGTCAAGTGACTTTTCGCTAGACTACAGGGCGTTATTTCCCAGAAGATAAAACTCTTGAATTTCGATATTGTCAACAAAAATACACGGCAGATTTCCTTCCCATGCTTACAGATTGACCGTGAAATTCAGTGGCGTATAGCGTATGACATTGATCAAATTTCGGTATAACTTTTACTCCTCCTGGCTGTTGACATCATAGTGTTGTCCTCTAACAGCCTACGCTGATGAAAGGTGCGCCAATATTTACACACGACTAGCCGACCTACCAGGCGTTACCTGATCGTAATACACACGTATAATTCATTCGTTCGTTCATCAATATTTCTACAGCCCTCTGTTGGGGCCTGGCAGCATTTTCAGCTTCGTAATCCCATACACAGTTGGTAGGACTCCTTGGAGGGATGATCAGCCAGTCGCAAGGCTACTACCTACATACAAAACAATGCAAACGCACACAGACACCCATACCTCGAGAGGGACTCGAACCCCTGATCCCAGTGTTCGAACTGGCGAAGACAGTTGATGCCTTAAGATTGCGCGGCCGCTGTGTTCGGCACACACGTATAATTAGGAAGTGTAAAGGGCGGCCGGGCCGGTCACGGTAGCCGAGCGGTCTAAGGCATGTACTGTCTTCGCTCGCTTGGAAACCGGGATCGTGGGTTCGAATCCCACTCAGGGCATGGATATTTGTGTGCGTTTTTCTGTGTTTGTGTACAGGTATAGGCCTTGCGACGAGCTGATCACCCACCCAAGGAGTCCTACCGAATGTGTAAGATCTAGAAAAACCCGAAGTGAACGGAGAAGTTCATGGAGGTAGGCCTAGGCCCACTGGGGCTGTAGTGCCAAGGGAAAAAAGGTAAGGATGTCCTTGTGCATAATAAATGGAACATCACGCCTTGAAGACGTATGGGGATGGAAGTCTGGTGTTTGTTCCTCTAATAATCACTGTCCCTCTTCTCGGTGCGCCTGCGCTGCCGACGCGGGAGCTAAAGATTTCGACAAATTTGCAATCGGAGCCATTTCTCTCGATTATATTTATACTCATGAACCTAAAATTGTTAATATTATTGGTTCACAGTCCTAATGTTCTATGCTATGTAGTTCTTGTTACCTCTCCTCATATTCGTTTGTTTGATTACTTTTCTGTATTACTGTGTTTTTCCTCGAGTGCTTGCCTGTTACTTGTCTTTGACTTTATGTTGTGCTTGTTCATAATGTAATTACTTGTATCTACACTGTGCTGTGTCTGTAATTGGCCTTGTGGCTGTTGACTCAGCACATAAATAATAAAGAATGAATCATTATTATTATCATAATTATTATTCTTAGTGGGGTGAGACTGAGTCCACTTGGTACTGCGGCCACTACTGGTCTCTTGTACCAGCCCCAGATGATAGACGATGGTGATTGTGGAGCAATTGGTGGAATGAAGACTGGCAGGGGAAATTGAATTACTCGGAGAAAACCTGCCCCAGTGCCACTTTGTCCACCACAAATCTCACTTGACCAGACCCGGGATCGAACCCGGGCCGCCGCGGTGGGAAGACAGCGACTAACCATCTGAGCTATGGCGCGGCCCAGAGCTCCACCATTCTTAGCCTCAACACCACATGGAGGTGAGTGGTAAGCATCACGCCCCGGCCGCATTACCGGCGAAGTAGGGAGGCCTCGGTAGCTATTCATTAGGAGTTTGAGTGGGTTCCAGAGCCGGTCTGGACCCTGTGGAGTAGCGAACCTCTTTCCCTTGCCGGACGCTGTACCCGGTGACTACACAAAATACAGAAACGCGTTCCGAACTCTTGACGATGCTGGACCTGACGTTCTCACAGAGGTGACTATGATGGGATGTGATGCTGTGTATTCCGGTAGCTCACCGACGTTTCGGAGGTAAGTTTTCTATTTACTTCCTGCTCATTGTTTAACGTATTTTCGACCCTAAAGATAAAGGCGTATTTTAACTTTATTCATTCTGGTCCGTCACGCTAGTCAGTACTACAGAATGATTTGACTACACGGTGCAGTGTGACTCAAAAGTATGTTTATATAAATATATCTTGCCTCTACATGGCCGTCTTCAGGAGGCAAATAACAACATACTGAGGAAACTACTATTACATAAATCGTAGTATATCAAGTTCAAAGTTGTTCCAAAATTGTATATGAAGATTTTAATTAAGGAGTTAAAATATTAATACAGTTCTTAATATTTAAAATCTTAAACCGCTAAGGTTCATATATTCGTGCCTCTTCTATCAACGGGATACTGGGTAGATTCCCGCCCTTGGAGGTCTTGGAAGTGTTTGTTCTTCTTTATACTGTTGGTTAAGAATCTGTGTTGTTGAGCTGTTTCTCCTTTCGTTGTTTGTTGAGGCACTGTACGAAAGGAGAAACAGCCCAACAAAAACTCAGAATCTTAACCAACAGTATAAAGAAGAACGAACACCTCCAAGGGCGGGAATCTACCCAGTATCCCGTTGATAGAAGAGGCACAATACACGAACCTTAGCTGTTTAAGATTTTAAATATTAAGAACTGTATTAATATTTTAACTCCTTAATTAAAATCTTCATATAAAATTTTGGACAACTTTGAACTTGATGTACTGCGATTTATGTAATAGTAGGCCGCGCCATAGCTCAAGCGGTTAGTCGCTGGTTTCCCTTTTCGGCGGCCCGGGTTCGACCCCGGGTCTGGTCAAGTGGGATTTGTGGTGGATAAAGTGGCGCTGGGGCAGGTTTTCTCCGAGTACTTCGGTTTCCCCTGCCAATCTTCATTCCACCAATTGCTCCACAATCACCCTCACCTATCATCTGGGGCTGGTACAATAGGCCAGAAGTGGCCGCAGTACAAGGGACTTAGTCCCACTCCACTAGCAATAAAAAAAATGTAATAGTAGTTTCCTCAGTGTGTTGTTATTTTCCTCCTGACGATGGTCATTAATTGACCGAAACATGTAAATGCATCATATGGGTCACACTGGACGGTGTAGTCAAATCATTCTGTAGTATAAAGGCGGCTGTGCAGTGTTCAGTTCTCTCACGTTTGCGTACCTCGTTGTGTGCTTGTATGCTGGACAGCGGGCGACGTTCTTGGGCGTAACATATGAGCGCACTATGCATACAGTTTTTATCCCACGATTTTGCTATAGGCCAGGCTTGTGAATACAGAGTACAGAACATCGGTCTCTATGATGGGCGTGTTGCATACTCGCAAACTTCCGGAGCGCCACCCAAAACGAAAACAACTGGACCGGGCGGTGACCGATCTAACAAATCCTGGTTTGCTTATTATGTCGGTACTGCTCTAGCGCAGACGTGACACAGACACAAAACCTAGCCGAGACAGAGAAAATATTACCCGACAGTACTCTGACGGCTTAGTGTGCAACGTCGTTACTAGTGTTTCGGAGGAAATCGTTGCCTCCTTATTCATGGTACAAGAGAAAGACGAGCGTGGAAAATGGGGATACAGGGAGAGGGAGGACTGGGCCGGATCCCTGTGCTGAACACTAGCAGCTCCTCTTCTTCTGTTGCTCCCACTTGGAGCGTAGGACATCCATGAACCTCTTCGTTTCACTTCAGTTTCTTAATCTTAGACAGTCGGTAGGACTTCTTGAACGGGGCCGCTACCTAACACAAACACACATCCATACCATGAGTAGGATTCGAACCCACTATCCCAGTTTTCGAGCGGCCGAAAACATTTAAGGCCTCAGACCGCGATGCCACTATGATCGGCCGAACATTAGGAGTAGGAGAAGGGTATTACCGGCCCTGGGGATCACCGAGCCTCCTCTCCAGTGGGTACCGGGGGGTAAAGCAGTAAGTGCGTGAAGCTGACCACTCGGCTCAATCTAGTGCAGAGGTCAAGAATAGTGGAGCTATACCTTCACGTCCCCATATGTCTTCATGGTGTAGTGCTTAACTAATTAAGCGCAGGGACAACTTTATTTTTTTCCTTTGCACTACAGCCCCGGTGGGCCTAGGCCTACCTCCATGAACTTCTCCGTTCACTTCGGTTTTTCTTGATCTTACACATTCGGTAGGACTCCTTGGGCGGGTGATCAGCTCGTCGCAAGGCCTCTACCCGTACAAAAACACAGAAAAACGCACACAAACATCCATGCCCTAAGTGGGATTCGAACCCACAATGCCTTAGACCGCTCGGCTACCGTGACCGGCACCTTTACCTTTACGTGAATCAATAGGAGGTCAAGGAAAATCAGAAGAAAGGGAATAAAAAACTATCTCGTTCTTTATCTCCCTATGCCCGTAAGGTCGGCGGATTGCCTGTTGCGTAGATTGGTGAGCACGGGGGCCCCTACAGCAATCTGCAAATCTGAACGCAGTTCGTGTATCTTAGTTAAATTTTTAGGAAATAAGGATGTTCTGATATCTGCAATTATATCAGAGCAAAGTGGATCGGGGCCCGTCACGGTAGCCCAGCTGTCTAAAGCATGTACTGTCTTCGCTCGCTTGGAAACCGGGATCGTGGGTTCGAATCCCACTCAGGGCATGGATGTTTGCGTTCGTTTTTCTGAGTTTGTGTACAGGTAGAGGCCTTGCGACGAGCTGATCACCCGCCCAAGGAGTCCCACCGTATCTGTAAGATCTAGAAAAACCGAAGTAAACGGAGAAGTTCATAGAGGTAGGCCTAGGCCCACTGGGGCTGTAGTGCCAAGGAAAAAAAACAGTGGATCGGGAAGTAACTTTTCAATATGGCGGCATAAGTACGACCACGTGATCCAAACTCCGAGGTTATATAAAGTTATGTGGATAAGTGCCATGAATTTATAATGAATAAATAAATTTAATATTAAGTAGATATTCACAGTAGTCGCTCGGTCTAAGGCATTAACTTTCTTCGCCCTCTCGAACACTGGGATCGTGCGTTCGAGTCACACTTTCAAGACATGGATGTCTGTGTGCGTTTATTCTGAATTTGTGCTGTTCTGTGTGTAGGTAGCGGCCTTGCGACGGTCTGATGACCTGTCCAAGGAGTCCTTCCGGCTGTGTATGACTCAAGAAAGTGAAAAAGCGGCCAAGGTCCACAGGGCTGTAGAGCCATAGGTAGGTAGATAGGGCGGTAGACAGATACATAAATACTGAACGTTGAACTCAGATAAAACGTCGGTTTGCTGAAGGACTATTCATAGTACAAAAGAAAATATATGTCACATAAAATATACATCTCATAACGGTCTACAATTTTTGTTTCAATTTATTTTCGATGGTGTGAAGGTTTAAATAAATGTAAGGGGAACTAATTCTATCCGCAGTGTGATCATTTTAGTACGGTTAGCCAGCTTCTGTAAGTCTCCTCTAGGTTCAAGCCAACGAGGGGTGCAGCATATGCTAAGTGCACGTGCTCCATGTGAGTCGAAGGCAAGCTTGCTTCTTGCTGGTCACCCTGTTTCGCTTATGCATCAACCCTGAAGATGGATGCAGTGTGCTCCTCCGAAAGGATTTTATTCCAGCTACACAGCGTTACAAGGCAGTAACCGCAGTGAGAGCCCCAAATTCAAATTCCCATTTATGTATGCTGAATTTGAGGATCAACCAGCTAACCTGCTGTCTGAGTTGAGGCTCCCTTCACTGACTTGAGGTAACAGAGACTTTGTGCTGAAATCGGCCACGAATTTTTCTTTCCCGTTTCTTTCCACTTGCCTTCCTTCAACCTTACGCGCCGGCCGCGCTTTATTCCCAAGAATATTCGTGGTACTCATTTCTGCTAGAGGCTGAGTCGAATCCAGGGCCATAGTGCGGCCGAAAGGATTAGATCAATTTGAAAAAAAAAACACCTTATCGGGAGTCGAACCTGCGACCTTCCGGCTTGTAACATAGTGCCTCAACCAACTACGCTACCGCGTGCCGGAAGGATTAGGTAAATTGAAAAGTCCAACGACCTCATCGGGAATCGAACCCGCGGATTTCCTGCTTGTAGCATCTTTTTGTTCAATCAATATTGAAGCTATATGAAAGAAAATACATCTTATTATTTAAGCTTCCAGTGGTTTGAGAAGGTAGCTTTCCCCTGCTGTTCTGCCGCTTTTATCTCCTGGGAATGAACCCGGTACCCCCTGGATAGGAGGCTGAGTAGGTCTCAAGATGTGTCCAGAAGCCGTAGAAAACAGAGCATTCTCTTACCCCTGCCTGTAATCGAACCCTAATTACCCGGTCGTCCAGCCATAGTCTATATAGCTGACATATCCCAGCTCTCTCTAGACGTACATTTGTAGATAATATTAAAATGTACGCATAGGTTAAAGAAACAGCGTGAGAAGTGCGGACTGGATTCAAGCACTTCAGTGTCTACTTCATGTGATCGTGGTAAATGAACCTTCGCGTTCGCAACAGAGTGGGAGTGGCATGACCAATACAACAACTATCAGTTTCGTAAGAATGACTTTGCTCCGATGAGTCTAACTGCTGTTCGGCTGCACTCGCGCGAGAAGTGGCATGGACAGTGGGGACCAGACGTTCAGTCCGCGTTCCATTACCGCCGAAGGCACACGCACCGTCTGTGTTTCGCTTCCGAATTGCGTTCAACCGCAGCGGGCACGTTGTCTGAACACTGTAAGTTCGTATACATCTGTCGGACCTTCAGGTCGTCTGTGTTCATATGTGAAGTAGTTGCAGTGAAGCTCGTGGTTTGGGGCAGTTTAAAACAGAGGAGCCTGAACTTCGAGTTTATGCCGGCTGGACACAAAAGTATTTTTGATTTAACCAACTAAACCTGCTTCAAAGCTGTCCTTTCTCTTCAGGTATTCGGATTAAAATTGTGAATGAATTTCTTATGTTACGTATGTTCTGTTTATGTTCTTGATGTATGAAATTCTTATGTAATGAAATTTAGGGCTTGAAATATGTGGATGAGGTTGATTTTGCGAGTTTGCGAGCAGAATAATAACAACGGTAATTTTTATTAGGGCATTCTTGATAGTTCCCTCTACTTTTATATAAATACCCTGATGAATGAAAGTGAAATTCGATTAAGTACTGACACAGGAAGAAGCAGTACTGTAGCCGGCGTAAGTACCGAGATAAGTCTTGTGTTGTTATTTATTCTTCTGTGTGTCTAAGTTAACAGACGCCCCCAAGACCATGTCATTCAACACTGTTCGGCGTTTAAAGAGGAATAATAGTAATAATAATAATAATAATAATAATAATAATAATAACGCCTGCATATTATAATGATATAATAATAATATAATGATCAGCAAAGAAAGAAGCCGGATATTTTTAGTTGGTTATTTAACGACGCTGTAGCGTCGATGATAGGATGACAGATGACTAATGAATTATACAGGGTTTGGATGGAGTGGTCGTGGCCTAATGGAGAAACAAGGGCAAATTTCAGGACAGCCGGTGTCTCAGCCGAGATTCGAACCGAGCATCTTCCGAATACAAGTTAGAGAATTAACTCTAAATCTAACTGTCCGGTTGGCTATCCCTGTAACAGGCCGTGGAGGCCCATAGGGTTGTGAGACGTCGAGACTCCCACATTTTCTCGAGACAATCAGATCACAGTTTGCGGTAAGGTTGTCAGCCTTACGCGCCGGTCGCTCTTTAACCCCCAGGAAGATTCCTGGTACTCATTTCTGCTAGAGGATGAGTTGACCCCAGGGTTATAGTTCGGCTGGAAGGATTAGGCCAATTGAAAAATCCAATGACCACATCGAGAATCGAACCCGGGATATTCCGGTTTGTAGCATAGTGCCTCAACCAACTACGCTACCGCGTGCTCCCCCACAGATATAATAGCACAGTGTGTAAATCAGAATCTGCAAACTACATATGCAAGCAAAATCAATAACTATGTATATATATGTAGTAGTACCTGAGGAAATCACGCAAATGTGGCGTCTGAAACGGGCCCACTTTCAGCAACCGACTGCTTCGACTACGGCCGTAATTCCTCGAGATATCACAATCGGACTTGGGAACACTTGTCACCACCAACAGATAGGTCAGTGACTCTTCGGCGCATGACACAAGGTGTGAAAGAGATTTCACGAATGCCTCATAACATGTGCAGGTACAGATAATGGTATTTCGTGGAGAGATTACAGTTATGTTTGTCCATTGTGGAGAGAATAATAGTTCAATTAAATTCTTTGTTTATTTACTTCATCAAAACTTGTACTGTTCTCCAAGTATAATTAGAATGATCAAGTCAAGGAGGATGAGGTGGCGAGGGCATATGGCACAAATGAGAGAGAAGATGAATGCATATAGGATACTGTTGGAAAGGCCAGACCAAGGAGTAGGTGGGTGGACAATATTAAAATGGATCTTAGAGAGATAGGATGGGATGGTGTGGATTGGATTGTTCTTGCTCATGATAGGGACCAGTGGAGGGTTCTTGTGAACACGGCAATGAACCCCCGTGGATCATAAAATGCTGGGAAATTCTTGAGTAGCTGCAGAATTGGCGGCTCCTCAAGAAGGGCTCCGCTCCTTGAGTAAGTAAGTAAGTAAGTAAGTAAGTAAGTAAGTTTATTTACGTGCTGAGCTCAACAGCCACCAATGGCTGTAATAACAATAACCAGCGGCCCCTAAAAGGAATTACAAAAGACGGCCGTTCTGGGAACAGCACACGTCTTGAAGATATTAACATACTATTTAATCCTTTCAAGCCCGCCAGTTACTGTATATACCACCTGCTTTAACATACCAAAACTCCGCATTCTGCGCACAGAGTGTATCTGTGTTCCGTATGGTTCTCACAATAAACAGCGACTGTTTCTCTAAACAGCATTAACTGGTTGGGCTTGTAGCGGAGACGTAGTGTGTTTCCTGTGAGGTAGGAACTAAATTCTTATATATCACCCAATCTTAAAGCAGTTTGTTTCAAATGCATTTTCCAGGAAGCAATTACACGGTAAACCTTAGGGACAAGGCCTGCCTGAACAAATTGCCCTGTAACATGGAGTAAAAGTATGATAATGATAGCAGTAATTACAAGGTCATTTTCCAAAGAGTTTAGCATGACTAATATATTTTCAAGTTTACATAATTATTAATCTATGGACGGACAGGTTTAAACTTAAATAAACTTTAATTAGTAGACTGATTCAATTAGTACACTGACGGTCTTTCGCAGTGAGAATATTGGTACCGGATTCAACAATGTGCTGCAAGATAAGCTGCGAGAAACTAAACCACTAACGCGTGTTATTCACGTAATATACGTTTTCACAAGACCGGATGTTACACTAGAAATGTAACACAACATACAGAACAATTCAATGCCAGCAGAACTCGTCATTTCAGTATCAATAGCAAGGTCCGCCGCTGGACACGGTCTTTAGCCAGTTCTATCCACATACCATCCCACCAATTACTCTCCATGAGACACATCTCTGACTCTCTAAAGGAGGCCGTAAACCGGCATGCGTCAAGACATGTAACAGTTAAGACACGATGTCTGCGACATGACGCAAAGAAAGGAGCACATTTGAAACAAATGAGATTATGAAAACCGCCGCACACCGGTCTGAGTCATGATGCTGACGTCAGCTTCATGCTGACGAATCATGAATGAAGCAAGACTGCGTCTTTTATCTCATGTATTGTGCTTGTCTTGACGCAGTTGGTGTGCGGCCGCCCTCACAATATCACGTGTCTATAAAATTTAGCCGAATTCATTTTCTGAAGAAGACCCATGCTACGTGAAGAGTTCTATCTTCTGGGACATAACGCTGTGTAGTCCGTTGGAAGTCAACCGACGTTTCGGAGAAAAACATGTCACTTCCATCTTCAGAGTCGAAGGATAATACAAGCAAGAAACCAGTGTGTAAGCAGATGGTAAGCAGAGCTGGTTTCTTGCTTTGCTTATTCTGCAACAGTGAAGATGGAGGCAGCGTGTTCCTCCGAAACCTAAGCTGACTTTCAACGGACTAGACAGCGTTCTATCCCAGAAGATAGAACTCTTCATAACTACCGCTGTGATAACCTCAAATCCGGTTGTTATCCGTTAACTAAAGTGAGCAGCCCGCATGTCGCCTTGGCTGAAGTGTGTTTCAGGAGGCTTTCAGTAGCTACACTCGTACTACATAGCGTCGGATGGTAGGATGACAACTGAATGATGAACTGGAAGGGGTTTGGAAGGAAGCGGGTTTCAACTGATCTAGGTATTATCCCGGAATTTGCCTGAAGAGACGGGAGAAAACCATGGAGTAAGTTAACTAAGATAGCCGATATGGCAGCCGAGATTTAACCCAGCGTCTCCCGAACAGGAGTTTATGGCTGGGGCCATACGAGCGCACGAAGTACGTCCGTTGCAACGAACGTACTTTATGACGGACGTTGCTGAGGACACCACACAGTTGCAGAATGCGGTGCGTAGTCTTTTGTCTTCAATGGAGCCAGAAGAAAGCGCAGCATTCGTCTCTCTTGTTTATTTCTACAACGGACGTCACGACGTTCGTTACAACGGACGCATTTTGTGCGCTCGTGTGGCCCCAGCCCAAGCCAACCCGCTCGGTAGTACCACGCGGAATCATATGTTGTAGCATTTATAGTTCCAGTGAGGAGAAACACTGATAGCTGGATTATGCAAGCCAACACGCGTTGACGTGTTTCAGTCCTTTGTTTCGAGATACATAGTTGTGTTGGTGTTATTGTCATGCATAAGATCCCAAAGTTATGAACAACTTTCATGTCACACAATGCAAGCTCAGATCGGGTACAAGACGTGACACAAAGCGATTAACATTTGAATTCGTTACTCAGAATAATCTCTTAACTAACTAATTAAACAATCAGCAAACTCCACTGAGCAGAATCATTCTTGAGAAGTCGCTATTTGCTCATCTACTCAAGAATTTCCCAACATTTTATAGAACCAAGAGGTTCATTACCGTATTCACAAGAGCCCTCCACTGGCCTCTATCCTGAAGTAGATTAATCCAGTCCATACCACCCCATCCTATTCTTTTAAGATTCATCTTAATATTATCTTTCCATCTACGTCTAAGTCTTGCTAGTGGTCTCTTTCCTTCTGTTTTTCCCATCAAAACCCTATGTGGAGTTCATCCTCCTTGATTTGATCATCTGTTAATGTTTCAGAAATTTTGCACAGTATTCGCTTGATTTATTCTTGTGTTCCGCTGAAGTGGTGGTGGCTTATTTTACGGCTCTGTCAATATCTGCACTACACATGTTATACTGTGTAACACAAGGGACGGAGTATCTTTCACTTTCACTTTCACTTTTTATTTGTTCCATAGATCGTTATTGACAAACATGCCACAGGATGTAGAACATGTCAAAGTTAATTATAAAAGAAAAAACAGTTCCTATACAGAGCTTTGTCAACAATAAAATAGGTACAATAAAATAAGAATAGCCTACACATATAATAGATTTATCACATTTCTGCACAGTATGCTAAAATCAAGATATAAATATAATATTATCAAATATATAACATTATAAATATAAAATCAAAATAAAATTATAAAATATATTATTGTATTATATTAAAATATTCCTCTA
>NW_019743147.1:1610436-1675364 GCF_002891405.2 Cryptotermes secundus | reverse complement strand
TCGACTACCTGGATATGTATAGTTCATGCTACGTTTGAGATTCGATTGTAACCAAATACAAGTCTCCGCATTATTATTATTATTATTATTATTATTATTGGAGGGGGTGGGAAACTACTTGGGCGGGAAAGTTTTTACCTAATAATTTTGCTCAGAGGTCCCCTAGAGATATGAGGTTCTTTTACGTGCCGTAAATCTACGACACGGGACCCAAGGCTTAAAGTTCCTCCCGAAGGACTTGTTCCCTGAATTTTTCCGCCCTTAAGATTCCACGACCTCCGCCGGGTTTGAACCCGCGTACCTTGAGTCATGAGGTAGGAACATTACCCCTAGACTACGGAGGCCGCTAGTCTCCGCATTAACTCTAAGCCAATATATTCTGCGCCGTGACCTATTTTAAAGTTCAGATATTGTCCCTAAATTCACCTGGAATAATTTAGGGATCTGGTGCCCCCACCAGAATCGAACACAGTACCTTTCAGTATAAAATACGATTATACAATGAGGTTTTTCATGCATCAGCAATAAGCAGTCTTCACATGCTTGAGTTGCTTATTTCACGACGCTGTCAGTAGCTGCACTACATAGCGTCGAATGGTAGGTGACAGTTGAATTATAAGCTGGAAAGGATCACAAGGATGCGGTCTTGGCATTTGCCTGAAGGGACTGAGAAAAACACGACGCACTGCAGTCACGATAATTGGTAGCCCGGCTGAGATTCGACCGGGGAAACCCCTGAAAACGCGTGTCCAGGCCATTACCGCTACGCCAATCTACTGATGAAGAGTTATAGTCTTATGAGTGCGGTATCGCAGCACTCTGTTATACAATTCACGACCCACGCAACCTTGTGAAGAACAAAAGCGTCCTTACAAAATTCTCATGTTTTGTTACGAAGGACGCACGGCTTATGAACTGGTGGGGAATTCAGAGATTCAGAGAGTGACTGACTTCACAGCTAGAGGCATTGTGTCTGTTGATTTGAATAGCAGCTCCCCTTTCAATTAAGTTTATCTACGTTGAGTACATCACAAGAAGTTCAAGGAAGAACTAATCGCATGTTTTCCTTGTTGTTGACACGGATCGCATAGAAAACGAAAAATGGGGGTTTTTGGGGGACACAGAAGCATCAATATGATCTTATAAGCCTCAAAATTAGGGGTGGGGCAAAAACAGATGGCAGACAGACGAATACGGAGACAGAGACCAAGTTTCATACCCATACAGAACCACAGGCAAAATTATAGTTTTGTATATTCTAATGTTTATGTTTGTGGACAGCAGACGAGAAGACAAAAGCTTCTGGACTGAATGGTAGCAAGCATTACCCGAGTTCAATCGCCTCTTAATTTCCTCCTGAATCAGGTTTTGATCTGTTATTGTTGTTCCCAAATATCTGAACTGTGCCACATTTTCAAAACATCTGTTTCCTATCTTTATGTCATGATTTTGCTCTGCATTTTGGTGACGAGACAGCAAAATATACTTAGTTCTCTCTGTGTTTACTTCTAGACTAACCTCCTTACTTTCGTCAATTAAAGTTTGTGTGTTTTTGTTTATGGTATCTATATTATCACCCAGTAGATTCACATCATCAGCATAGACCAACAGCTGATTTGTCCCGTTTAATTTCAGTCCTACCTGGTTTCCCTGGACCTTCCTAATTGCATAGTCTAAGGCAAAGTTGAAAAGGAGTGGCGATAAAGCATCTCCTTGGTTTAGACCATTCTGGATAGGAAATTTATCAGACAAATGTTTACCTATACAGACTTTAATATAAGTTTCATTTAAACAACATTTTAATCAACCTAACTAGTTTCATGGGTATCCCAAACTCTATCAGAATACTGTACAATACTTCCCTCCTAATTGAATCATAGGCTTTCTTGAAGTCTATAAATAGCTGATGCACTGTCTCATTGTACTACCATTTTTTCTCCAGTATCTGACGAATGCAAAATATCTGATCTGTAATTGATCTGTGACGTCGAAACCCACACTGATGGACCCCAATAATTTCATCTATGTATGAACTTAACCTTGAGAGAAGAATATTGGATAAAATTTTGTATGAAGTTGATATCAGTGATATCCCCAGATAATTACTACAGTCAGTTTTATCGCCCTTCCTGTGAACTGGTACAGTAATAGACTCCTTCCACTGATCAGGCAATTTGTCCTTATGCCAAATAGAAGTAATTAGCTTATGGATCTTAGAATGTAATATTTCGCTTCCTTCTTGAGTAATTAATTCGCTTATTGGGGGCCGGAATCCAGCTGGGTCCACTCGGCACGGCGGCCACTAATTGGCCTATTGTAGCTTGCCCCGGGTGATTATGATGATAGACAATTTGGTGGAATGAAGATTGGCAGGGGCATCCGAACTACTGGGATAAAACCCGCCCCAGCGCCACTTTGTCCACCACAAATCCCACTTGACCAGACCCGGGATAGAACCCGGGCCACCTCGGTGGGAAGCCAGCGACTAGCCGCTTGAGCTATGGCGCGGCCTTCCTGCTTGAGTACTTTTTGCCGGAATTTTATTACTACCTGGCGATTTATACCTTGTAAATTTTGCAATAGCACTTTCAATCTCAAAAGGGGTAGGAAAGGTGAAGAGGACACGAAACAATAGCTATTCTTATGGGCCACTTGATACACATCCTCCAAAAACCATGGTTCCAGAACAAATTTCCGAAACGTGTTGGCTTTATGTGTGTATAGCGATTGCACTAAAGACTGGACGACCGAGGAACCGGGGTCCGATTCTCGGTAAGGTGAATAGACTTTTCTCCTGTTCATAACACGTAGACCGGCTCTGGGTCGTACCAAACCTCCTGCACAATGGGTATCAAGGGCTATTTATCCGGGGGTAAAGCGGCCGGACCGGTAAGCTAACACTTACCCTCATCTAGTTCCGAGATTAAGAATCGTATAGATATATCCTACAGGTAAGTGAAGTAAAGCTATCCCTGTAACAGGCCGTGGAGGCCCACAGGTTTGTGAAATGTTGAAGTTCCCACATTTTCTAGACAATCGGCTCACAGACGGCGGTGAGCTTGTTAGCCTTATGCTACGGCCGCCCTTTACCCCCAGAAATATTCCTGGTACTCATTTCTGTTAGAGGCTGAATCGACCTCAGAGCCATAGTGCGCCTGGAAGGATTAGGACAATTGAAACGAATTCAATGAACTCATCGGGAATTGAACTCGCGACCTTCCGGCTTGTAGCATAGTGTCTCAACCTACTGCGCTACCGCGTGCCCCACCCCACAGGTACATACGTCTTCAGGGTGTAGTGCTTGTAAATGCATAATTTTACATTTAACCTTAGCATACTAAATAACATGCCACCATAGAAATACCAGAGGAAACATTACAAAATTGCTCTGTAATTATTACGCTAAAATATCACCGCACGATTGTTATGTGTTTACTTCCTAAATAAGCTGTATTCTTCAATAATTCCATTCAGTTCATTTTGCTTGGTTATTAGAATGCCTACCAACGTCAGTGGCGTTACAGGCTAGCACTTCAATGTATAAATACAATAAACACAAAAGAAGAGAACAAGAAATAAAGGGAAAACAAATTAACTGGGACTATACCGAGGAAGGCACCCTTCAAGCAAAACCGTATTCCTATTAAAACATACAAATTTTTATAACGACGATGGTTGTGATGATGATAATAATAATTTGCTAGGAAACGACCGCGAAATAAATAACTATACAACAGTCAGTGTTAGGTGACGGCTCCGGCAACAGACACGAACGCAACAATTCCATGGCAACAACTGCACTGCAACAGAGGAGCGATGTTTTCTACGCGGTCCATGCCAAGACTGTAAGCAGGACAAGAAAGTACTGAGAACTCAGTGAGTTGGTTGGTGAGTTAGTGAGTTGTTGGTTTGTGAGAAGACTGCTGCAGCTCAGTCGTTGTGAGAAGCTGGTAGCTGAAGTCGGGGGCAGTTCGGGGACCCACAGAAGAAGGGAGAAGTCCGCCGTTGGAATCCGTTACCAAGCAACGACAATGAGAACAGACTGAGAAGACGTAATGTCTATGATAGTGAACTGTGAAGTGTAGTCAAGAGATGTTTTAAAGTTCAGTAAATTCGATTACCAATCCAAACCTCGTCTATAGTCATATTCGTGACATTATTCTTGACAAGGACTTAACTAAAGACAGCAATACAGTCTAAAAGTACTATAACTTCGCAATCTTTGTACTTGCTGACTTATATGCACCTATGGTCGCGCTCCATTTCCTTACTAAATTTCTCACACCGAGCTACAACAATTCATTAGTCATCATCATCAAGTCGAAAACTTTTGAAGCTTTTCGGACGGTTGCCATATTGTTATTCTACATTCTAGAAGAACTTTCCCAACAATATCTCTTTACTTCTCGAAAGTCCACTAACATCCACACTATATCAGGACCCTATATTGTTCCGAACTAATGTCACTCGTACCTCACAAATTCGTGCGTCCACAATATTGGTATTTTTGATCGCAGAAAATTCTGAAAAGTGGTGTTGTGGCCGTCCCCAGCGGCATAACATTCATATTAAGTTTTATGAAAATCGGTCAACTAATTCAAACGTTGAAAGGCGGGACTCATAGATCCACACACACATGGCAAGATGAATTCATAAGTCAACTACCTTTCTTTCATAAAGAACATAGGCAAGTTGGCACATGGAATAAATTATGGATCTTGTTAAAATTTGGAGATTTGGTTTGATGTAATTTTCTCTGTCATTAATATTCAGTTAGGAACTAAATAGATGTAAACATATGTAAGGTAATTACTTCTGCAACGTCAGGTTTTCTAGCTGCATAAATATTGAGGAAAATGATGCGGGAAACATCGTTTAAGATCTCGCCTCTAAAGTATGGAACATGCCCCACAATTTCTCTCTTGCTTTGAATAAACTGATTATAGTATAAGATATGGGAGGAGGATGGAGTAGGTCTTCTTTTTTATTGCTAATGGTGTGGGACTAAGTCCCTTGTACTGCGGCCACTTCTGGCCTATTGTACCAGCCCCAGATGATAGGTGAGGGTGATTGTGGAGCAATTGGTGGAATGAAGATTGGCAGGGGAAACCGAAGTACTCGGAGAAAACCTGCCCCAGCGCCACTTTGTCTACCACAAATCACACTTGACCATACCTGGGATCGAACCCGGGCCGCCGCGGTGGGAAGCCAGCGACTAACGGCTTGAGCTATGGCGCGGCCCTATGGAGTAGGTCATAGTATCGGTCATTCCACCCAAAAATGTATATATATATACGTGTGTCCTATTATGAACGGTCTCCGAGATAGAGCTACTTCACTGTACACTGTACAGACGAGCAGCACGCCGTGTCCTCACACGAGTTGCGAAGTCCCTTGATGTGGACGGTGGAATATTCGAAAATGTATTATACTAGGTAAACTGTACTAACTTTGTCACTTGAACAGTAAATACCGGTATTAGAAACAGTACGTAATATCTCTTTCTTATGACCGCGCCATAACTCAAGCGGTTAGTCGGTGGCTTCCCAACGCGGTGGCCTGGGTTCTATATCGGGTCTGGTGAAATGGAATTTGTGGTGGACAAAGTTTCGCTGGGGCAGGTTTTCTCCGAGTACTTCAGTTTCACCTGCCAATTTTCATTCCACCAAATTCTCCATCATCATAATCACCCGGGTCAGGCTACAATAGGCGAATCAGTGGCCGCCGTGCCGAGTGGACCCACTTGGACTCCAGCCCCCACTAAGCGAATTAAAAAAAAACAAAAAAACTCTTTCTTATAACAGTTGTGGAACAATATAGTGAAATAGCTCTATTTCGGAAACAGTTCGGAATAGGAGACATGTAAGAGTACATATATTTTTTTGCTTAGAATAACCGATACAATGACCTCCGAGCATACTGACCTTTTCTTCTGGGACATACTGTATAAATTCCTTTTTACGCGTTAAATTATATAAGGGCCATAAAGTAGCTGAAACATCAGCAGGAAACAATCAATATGAAGTGACTGTCGTCATGGAGAATTTACATCCTGAGGACTGCAGTTCTTGGTCATTAAAGTCCTCAACCAGACGCTGAAAATTCCAGGACTCTGTCCCGCCGTAGCCTGATCTACTCTCTCTCGTCATAATGCACAAAGCGGAGAGATTCATTAGTTGGGCACTCGGGGCAATCCTCATATTGCTCTTAGTCACGTGGGAAACAGCTCACAGCTTACATGACGTGGGAAGTGGCATGCAAGGTCTCTTGAGGATATAAATTAAATTTATTCGTTTATTTATAGCTTACTTAACGACTCTGTAACTCGGACCATAAAATAAACCAGGAATGACTGGATAATGAATTGAATAATTAATCTGAAGGAATTTCGTGGGGCGTGAAGGGCGGCCGGCGCGTAAGGCTGACAAACTTACCGCCATCTGTGAGCCTATTGTCTAGAGAAAATGTGGGAGCCTCGACATCTCACAACCGTATCGACCTCCACGGCCTGTTACAGAGATAGTTTTATCTTTTTTAATTAAAAGGTACCTGGATGGAAGCGGCCGTGGCCCAATTTTAAAGCACTATACAGGAATTTTCATGGAGGGACTTAGGAAAATCGACGAAATCCGTGCCCCGAGCAAGTTTCGAACATGGACTCTCCACGAATGGAATTCAGAAGTGTTATCACTTGAGATAATTTGAAAAGTGTGTGCAAACAAGAGCTCGTGGTCTAATTTTAATATTGACATGCCTGGTGTAACTTAGGAAAACCACGAAAATTTTCAGTTAGGAGAGCCTGTATCCCGGGTGATACTCGAACCGGATACCTCCCAAATAAAATCGAACGCCGTTACCGCTTCAGTCAGTTTGGTGGCTAGAACATCTGGGAAGAATGGCACGAAAGTTTTCTGTCACCACACATCGAAGTCATACAGAAAAACAGACGTAGCAGTTCTGGTGTGTTATCAGACCCAGAGGTTATATTGGTGATAATGAATGATCATCCGGCTCGGATTAATATTGTGTTAATCTGGGATATGAACCGCGTTGTTTCGTAGGGGGCTACCAACCTTTCCTCAAGATGGAGTCAGAAAGCTGCACAATAAAGACGATTGTTACAGGTTTCTTCGAAACGGTTTTAACTTAAATATGAAATTATGCGGTATCATAACCCATAATATCACAATCTAAAATGTCATTGCCTTGTAAATATAGTTAGATAGTTAGTTATTTAGAGAGGGTGGGTTTTCCCATGCACCGCGCCCAGTTTGATCTATTGTGCTTCCCTCTATGATATTCTACCAGTCTCTATACCCTACCGATAAATGGTGCGTACCATCAGTCCCGCCGAGCAAGCGAGTTCGTCNTACGACACGGGACCCACGGCTTAAAGTCCCTCCCGGAGGACTTGTTCCCTGAATTTTTCCGCCCTTAAAAATTCGACGACCTCCGCCGGGTATTTGAACCCGCGTACTACGAGTCATGAGGTGGGAACGTTACCTCTAGACTACGGAGGCCGCTCCTTGTGAATATGTCTGATACTCTGATACTCGTATTTTCACGTATCACAACTGCAACCAGAAACGTTAACATGCTCATGTAATCATTTTGATTTCCACTTTATAAGCGTAGCTGCCTGAGGCACTATTCTAGAAGCCGGAAGGTCGCGGGTTCGATTCCCGTTGAGGTCATTGTATTTTTCAATTAACCTAATTCTTCCAGGTGCACTATGTCCCTGGGGTTGACTCAGCCTCTAACAGAAATGAGTACCAGGAATCTTCATCGCCATCTCTGAGTCGATTGTCTAGAAAATGTGTGAGCCTCGACATCTCAACCCCTATGGGCCTCCACGGCCTGGTACAGGGATAGTTCTCATCCTACATGAAGAACCAATGTTTGGGGACTGAGTGTTGGGGAGTATATGTTGACTGTCATATTGATATTTTTCGTTGTATCATCTTAGAAAGTAAAGGGGGAAGTAGCCTCAAATGATACTACTCAACGTACTAAGTCTCATGAAAATCCGTGTTTAAAAGTTATAGGAGAGGGACAGACAGACAGACGGTTGTTCTGGAAATAAGGAACCACAAATCCATCTTTCCTTTTAAACGACGAAGGCGGGAAATAGAACAAGAATTAACGAAGGAGTGGGCCGTTTCTTTCCTTGAACAAATTTCTTGGTCCTCTATTTTCACTGGTCCAGACAGAGCACCAGCTTCCTTGCTGTTCTGTCGAAACATGAGACATATATATACATAGAAAGACGTAAATTCTGATGATGGTGACATCACTTAAAAGTCCCCATCGTGTATTTTTCTCCTGTAACTTCCTCTCGAGAGTATTTGAAAGGTAATGTCCCTTCACGTAGGTAAACATCACGCCATGAGGACTTATGAGGGAGTGGAGCTACAGTTCGTCGCACACTTAATTTTGGCACAAGATCATAGTTTCAAGCCCCGCCTGCCTTGTACCCACTAGATTAGTCCTCAGAGCCGGTCTAGATGCTGTGAGGAAAGGAAAATTTTCTTGCCCGTGACGAGGAATTCAAATAAAATTTCCAGTTATCAATATTAATTTTACTGTGCAATAAGAAATGTATAGGCCTGTATCAAAACGAAACAATATCACGCTGCGCGTAAATATACGTAAGTTGGTTCTGGAGCAACTTATATTACGTAGCAAGTAAAGTATCTAGTACGGAAGCGTATGGTCGTATTTAACCCTTCAAAGGCTGTCTCTCTTCTAAATAATATTCAGTCCGTACCTCGCAGGAAACGCTTTACGTCTGCACTACAAAGCCCAACCGGTTAACGCTGTTTAAGGAAATAGTCGTTGTTTATTATGAGAACCATACGGAACACACAGATACATTCTGTAGGCCGATTACAGAGTTTTGGTGTGTTAAAGCAGGTGGTACGTATAGTAACCACTGGGCTTTAAAGATTTAAGGTGTCTACGCTTTGAAATCAGCATTAATTTAAAACATTACGCGTCAAGCTGTCGAACTAATAACGCCATTTACAATATTTCTCTGTCTAAGTATGTGATCAAGTCACGCCATATTGTTTGAGAGGACTGAATTACGTGATGGTAGCTCTTGAACAGGGCTGAACCCAAGATTATGATCTTCTGGCGTGTCAAGATGGCGCTAGCATATTTTTTTTCAAAATGTTGGTTCCTCTCTGCAGAAACGACACGGCGTCATATCCCAGAAGATCGAAATTTTGAACGGTGAGAATCTGAGATCACAGAGGACTCAATTCATCCGGGCGTCTTTGATTTATAATGCACCCTATGAAGTTCGAAGTCCGTCTAAGTTATATTAAAAGATTCATTTTCTACCTCCAAGAAAACATATTATCTCCATTACATAGATTAGCAGTGTTAGTGAAGGAGTTGTTTATTCTGAGAATGAAACCGATCACTTGGAACCTGAAAATTTATTTCAACGCCCCCTGTACGTCTGAGTGGAAAAATATGCAGACACATGGTGACTTACGTCCACCTGTTTTCTTGTTTGTATATTTGCTAATCTAGACGAATTGAAGACAAATATATGGACCTGTATTATTTGTTTATACAGGGTGTTTCATTTTTAGGGAGATGGCAGAGTCACGCGTGCCTGGAGGTGATGCCATTATAACCACGGAGGAGGAGTCTGTGAAGACGGCTGGACGTTTCCGAACTGCGCTGCCCCAGGTAGGAGTTGAATATACGTATGTGTAACTGAACTTGCATCAATTACAGATTTATAATTAGGAACATTAAAAATATTTCTGTAACTGGATCTCTGTCCTATGTTTTGATATACAAAGGTTGGATAAAAAGTAGTGACAACACCTCTATAGTTCTGAAATGACTTTATTACCTGAGGTAAACACACTTACATTCCTTCAATATAATCGCCCCCCATGTGTACCACCTCCCAAATTTGTGGAAGGCGTCGTACACCATCAGCGCCTCCACTTCTGTTGATGTCCAGCAGTGACCGCCCTACAGCACGAATAATCTCCTCCTTTGTGTTGTAACGTGTCCCTCGCAGTTGTTCTTTCATTTTGGCAAAGAGATCATAACTGCACGGACTCATATCGGGTGAGTATGGCGGATGTTGCAGTATCTCCCATTGCTAGCGGCGAAGGAGATCCTTGATAGCGTCAACAGCATGAGCCCTTGCATTGTCATGAAGGATGATGGGGTTCGTTGCCAACAAGTGTCGTCGCTTTCTCCTGAGTGTTGGACGAAGATGAGTACGCAGGAAATTGGAGTAGTAGGCAGCGTTTACTGTCTGTCGTTGAGGTACAGTGTGGTGCAATATCACTCCATCAGTGCCATATGCCACAATGAACATCGCCTTCACATTACTCTGTGTAGGGCGCACTTTCTTTGGACAAGGAGAGTCAGGATGCTTCCATTCCTTTGATTGCCGCTTCAGGTGCGGGTCGTATTAGCGAGCCCAAGTTTCGTCCAGAGTGACGATCCTTCCAAGGAAGTCGTCACCTTCCCTCTGGTACCGGTCCAACAAGTCTTGTGCAATTCATAACGTGGCCATTGTTGCACTTCGGACATTGTATGGGGTACCCAACGCGCTGCAATTTTGCGGTATCCAAGAATATCGTGCAGAATGTGGAGCACGGTTTTGTGACATACGCCTACCTCAGCAGCTAACTCCTGCGCAGCCCATCGACGATCGACATCCAGCAAAGAAGCAAGAAGCTGAATTGTGTGGTTGTCCACATGGGATCGTCCTGAATGGCATCCCTCCCTTCAAGGAACAATTTCACCCATCGTGCCACTGTGCGATATGGCAAAGCAGCATCACCACATGCTTCTCGCAGTCCCTGATAACAGTTTTGTGCACTACGACCTCGTGCAACTTCAATTTTTATCTAGGAGCGTTGTTCTTGTTTCATAAACATGTTGTTAGGGGGCATGAACTGGGCTCCTGCACTTCAAGACGATGCACAATGCAGCTCAATGAAACACAACCAAAGCCACTGACTACACTACTTCAACTGAACTTCTGCTATCAGCTACAGACGGCGCTAGTGCCACCTGACGTACATCATTCATGTTACAGCAGTGTTGCCACTACTGCTTATCCAACCCTTGTAGATTTTATGTTAAAGACTTTTCGAACCTATTAAAAACGTCAACTTTAAACCTATTATTTTTAAATAATAAGGGGCTTGGTAAAGGTAAGTTAAAGCTATCCCTGTAACAGGCCATGGAGGCATATACGGTTGTGAGACGTCGAGGCTCCTACATTTTCTAGACAATCTGCTCACAGATGGCAGTGAGGTTGTCAGCCTTACGCGCCGGCCGCCCTTTACCCCCAGGAAGATTCCTAATACTCATTTCTGTTAAAGGCTGAGTCGACACCAGGGCCATAGTGCGGCTGGAAGGATTAGGTAAATTGAAGAATGCAATGACCTCATCGGGACTCGAAACCGCGACCTTGCGGGTTGTAGCATAGTGCCTCAACCAACTAGGCTACTGAGTGCTTCTAAAGAGTAACTCATATAGGTATACGTATGGATGGGATGAATGGGTTCTTGTGAATACGGTAATGAAGTGTACAGATACATATGGATCATTTCTGCATAGCACAATCTCCCGAGCAGTCCGGGAACTCTTCCTCAGAGACATAAGAATCTCTTCATTTGGTCACATCGCGAGGGTCAGTCCTCTCAAACACAACTTTGTTCTGAAGGTTACAGTCTTCTGCCTTACCGATACTTCGGAGGCCCGGACAAAGCAATAGAGTTACGGGAACAGCGAGCGACTCTTTGGTTCGCTCGCGGCTCCGGTACTTGCTCTTCCCATACCTGTAGCACTATTTTCACACAAGGCTTACTCTTTACCTTGAAGATGGAAGCAGCACATTCTTCTGAATCGACGATAAAGACCAAATCCCAGACGAGAATAATTATCATAGTTCAACCGTGTGGGAGATTACTATTGAGATAAGACAGCAGTGTCTTCGGCAAATATGTACCAGATTACATCGCGTCACGTCTCAGAAGATAATAATCATTTTTCATATAGCAGTACAATACCCCGCCGATCTGTCTTCGCTCGTTCGAAAACCGGGATCGTGGGTTCGAATCCCACTAGAGGCATGGATGTCTGTGTGCGTTTATTTTGTGTTTATATTGTCCTGTGTGTAGGTAGAGGCCTTGCGATGTGCTCATCCCTGATTCAAGGAGTCCTACCGAATGTGTATAGATTAAGAAACTGAAGAAAAAGCGGCCAAGGTTCAACAAAGGGCTGTAGAGCCACAGATAGACAGACAGACAGATAGATAATATATTGTCCATATGCTTAATTAATCATCACCGCTGTGAAGACGTATTGGCAGCCCAAAAGCACCACTTATTTCCCTGTTTTGGGTCTCTTCCGTCAACATCGCGTCTTCATGTTGCTAACGGTCTCTTCATATATGGGAGAGCCTGGGTTCGATAGGCAGGAGACCTGTTATCCTGTCAGATATTCGTAGATTTACTGAGTTTCTTCATGCAAGTGCCGCGACCGCTTCTTTCCACAAATTCTTTTCAGTTCGTCCTGAAATGTATCGCTTTTTAACTTCATTCATCTGTAATCTGTCAAGACGACAGGTCCACAGTCTCTTCCAAAACAGTTCCTCCACTTGATGCGATCTAGAGCTTTCTCCTTCAAATGAACTGAAAATACTAAATTAAAGGACGAGTGAATGTACCAATCAGTCCAATCAAAACATAAACCTGACGTCCATTTCACGCTGGTGCGAAATTTGGTCTCGTTCTGAATAAGGAAGTGAGGCTATTTCAGATCAAAGCGCCGAGGAGAATACCTGATCTCAAGACAGAGAAAGCAACAGGAGGCAGGAGAAAACGGGTTGATGAGACGCCTCATAATTTGTAATGAATGGAATTTAGTTAGTCAGCCAAGATACATTTTAATATCACAATTCCACGCCACATACAGGAAACGCAAGGAATTCGCCCACATGTCTCTGATGGACCATCCGATCAGTCAACCCAGCTTGGACATCTTCTCCATCTGGACGCCTGTTATCACAGCAGAAGTAAATATTAGTGTTTTTCTTTGTGTTGGTACCATGCGAAGAATTTGTCTCTCCAGCGGCAACTTCTATTATGATAATTCTCTGGTGCAAGGCCTCATACGTGTGGAGTTTTTATTATTTTAAGGTTTTGTCTTAGCTCTCGTAGATGGTTTTTCTGTGCTTGGCTTGTATACCATATCTGATGTTGCTGCAGGTGTTCGGAGTTAGGGACTGACTATCGATTGGCCCAAAATGAGTAGTTTCCACCTGAAGACGGAGACAGAAACCAGTCTCCGAAACGTTGTGTTCTTTTTAAAGACGATGTATAATATCCAGAAACATATTTGTATTCCATCTATTGCCTGGCTTTCCAAGTTGTCTCTTCATATGAAGTTAACTGAACCCATTTTACTTTACCCTGTACCGACTTACGAAACATGACCCCACTTTACCTTAGCCTGTACCGACTTACGAAACATGACCCCACTTTACCTTAGCCTGTACCGACTTACGAAACATGACCCCATTTTACCTTAGCCTGTACCGATTTACGAAACATGACCCCACTTTACCTTAGCCTGTACCGACTTACGAAACATGACCCCACTTTACCTTACCCTGTACCGACTTACGAAACATGACCCCGCTTTACCTTAGCCTGTACCGACTTACGAAGCAAACGACTGTGTACTTGTGGACAGGTGCTGGCGAGTACAGCCAAGAACATGATACTTCTGGATCTCGGCATGACGGTAGCGTTTCCAACCATCGCCATTCCGAAGCTACAGAACACCACGGACCCTTTGGCGTTAAACAACGAGCAGACTTCGTGGTTCGGTAAGTACACTAGTAAACTAAAGGTCATGGAGGCCCATAGGGTTGTGAGACGTCGAGGCTCCCACATTTTCTAGACAATGGCTCACATATGGCAGTGAGGTAGGCAGGCTTACGCGCCGGCCACTCTTTACTCCCAGGGAGATTCCTGGTACTCATTTCTGTAAGAGGCTGAGTCGGCCGCAGTGCCATAGTGCGGCTGGAAGGATTAGGTAAATCGGGATTCGAAACCGCGACCTTCCGGCTTGTAGCACAGTGCCTCAACCAACTACGCTACCGCGTGCTCCCGCTAAATACATGGGCGCATGAGAAATCCGTAAGAGGTGTTGTGGTCACTTTAAGAGAATGACACAGGAAGTGCAAGGAGAGAGGATCGTCTCTGAATCCTTATGGCACAAGAAGAAAATGGCGGAGGAGGGAAAGAACAGTAAGAAACACTGAGATAATGATCGGGGAGGAACAGCAAGAGTGAAAGGATGGTTCGCTTCTGGGATATAACGTCGTGTAGCCCGTTGAAATTCAACCGATGTTTCGGCTCGCCTGCTTCCACGCAGGTTTCTTGCTTGGTTTATTCTTAGACCCTGAAAATTGAGGCGACATGCTCCTCCGAAACGTCAGTTGACTTTCAACGGAATACATGGCGTTACAGCCCAGAAAACAGAGCTCTTCATAACAACCGCTGTGAGAACTGCAAATCCTACAAGACAGAAATGGGCTGGAAGAGAAGATGAAAGAATAAAGCGTAGACGAGAAGATAAAAAGGAACATGAAATTCTCTAATGAAATCGAGTTCTGTTTGAAAATTTCTGTCTTCTTGGATGCGATGCTACGTTGTCTGCCAGTAAGGCACAGACATTTTGGGGGATGTCTCCCGAACCTTTCGTTCCTTTGTACCAAAACTGCCGTCAGAACCTGAAATGTCGCGAAATACTATTTTTCCCTATGTTCTCCTGTATGAGAGGATCAACCAATCTTCCCAGGTTATGTTTTCTTATTATTCTTAGTGGGGTGAGTCCACTTGGTGTTGCGGCCACTACAGGCCTATTGTACCAGCCCCAGATGATAGATGATAGTGACTGTGGATCAATTGGTGGAATGAAGATTGGCAGGGGAATCCGAAGTACTCGGAGAAAACCTGCCCCAGCGCCACTTTGTCCACCACAATTCCCACATAGTCTGAGCTGGGCTCGAACCAGGGTCACCGCGGTGGGCTCAGCTGTAGCGGGGCCCATCTTCCCAGGTTCCTGCTCTGATATAATCCTATCCCGAGTTATATATCCTGTATTCTTTTCGTATTTTTTCGTGGGAATCGTTCCTGCTGTTAACCTCGTCTCATGAAGTTCTGATTGTCAACATCAGATAACGCCACTATCTTCGAGTTACCTCGGCGAACATGAGATTTACATTTTAGGTCATAGATGTCGCCTCCGTCTGCAACGCCGCGTGAGAGCAGCGGTGTGATATGCCACCTACTTGACTTCATGATCTCCGGGTGGAGCATTCTCGAAAGAGCAACTATGATCCACACAATATTCAGCTGGGCCTGCCACACAGAAACTTGACACGGAGTTTTGTTACGAGCTTTTCAACCTTCTAATTTAATGGATCTTTTAATATAGCCGATTCGTTTACAGATTATCAATATTTAGAAACTGCGACAGGCAAAATTCCTGCATAAAAACAAAGATTTAAGTCTCTTGTCTACTTGCGTGTGACGCTGCATAGTCTGGACCAGAATGTAAGGCGTCACATGCCAGGAGACAGAAGAACCTCAAGTCTGAGTACGTAAAAAAAATTTAAATTTGAAAATAAGAATAACTAAAATCACAGAATTCAACAAATGCAAAATATGAAACCAGCGGTAATTTAACAAAGAAATGTAAGTTATTACCGGTCGATACGGTGTCAAGGCAGAGATGAATAATATCGCATTGTCATTGCCACATTTGTGTGTACAATTATTTATTGCTAAATGTACAGAAACGCATCTGAATTCAAAATGTCGCAACGCACCGACTTAAAACTTCTTTAAGTGATGAAGAAATTCTTATTTTTTGTGGGCTGTAGTGATTCGGTATCATTAACACAAAATCCCGTCATTGGAGTTATCTTGCGCCAACTAAATCCAGCCCGTCCTCTCACATCCTATTTCATTCCATCCTTCCACCTTCTAGCATTTAATACTTTCCTCCCATACACTTCTGGGATGCCCATGTTACCATTTTCCTTCAGGAGTCTTTATTAAATAACTAACTTCACGGAGCCGGGCCCTTATTGAGAAGCCACCAGTCACACACCTACTCAAGAACTTCCCAACTAACTTCACGGAGCCGGGCCCTTATTGAGAAGCCACCAGTCACACACCTACTCAAGAACTTTCCAACGTTTTATGGAACCCGAAAGTTCATCACCGTGTTCACAAGAGCCCTCCACTGGTCCCTATCCTGCGCCAGATCAATCCAGTCCATACCACCCAATTCTATAAGATCCACTTTAATATTAGCCACCCACGTACGTCTTGGTCTTTCTAGTGGTCTCTTTCATACTGATTTTGCCAGCAATATCCTATATGCATCTCGCGCCTCCCCATTTGTGCTACATTCCCTGCCCATCTCATCTTTCTTGACATGATCATTCTAATTATACTTGGAGAAGAGTAGAAGTTATGAAACTCCTCTTTATGATGTTTTCTGCAACCGCCTGTGATTTCATCTCTCTTCGGTCCAACTATTCTCCTCAACACCCTGTTCTCAAACTCCCTCAGTCTATGTTCCTCCCTTAATGTCAGAGACCAAGTTTCACACCCATACAGAACCACAGGCAAAATTATAGTTTTGTGTATTCTAATTTTTATGTTTTTGGACAGCAGACGAGAAGACAAAAGCTTCTGGACTGAATGGTAGCAAGCAGTGCCCGAGTTCAGTCTCCTCTTAATTTCAGCCTGAATCTAAATTTGATTTGTTACTGTCGTATTTGAACTGTGCCACATTTTCAATGGGTCTGTTACCTATCTGTATGTCTTGAATGTGCCCTGCATTCTGATGACGATACAGCAACATATGCTCATATTTTTCTCTGCGCTTACTTCTACGTAGACCAAACCTCCTTGCTAGCGTCAACTGAAGTTTATAAATATTTTGTATAAATTGCTCATGCTGCCGTGCATCTTCCCTGCCACTTCATACTCTTGTTTGTTCCCCTTCGCATCCTGCTCTGGAACACATTCAGTATATGTGGAGTACTTACTGCCATCCAGGTTGTAATGTCGTGTAAAAGACAAAGGTAAAATTGCCCCTGTACTTGGTCGATTAAGCAACACGCAATGAAGGCGAATGGAAGAGTGGAAGTATAGCTCTACTCGTACCATTCTTATCGTGGACACTTAATCGAGGTGAGTGGTCTGCTTCACGAGCCAGCCGCTTTAACCCCGGGAAAGAGCCCCCGATACCCATTGGATAGGAGGTTGGGTGGACCCCAGAGCCGGTCTGGACGCTTTGGATAAAGAAAAATCTCTTTCCCCTTGCCGGCAATTGAACCACGGTCGTCCAACCCGTAGCGCATCGCTCTACCGACTAAAGCATCGTAGTCGGGTATAACTTCACCGATGTTTCGGAGGAACTTACTGTCACCATTTCCATCTTCCGATCTGCTTGAATTTTGCCTCTTGTAAGTTTCTTGCTTGGCTTAATCTTCGTCTTTGAAGATAGAGGTGGGATTTTCCTTCGAAGTGTTAGTGGATGTCTACCGGACTACACGGCGTCACATCCTATATGGCAGTACCGTTCATGTTACCCACTGTGAGCGCCTCAGTGCGACCTACAATGTACGTTCTCGTATATCTAATGATAAGGTATACAGACCCATCCAAAACAATGAACAAAATTGCACTGGTATGTAAGTTATGTGGTTTCAAGGCACTTACTGGTAAGACTGTGACCTTCTGGATTGTGATTCCATGTAGCTCTATGGGCTGACGTTTCGGAGGTACACGCTGCTTCATACATGTAGGCCTATCCTACGTACGTTATTCTACATTCTACAAAATTGGCTTAAAAAGTGTTGTCTTATTGAGCACAACGCCATGTAGACCGACTTTCGGAGAAACATATCGCCTCCATCTTCACTGTAAAAGAGTAAGACGGAGTCAGAAAGCAGAGCCAAAAGCAACACAGATCAACAAAAGCTTCTTACTACACGCCAAGACCTACTTGGTGATTCTAAAGTATTGTCGGAAACCGCGACAGTAATGTAGAATCACTCTGTATTATCATGTATCGTACAGAGGAACCTGTATTAACAGGCGGTATTATCCTCCCACGTCAAATCTGCTCAGGTTTCAGCATTCAATCCTCATAATGGAAGGAGCATTTTCTTCTGAAACGTCAGTTTTGTGTAAGGTTCTTTTTTTTTTTTACAGACTATGGAGAGATATGATATTCTGAAGTGACTGATGCAAAGAAATTCTTCCAAATGAATCTGGTCTTAATTTCGCCAAGGACATTATTTTGCTTGCTTCAGACCGTCCGGCCGTGTTACAGGAAGCATCATGTACATCTGTCAACCGCTGGGAAGTGTTCTGTCCGGTATTGTACTTGAGCGCTTGGGCCGAAAGAAATCTTTGATCCTTGTCAACTTTCCTCACATCGTCGGCTGGTTCATCTTCTGCTTTGCCAGTTCGGTGCCAATGCTGTACCTCGCAGCCGTCATCATGGGACTCGGCGTCGGGTTTGTGGAGGCGCCCGTCATCACTTACGTCGGAGAGATCAGCCAACCAAAGCTGAGAGGCGTTCTGACTTCATATTCAGGCAAGCAGTAGGAAGGCAAAGTGTTAGCTTCATAGTAGCATAAGTACTTTCTGAATTATGCAAGTCAAACATTGTTTCCTTGACGCAGTACGCAGGTAATTACTACACTCTGCAGCCACGCAACACAAAAAAATGTCCAACTTTATTTTTATACATTTTTGGTTGTTTTTTTAAAGACGCTCTGAGTACTGAGACACAGTATCGGATAATTGGACGATTAATCACAGTGTGTAGCAGTTGGTGGAATAAGAATTGACAAGGGAAACAGATATTAGAAGAAAACCCATCCAGGACCTCTTTGTCCACCATAAATCCAACATGACCTGACCTGAGATCGAACCTAGGCCACCATGGTGGGAATTTTCATAAAAAACAAACTCCGTGGCCTGTAGTCCGCAAGCAAACTATAACGACCGAGCGACCGACGCTTGTCGGCGATGTTAGTGTCAACTTTTGCGGATAGAGAGTGTCGTGTGGTCAGCGCAACGGATCCCCACGGCCGTTAATCTTGGTTTTCTAGACCGGAGCCACTATGTCCTTGAAACAGTTCCTCAATTATTCTCACAAGGCTGAGTGGACCCCGTTCCAGACCCACAACTTCTCAGAAAATCTGGTAGCGCCGGGAATCGAACCCGGGAACTCTAGATCTGTAGCCAGGAACTCTGACCACTAGACTAGAGAGGGAATTTTCATATAAAATAAAAAGGAGAAGTTGTGCCTGTGCTTAATTAATTAGGCAATTTAACACAACATCATGAAGACGTATGCGGGAGTGCAGGTATAGCTCCACCGTTCTTGACTTCGGCACTAGATGGAGGCGAGTGGAGAACTTCAGGGACCGGCCGTTTTACTCCCTGGGTAAGAGCCTCCGGTACCCATTGGATAGGAGAGTGGGTGAACCTCAGAGCCGGTCTGGACGCTGTGGAGTAGAGTAAAAACTTGTCCCTTCTGGGAATCGAAACCCGTCCGTCCAGTTCGTACTCCATCAGTATACCGACTGAGTTATCACTGTTCCTCAAGTTAAATAATATGATTCATATTAAATAAGGATTAAATCGGGTTAATCTGACTAATGTGAACAGCTGATATATTAGAGACTGCTGCCTTGCGGGTTGTTACGCCAACGTTTCTAAGAAACATGTCACCTCCATCTTCAGTAACGAAGAGTAATTTTTTATTTTTTTTTTAATTCGCTTAGTGGGGGGTGGAGTCCAACTGGGTCCACCCGGCACGGCGGCCACTGATTGGCCTATTGTAGCCTGCCGGGTGATTATGATGATGGAGAATATATTGGAATGAAGATTGGCAGGGGAAACCGAAGTACTCGGAGAAAACCCGCGCCAGCACCACTTTGTCCACCACAAATCCCACTTGACCAGACCCGGGATCGAACCCGGGCCGCCGCGGTGGGAAGCCAGCGACTAACAGCTTGAGCTATGGCGCGGCCCTAACGAAGAGCAAGTCAATAACGAGCAAGAAGCAAGCCGCAAGTGCCTTTCTCGTTGCTTGCTGAGCATATCTTCTAACCTGAAGATGGATGCTGTATGGTCTTTCGAGACGTGAAATTTATACTCAGCCACACGGCTTCGTATCCTCATTATAGCCGCTGCTGGAACTATATTCAAGAGCTGAAGTGTTGTGTTGTGATGGTAAAGCATATATGATGCTAAAGAGTCCTGTTTTCTGTGATATAACAACGTGTAGTCTTCTGAAAGTCAGCGGACGTTTCGGGGTAATATCTCGCCTCCATCTTCAAGGTCTAAGAATAACTAAGATAGGAACCAGCATGAAGTAGGTAGATAACGGACTACATGGCCTTCATGACCACCACTGTGAGAACTTCAAATCTTGTATACCCATATGATATTGTTGTTTACTTTCCTTACTACACCGATAATACAGTTTCTTACGCTGCTGTACAAGTTGTCACCTTCAGTTAATGAGGGCGACATAGGATTTCATTCTGTGNTTCAAGAGCCGAAGGGTTGTGTTGTGATGGCAAAGCATATATGATGCTAAAGAGTCCTGTTTTCTGTGATATAACAACGTGTAGTCTTCTGAAAGTCAGCGGACGTTTCGGGGTAATATCTCGCCTCCATCTTCAAGGTCTAAGAATAACTAAGATAGGAACCAGCATGAAGTAGGTAGATAACGGACTACATGGCCTTCATGACCACCACTGTGAGAACTTCAAATCTTGTATACCCATATGATATTGATATGATATTGCGCGTAAGGCTGACAACCTCACCGCCATCTTTGAGAAAATGTGGGAACCTCAACATCTCAGAGCCCTACGGACTTCCACGGCTTGTTACAGGGGTAGCTTTACTTTTATCTTTTTATATCGAGATTCTGTGGGGCGTTACTTAACAGTGCACCCAGTATGTGGACTGCATAGCAGGGTATGTTGGGGCAATTGATGGATTGGAATCGACGTGCTTTCCCGCAATGCTCCCTCTAAGCTGCCCGCTCGTATTGCCCCGCAGCTGCTGTCGCAGTCCCACGCACATTTATTGGTTTAGTATACAACCATTTTAAATTAATAAAATAAAATTGGAAAAAAGTAAACTACAATTCTTTTGGAAGCTTTTAAATCTAGTGTTACGAATTTTTTTTTGGAAAATCCCCCCGCCCCCCAGATTGCCCAAGCCAATCCTATTGCCGCTCAGTGATTTGAGGCACTAAGATGAATTTTCGAATCGAGCATTACCTCTAGATGCTGTAGATCAACTGGATATGTAGTTGGCCTAACTTGTTCAGAGATGGCGGGGCAGGATTATTTCACTGATACTGTAATGCTGCTACACGTACTTGCATGTCTGTCTTACATCAGAAGAGGACTAATATTGTATGACGTAGGCTTCTATGGAAATGTTCTACATGAAGATGCTTTGTTTTGCAGGCATATTCGTACAGCTGGGCTTTAGCTTTGTGTACCTGCTGGGTTCTCTGACGCACTGGACGACGGCGGCCGGAGTCAGCGCTGCTGTACCCATCGCCGCAGTGATCGCAATAAGCCAGGTAAACAGGCCAATGACTGATTACAGAACTGACTGCCTTGACGTCTGCCTGAGTGACTGAAAGAGTGAAGGACAGGCTAAGTGAGTGACTGGATGCATAGCTGAAAGAGTCAAAGCCTAGCTGCCGGAGAGTCAGACTGAATGCCTGGTTGAATGAACGAAAGAGTGACAAACAGGCTGAGTGACTAGTTGCCTGGCTGGTAGACTGATGGACTGAATGCCTGGTTGAGTGAATGAGTGAGAGACAGGCTAAGTGAATGACTGTTTGCCTGACTGAAAGAGCGAAAGGCTTGTTGGCAGAGTGACTGAATGACTGGCTGAGTGAATGATAGAGTGAGAGACAGGCTAAGTGAATGGCTGGATGGCTTGATGAAAGAGTGAAAAGTTGGCTGAAGAGAAACTGGATGTATGGCTGTATGACAGAAAGAGTGAAGGACTGGCCAGCTGCGTAAAACAGTGAAGAACTGGCTGATGGAGTGGTTGAGTGACGGTGTGTTAGGCTGGAATGCTGGCAGGCTTTGGACTGGCTGAATATTAGTGTGTCTGCAGAATCTCATGCGAGGAGGATTACAACGTTCATAACCATAAGCAAAGAAGCCCCTAATTTAACCATATTGTGAGCTACTTCAACCCAGCGCCATAGCTCAAACGGTTAGTCGCTGGCTTCCCACCGCGGCGACCCGGGTTCGAACCCGAGTCTGTTCAAGTGGGACTTGTGGTGGACAAAGTGGCGCTGGGGCAGGTTTTTGTCCGACTACTTCGGTTTCCCCTGCCAATCTTCATTCCACCAACTGCTCCACAATCACCCTCACCTATCATCTGGGGCTGGTACAATAGGCCAGAAGTGGCCGCAGTACAAAGAACTTAGTCCCACCCCACTAGCAATAAAAAAATATTTCAATCCAGATTATATCTAACAGTTTAATTAGATAAGCTGAAAAAACAGCATCAGTGGTGCACACGGTAGCGTAGTTAGTTGAGGCACTATGCTACAAACTCGCGGGTTCGATTCCCGATTAAGTTGATTTTTTCAATTGACCTAATCCTTCAAGCCGCACTAAGGCCCTGGAATCGACTCAGCCTGTAACAGAAATGAGTACCAGGAATATTCTTGGGGAGTAAAGGGCGTCCGGCGCGTAAGGCTGACAACCTTACCGCCATCTGTGTGCCGACTGTCGAGAAGATGTGGGAGCCTTGACGCCTCACAAACCTATGAGCCTCCACGGTCTGTTACAGGAATAACTTTACCTTTCCTTTTACTTCTACTTGTACTCAATAAAGGTTAATTTTCAGGTGCCGGAAACACCAATATGGTTACTCTCTAGGGGCCGTTTCGAAGAGGCCGAAAGGTCGCTGTGCTGGCTCCGGGGATGGGTCCCTCCAAGCGCCGTCAAGAAAGAATTCAACGATCTGGTGCTTTACTCCGAGAACATTAAGAAGCTGAAAGACGAGCCGTACAAGACAGCGGAGAACGAAGGCGTCGCGACGGCGACGGACGTATCCTCCAGAGATAGCGCCTTCAAGAGGAAATTACGGGAGCTGTTGAAGCCACAGACATTGAGACCTCTCTCATTGGTTCTCATGTTCTTCTTCTTCCAGCACTCTTCAGGTTTCACTGCAATGCGACCCTACATGGTTCAGGTGTTCGAGGAATTTGGACTGCCCATAAACGCTTACTGGGTCACTGTAAGTGTAGCGAACAGCTTGACTAACTAACTCGCTTTTAGCACAACAACATTGGTCGTGGTCAGTGTTCGGCTGGGTGACCAGCTGAGAAAACTGCACGCCAACAGCGGGACGGTTATTAGTGGAAAAGCTAGTTTAAATTCAACGGAGAATGTTTCTTTCGTTTACTTCATTATTCGCCCCCTTCCTTCATCACGTTTATCACTTTCGTATATCCCATTCTTTAGTTTATCAGTTAAAGCAATGGATTAAGTTACGTCGTTACCCTTGGTATGGCTCCGTTTCAATCCTGCAGCTGTCACCTAAGTAAATCCAGCCTGACAAGGACATAACATGCATACACAGTAAGATAATACGCATAGCTCAAGCGGTTAGTTAGTTAGTTAGTTAGTTAGTTAGAGAGGGTGGGTTTCCCCATGCACCGCGACCAGTTTGATCTATTGTGCTTCCCTCTATGATATTCTACCAGTCTCTATACCCTACCGATAAATGGTGCGTACCATCAGTCCCGCCGAGCAAGCGAGTNATTTGTGGTGGACAAAGTGGCGCTGGGGCAAGTTTTCTCCGAGTACTTCGGTTTCCCCTGCCAATCTTCATTCCACCAATTGCTCCACAATCACCCTCACCTATCATCTGGGGCTGGTACAATAGGCCAGAAGTGGCCGCAGTACAAGGGACTTAGTCCCACCCCACTAGCAATAAAAAGAATAAGATAATACGCACAAGCCTACAAGATCAGAAATCATCTCCTAGTAGGATAATTCAATATTCTGAGAGGTCATAGTATCGGTCATTCTAAGCAAAGAGTATACTCGTATATGTACATGTGTCCTATTCTGAACGGTTTCCGGGATAGAGCTATTTCAATATACAGTTTCCAGAACTGTTGATAAGATTGGATCGATCTGGCTCAGAATAGGGATCAATGGAGGGCCCTTGTGAACACAGTAATGAACCTTCGGGTTCCATAAAATGCTGAGAAGTTAGTGTGTAGCTGCACAATTGGCTGCTTCTCAAGAAGGGCTCAGCTCCATGAAGTTAGCTGGGAAGCAATATTGGCAAGAGCAGACAACCGTACCCAAACTTTCTGTGGCTTACTTACAGCTCTTCCAGTATCTGGACTATGTGATATCGAATGGTAAAATGGCTGACTAATTTTAAAAGATCTGGAAGAAAATTGTCTTCGTATATTAATGTACTATCCTGGTATTTCTATGGATGGACTGAAGGAAACCACGAAAAAACTTCAGTCACGATAGCTGGTCTGCCGACCGAGATTTCAACCGAGCACCTCCCAAGTACAAATCCCGAGCCACTTGCTCGGTGGAACATAACCTGCCCAGATGAATCCGGTTCGTATCTCCCGTCCTGTTGGTCCTATATCAGTTTAAATCCTTAGAAAGTGACTATTGCAGTCTAACTCTTCAGTTTAATGTCCGATTGCAGGTATTAATTGGCGTGGTTGGTCTAATAGGCAACGTGGTATGTATGGTAGGAGTGGCTTGGTGGGGTAAGCGCCCATTGTCGCTCGTCTCAATGGCTGTAGCGTCCATGGCGGCCCTCCTTCTGGGATCTTACGCCTTTGCTGTTATCTCGCCAGGAGAAGTGGCTACAGCCGGCACGCGCCACGTTGCTTCCTGGGCACCCCTGACCTTATTCGTGGTCTATGCGTTAATGCAAAGCATCGGAGTGCTCCCTGTTCCCTGGATGATCCTCAGCGAGGTGTTCCCCTTCAGGTAAATATTCCAGCGTCGAATATTAAAAATGAAATTAGTAAAGAAAGGTTATATCGTCTGGGATTATAGTCCGTTGAAAGTCAACGGATGTTTCGAAGGATTATGACTCTGATTGCCACATATTTTCACTCTGTTTTCTTTTATTGCTAGTGGGACTAAGTCCCTTGTACTGCGGCCACTTCTGGCCTATTGTACCAGCCCCAGATGATAGGTGAGGGTGATTGTGGAGCAATTGGTGGAATGAAGATTGGCAGGGGAAACCGAAGTACTCGGAGAAAACTTGCCCCAGCGCCACTTTGTCCACCACAAATCCCACTTGACCAGACCCGGGATCGAACCCGGGCCGCCGCGGTGGGAAGCCAGCGACTAACCGCTTGAGCTATGACGCGGCCTTCACGCTGGTTACTTAATTGGCTTATTTTTATACCCTGAAGAAGGAGGCGACATGTTCCTCCGAAACGTCGAACTTTAACGGAGTACACGGCGTCATATCCTCTGTGTGAGAACCTAAAACCCTACGAAATTACGAGTAATGTTTCATCTCTATAACAGGAGTGGGACAGTTCCGTGATTTAGGCGAGTTTGATGAGCGTGGTTTAGGTTTAACGCGTTTCAATATATATCACTTCTTCGATTACGTCTTTTGTCCTCACGTTAAAGCCATTAAGCGACCCCTAAGAGGCAACATAGCTGACGGTTATGTAGCGTTGAAGACAGCAGAAGCTGACAAGTGACTCACCCCTCATCTTCATGAGATGAGCATGAACCGGATCACACAAAAGAATATAAGTTTGGCTAAATAAATGTGTAAAACCTCTATGTTGTCTTAGTTTTCACTTTTCGCTCAATAAAATTGTAAAATATATAATGAAATAATTCATAAAACAGAATAAATTAAGCTATAAAAGTAAAGCTATCCCTGTAACAGGCCGTGGAGGTCCATAGGGTTGTGAGACGTCGAGGCTCCCACATTTTCTCTATACAGTCGGCTCACAGATGACGGTGAGGTTGTCAGCCTTACGCGCCGGCCCCCCCCTCAGGAAGATTCCTGGTACTCATTTCTGTTAGAAGCTTATGCGAGTACAAGACCATAGTGCGGCTGGAAGGATTAGGTAAATTGAAAAATCCAATGACCTCAACAGGAATCGAACAGAAGCAAAATATTTTAAACTCCGTGGATTTAGTATGCAGGCGAACTATACCGACCGAGGACCGCAGCTTGTCGGCGAAGTTTGTGCCAACTTTAGCGGATAGAGGGTGTCGCGTGGTCAGCACAACGAATCCCCACGGCCGCTAATTCCCGTTTTCTAGACCGGAGCCGCTATTTCCTTGAAATAGCTTCTCAATTATCCTTATGAGTCTGAGTGGAACCCGTTCCAGACACATTACTTCTCAGATAATTTGGTAGCGCCGGGAATCGAACCCCGGACCTCTGGATCTCTGACCAGTAGACGACAGAGGCGGTCAGAAAAATATTTTATGTGAATAAATATTTGTACCCCTCTGGGTTATAGCAACCAGCGCGGTGAAAGGCTCGCTCCTATGTACGTAGAGCAGGAACAAGTAGTTCAGTTCTCGTGTGGTACTTTCTAACCTTACTCATTCGTTTTATAAGCGGCACGCTTATAGTATCACAACGTACCACACAGTACCTCCAGATAAATGTTGAAGCGATTGATGTATTCTCATAAAACATGGTCTGAACAACGTCATAACGGAGGCCAGTTTATTTTCGTAATTGAAGAACGAAATAAATCATTTCGCAAGCGGCCTTTGCAGGTCACCTTGACGACCAATCAGGCAAGTCATTTTGACATGTGGTCTAAAGACAATAATACGCGGTATTCTGACGACGTCCTAACATTGAAGTACACTTGGTTACTTGCTGATTAGATTAATAACCACTCAAATAATAAACTTTGAAGATTATCTTGACCTTTAAAACCAAGCTGTTACTATATGCACCAGGGACATGTGGTAGCGTAGTTGCTTGAGGCATTATGCTACAAGCTGGAAGGTCGCGTGTTCAAGTCCCGATGGGTGGATATTTTTTTCAATTGACCTAATCCTTCCAGCAGCACTATGGCCCTGGAGTCGACTCAGCCCCTAACAGAAATGAGTACCAGGAATCTTCCTGGGGGGTAGAGGACGGCCGGCGCATTAGGCTGACAACCTCACCGCCATTTGTGAGCTTATTGTCTAGAAAATGTGGGAACCTTAACGTCTCACAACCCTATGGGTTTTCACGGCCTGTTACAGGGATAGTTTTACCTTTCCTTTTTACTATGTGTACCACGTGCTTTAACATATAGAAACTCTGAATTCTGCCCGCAGTGTATCTGTGTGTTTCATATGTTTCTCACAGTAAACAGCAACTGTTTCCCTAAACAGCATTAACCGGTTGGGCTTTGTAGCGGAGACGTAATGTGTTTCCTGTGAGGTACGGATTGAATTCTTGTATATTTGAAATATTTATATATTTTTAAGAAATTGAGTCTTTATAGAGTTAAACAGACGATTGAAAATACAGCATTTACAGATCTACTCGATCTGTGCAGCGGAGGCGAACTGAATTTAGAAGGAATAGACCATAAAATATACGGTACTTTATTGATGACCTGAAGCAAATGACTGAGATGCTTTTCGCAAGACCCAAATAAAATAAGATGCTATTTATAAAAACTTACGGAATAAGAGATGATTTTCAGGTGACCTTAAACAACAAACTGATACATTTTGCTGGTGACCGTAAGCAATAATATTAGATTCTTTAGAGATGATGTTAAGTAACAAAATGTGATGCTTTGCAGGTGATTGTAAACAATTAATTAAAAGCGGCGGTTTCTGGATGGGCAATCAGAAGGGTCGCCTGTGGTTCTGTATGGGTGTGAAACTTGGTCTCTGACATTAAGGGAGGAACATAGACTGAGGGAGTTTCAGAACAGGGCGTTGAGGAGAATATTTGGACCGAAGAGAGATGAAGTGACAGGAGGTTGGAGAAAACTGCATAATGAGGAGCTTCATAACTTGTACTCTTCTCCAAGTATATATAGAATGATCAAGTCAAGGAGCATGAGGTGGGCAGGGCATGTAGCACGAATGGAGGAGAAGAGGAATGCATATAGGATATTGGTGGGGAAGCCAGAAGGAAAGAGGCCACTGGGAAGACCAAGGCGTAGGTGGGCGGACAATATTAAAATGGATCTTAGAGAGATAGGATGGGATGGTATGGACTATATCAGTCTGGCTCAGGATAGGAACCAGTGGAGGGCTCTTGCGAACACGGTAATGAACTTTCGGGTTTCATAAAGTGTTGGGAAATTCTTGAGTAGTTGCAGAATTGGCAGCTCCTCAATAAGGGCTCAGTTCCTTAAGTAAGTAATGAGAAGGGTCCTTAAGCAGCCGAAACGTCTGTTTCAGGAGCCGCGGGCTGGCAAGTGGAATAGCAGCGGCTGGTTCCTACATGCTGGCATTTCTGGCCTCCAAAACCTTTCTGTCTGTGAATTCAGCACTTAGCCTGCACGGAGTTTTCTGGCTGTATGGTTGTCTTGGTTTCGTCGGATTCTTTGTCATCTACTGGACATTCTCGGAGACAGAAGGGCGGAGTCTGGAGGACATCGAGGAGTTTTACAAAAAAGGAATGAGAGGTAAAATCCCGAAGAAGAAACAGATCATAGGCGAAACATCAAAAGAACCATCCATAAACTTTAGTCCTTCTACAAGTTCCGTTGTAATAGAAAAGGGGAACGGGGTTGACAGTAATGATGAAGACAGGATGATAAATAACACACTATTCAAAACCCAGAGTTTAAGAAACAAGGCAAGCAAATCATTTTCTAGTAATGATGTAAGCAACGGAGCTGGAACAAGCACAGAAACTTTGGACACCGCGTTTACAGCCTCTACAGCTGATCTGCAAGACCGGATGCCCTCCACTGCAGATGTAAGCAAGAAGAGTGAAGAGGCAGAAGAGACGCGTGAAGAAACGAAAGTTAGGGAAGAGAAATGTAAGAAAGAGAAAGCGGCAGAAGAGGAAATATCCGATGAAATAAAAGAGCTAGAAAGAACCTCAAGTGAACCTACAACAGGGGAAGTCAGAAGTGGCAAAAACAAAGTAACAGACGAAAGTAACGCTAAAAATGTTGAAAACTACATTAAAGAAAAAGTGGATGTACACAATGAGGCAGAGGTGGAAGAGAGGACACAAATGTGATAAATTTAATAGGTAATTTAATTTTATGTTTGTTGATATTATTTTTGTTGGAAAGAAACGGAGATTTTTATTGAGCATTCTCATTAGTAGTTTTGTAACATCTCGACGCCAGGGTTTCACAGCAGTGGACTTCGCTCACATCGTAAGTAAGTTCACGTGCGTAACAGAATTCAGTTCTGGCTCTGGATTACGAATGTATTTATCATTAGACCTATGAGTCTCAAAGATTAAACCCTATGGCCTGAATTGTCCCGGTTTATCCGAATTTTAATTTCCGGTTATGCAATGTCGCCTTTTTAGTTTTCCATATTCTTTTTTAAAGGTTAAATAAGACACACAAAAATGTCTGTGAGTGCTTACAATATAAATGAAAATATCCATCCAAATATACACTGACTAGTTAATTAAGATAAATTTCCAACAGATGTCGCATGTTGTCAGAAATATTTATGAAGGTCGAAATTTTTGACATTTATAGGGTTAATTTTTTTAATTCGCTTAGTGGGGGGTGGAGTCCAACTGGGTCCACTCGGCACGGCGCCCACCGATTGGCCTATTGTAGCCTGCCCCGGGTGATTATGATGATGGAGAATTTGGTGGAACGAAGACTTGCAAGGGAAACCGAATTACTCGGAGAAAACCCGCCCCAGCACCACTTTGTCCACCACAAATCCCACTTGACCAGACCCGGGATCGAACCCGGGCCACCGCGGTGGGAAGCCGGCTACTAACCCATTTATAGGGTTAAAAATCATCTTTCTTTCAACGAACTATGTTTCTTTATCTTCCAAAATATTTTTTCTTTGTGATTTATTATACGTAGAACCATGGAAAAGCGTGAATTGAAACTTTCATTTCCTAATGCATGGAACACATCTTTGATTAGGATCTGTAATTCATTCTGACAGACTCTTCTTGATCTGCCAGTAACGTACCGGAGGTGAGGCAGCTTCATGCTTCTGTGGCCGTCACATAAGGCAGTGGGAACATAACAAACTAGTGCCCTCTCTGTGCTACGTCCGAAAGTTCGTGGTCCCCACGTGTTTACATAAGTAGCTGAGGGCTCCATACTTGTAGGCGGGCGGTACTGACAAAACCTAAGCACCCAAACTAGAACACAGGCCTCGGAATGGAAATTTATTAAAGACGACTGATATCAGCTGAGGTTACTGGCCCCCAGTAAAGGCTTATTTTCACTCTGTCCCCTATCCAACCGGCTACGGGCTAGACGGCTGCGATTCGATTCGCGGCTAGGGCAGAATTTTCTTTTCACTGTCATCCGAAGTGGCTTCGGGACCCACCCAACCTCCAGTCCAACGAGAAAAAAACTCCATGGCTTGAGTCCACAAGTGAACTATACCGACCGAGCAACCGCCGCTTGTCGGCGAACTTCTGTGGTCTAGTGATCGGAGCTCCTGGCTGAGATTTAGTATGTTAAAGCAGGTGGTATGTACAGTAACCACTGGACTTTAGAAATTTCATAGGGCCAGCCTGTACCTACTGGCTACTGCAGTTGCGCATGTGTGAGGTTTGCAGATTGCACTGAACTTGAATGAAACCGGAAGTCGATGTGGTATATCTAATTCCTATGTATAGTGAACTCATCAGTATTACAATTTTTATAGCAGAATTTCTTATAACAAAATTTATATTTTGAATAAAACTTTTTATTAGTAATCTTACAGAATTATTACAATTATTTCAATTGTCCTAATCCTTCCAGTCGCACTATGGCCCTCGGGTCGAATCAGCCTCTAACAAAAATGAGTACCACGATCTACCTGGGGTAAAGGGCGGTCGGAGGGTAAGGCTGACGATCTTGCCGTCATCTGTGAGCCGATTATCTATAAATGTGGAAGCCTCGACGTCTCACAACCCTATGGGCCTCCACGGCCTGTTACATGGATATCTTTACCTTTTATAGCAAATATAGAAATATGTTTCCATTCCTGATATGGGTTATATCATGGTGGTTTCATATGGGAGCCATCAGAAGTCCCGGTGTTCTAAATTTAAACAAGTTAAACAAAGATGTATCAGTTCGATCGAATAAGCAACCGGCGGCGAGCAAATGAGAAAATTACAGAGAAGGAACATACAATTCCGAAGAATCATATCCTTTCAACACAGGTTTCACAGATGTGTTATCATAGTCAGGTCAAGACAGCACTATCTTCTGGGTTGTAATGCCATGAGATTCGATAGACGTCCACCGACGTTTCGGGGGGGAAATATTGCCGACAAGTTCAAGGCCGAAGAGTAAGACGACGAAGAAATCAGAAAGAAATGGTTGGCTTTCCTTTATATTTTCACTTCACACGCATTTTCTCTGCGTTTTGTCAATTACACATGGGAACAACATTACCCGTATATGCCTTTACCTGGAATTAAGAGAAAACTACTTTCTTCCCAAAATATGAAGTGAAAGTCACTCTAAAACTGTTCGATTTCAAAGGTTCTCACAGCAGTGACTATGAAGGGTCTGATGATCTCTTGGAGCGGGGTGGAGAGCCCTTGGGTGTGCAGTGTGGAGGGATTTAGGTGTCCTTAAGGGCGCAATGTATTTCTAGGATGTCCGCTGAGAGGGATGGAGGGGTCCTTCATCATGCAATGTGTTTCTAGGACGGTCCGCGGACTCGGAAAGTTTGAGAACCACTGGTCTATGCATTGGAGCTTTGAAATTTGTCAGATATATTCTGTAACTAGGCCTTCTAAAATAAAATCGAAGACATAACCAAAGAGAAACACGGTCTGATAAATATGATGTTTTTTTTTTAATTTGATTTGTTTCATTCTAGTCCGTCACACTAACAATTACAAATATGAATTACTCCGTCCAATGTGACCTATAAGTTTATTACTACATGAAAAACTTAACACCCTTACATGTTTCGGTCTCTGCGGCCCATCTTCAGAGGGCAAACATCACTACAAATAGGAAACCACCTTCACATAAGTTGTTTAGACGTAAAGTATGTACACTTATATGTTACAATGCATAGTACACAAAATAGAACATTTCACAAACACAGCTGTTTCCTGGGAATGTAAGTTTTTAAAAATTATTTAAAATTTCTTGATGCTAATTAAAAATTTTTTCATTGTCAATAATTAAAATTCATAAACCATGCAAGCTTCTGTTCGTCCTCCCATCGTCCCTCTTGTATGGGGCAGATATTGTGCCACCGGCTATCTTGATGTGGAGGTTCTTTATATCTCCCAGGGTTTGCTCGTGGCTGCTGTGCTATTTTCACTGTTCAGAAGTGTGTTGCGTCGCATGAATTTATGCTTGTTGTGTTTTTCTATGCGATGGTTTTTCTATGAAAGAAGTGCAGTTGAGGGAATCTTAGGAAAACAGTTACTAAAAAGGAGTTATTTTTAGCATGGATTTTGACAGTTTCTTAGCAAACCCAAATAAACCTCAACCAGAAATATAAAACAATTTATGTCTTGACCCTGTGGCTATGTGGACACATACCATAATCTTTTTATCATATGAAGAGTTCACTCCCTCACTTAATGAACTGAGCCCTTCTTGGGAAGCCGCCAATTGTGCAGCAACTCAAGAATTTCCCTGCATTTTATGGACCTCGAAAATTCATTACCATGTTCACAAGAGCCCTCCACTGGTCCCTATCCTGAGCCAGGCCAATCCAATCCATATCATCCCATCCTATCTGAAGAGTTAGACACTTTTCAATAAATAAACAGAAAAAACTGATTGGTCAGAGGCAAATTTCCTCTCTATAACACAAAGACGAATAAGGATCTCGACAATTTCAATAACTTTACTCGAAACAAGTTCCGATGTGTTATACGTATATATATCGAAATATTAGAAGAAAATACTTATTACTTGAAACGTAGTTAATCGTCAGGTTTCCAAGCAGGACTGAAAGAAAAAGATCCTGAACTAGTTGTTTGCAAGTACAGTATGCGCCAAAAATACAGTACTGAAATTAAAAGATGTCCTGTTGATACCATTGTCTATTCATGTGAAGGCCCCTTGCACGACAGAACCTTCTCAAATCCTGAAGAAATGGTCCGATTGCCATGTTCCTGTAGCGTTCTTGGGTGACGGTAAGATGTTTGCCTTCCTCATCCTCAATGAAATATGGGCCTAATATACCGTGTGCTGAGACGGCACACCATAGCGTCACACGTGTACTGTGTAGCGGTTTCTGGACGATAATATCTGGCCGCTCAAAACCAAGGAAGCGAGTTGTCTGGCGACCACTTCCGTATGAGCGGAAATAATACTCAACTATGAATACTTTTTCCTCCGTCAAGAGACCAATTTCCAACAACTGTACAATATAACTTCCTTTTAATTACTGGGAACACGTGCGGCTGGAGCTATGCCTCGTCGACAAAAACGCACGTGCGCATTCGAGATGCGCGAGTTTCAGTACTGCAGTTTTTGGCGCATACTGTATTTCCCAAAATAATCATATCCTAATTTCCTGATGATTGTAATTTCACTTATTAGATTTTTAACTCTAAATCAGCAAATCAGATTACTAACAAGTAGATTCTAAAGGGTTCTGACGATGGTGTATAACACTCCACTGATGAGGTTAGCTCTTTCTAAAGGACCCAACCGAGTAAGTGTCTTCCCCTCCCCCCAACACCTGAGGAAGGAAACAGATCCAGTTTCCGAAACGTCTTGTTTTCTAGTCTATAGAATTCTCAGATTACTAAAGTTAGATAATTGTAAGACTCCTCGCTACTAAGCCCCGGGTTCAATGTCAGGCAACTTCATGCGAGATTTGTGCTGGACAAAATGACATTGTAGTGTGTTTACCTGCGAGTTTCTCCGCTTTTGCCGCCCTAATCTCGCTCTTCCGTTGCCTCACAGTCGTGAGGCATCTCGTACTATGAGATGTGGGATATCCCTGACCAGGCAGCACACTATCACACTTTCGGTTTTAAAAACTGGGGACTTCATTTCTGACCCCTTACTTGGTTGGTTACAATCAGAAAATCAAATTCTTTACAGTGAAGGTAAAGGTAAATGTATCCCTGTAGTAAGGCGTGGAGGTCCATAGGATTGTGAGACGTCGAGGTTTCCACATTTTCTAGACAATCGGCTCACAGATGGCGGTGAGGTCGTCAGCCTTACGCCCCGGCCACACCTTACCGCCAGGAATATTCCTGGTACTCATTTCTGTTAGAGGCTGAGCCATAGTGCGGCTGGAAAGTATAGGTCAATTGAAAAATCCAATGATCTCATTGGGAATCAAACCCTCGACCTTCCGGCTTGTAGCTAAGAGCCTTAACCAACTTCTTTACCGCGGACCCCCATCTTTTTTTTTTGGTTGTAATTATATATAACTAAATTTGCGAGGAATGAGATAGGTATTCTGTAATTACTGAAGACCATTTCTTGTTTCGTTATAATCTGTTATAATTTACTTGCTACTGTTTTGTATTGCTGCTGGTACTAACAGTCGGACGTTAATGCACGTTAATTAAGCGACTGCGCATGGGTTTGCTTTGTAAGACTAGGAAAAAGCCAATAGATCAGGCGGCAATGTTTTGCACTTTCCAGACTACAATTTCACTTGAAATGATGGTGACAACTGAGCCATCTTATATCATAAACATGCATAGCCTGTCTCTTATTATGGCAGATACCTGGCCATTACTTTGCTGAGCCGGTTTTTGCTTGCCCCTAAGTTGGTTTTTGCTACAGACCATGTCTTAATGCACGCCCACAATACGATGTAAAATATCTTTGCTTAGATCCAAGTTCTTTTACTTTCTTACTGTTACCCAACGGAGCCAGGATATGCCTATCTCAGGCGGTATACTGAGCAGGCGACGGGTTTGAGACCACGGATCCGGGGTTCTCTTCCCAACAGGTTCCAACATTTTTTTCTTCGCCATTACATCCAGAGCTTGGTTGGAACCCATCCCATCCAGTGGGTACAGGGACCTCTCTCCCTCCGTGTAAAGCGGCCGGGACGCGAAGCTGACCATTAAGCTCTATCCAGTGTCGAAGATAAGAATGCCTGAAGCTACAGTTCCAATCCCCCCATACGCCTTCACGGCTCTGAGTTTAATTGGAGACAGATTTTTAGGAATGAAGAAGAAATCTGTTTACTGAAGTCAGTTCTTCTTATCAGATTCTCTTCGAAACGTTTGTCAGAATGGATGGTACATTATTTGAAGTTTATTTTGGGTCTTGTGTGTATGTGATACAAACGTCTGGAAACTCGATCGGATTCCGTCATGAAACATTGGGATGGGTTTCTCACTGTCAGGACTTCAGGGATGATGTATAAATTAGAATATAGAAAACTGTAATTTTACCTATGGTTCTGTATGGTTGTGAAACTTTGTCTCTTACATTAAGGGAGGAACATAGACTGAGGGTGTTTGAGAACAGGCTGTTGAGGAGAATATTTGGACCGAAGAGAGATGAAGTGACAGGAGGTTGGAGAAAACTGCATAATGAGGAGCTTCATAACTTGTACTATTCTCCAAGTATAATTAGAATGATCAAGTCAAGGAGGATGAGGTGGGCAGGGCATGTAACACGAATTGATGAGAAGAGGAATGCATATAGGATATTGGTAGGAAAGTCACAAGGAAAGAGACCACTAGGAAGACCAAGACGTAATGGTGGATAATATTAAAATGGATCTTAGAGAGATAAGATAGGGTGGTATGGACTGAATTGATTTGGTTCACGAAAGAGACCAGAGGAGGGCTCTTGTGAACACTGTAATGAATTTTCGTGTTCCATAAAATGCTGGGAAGTTCTTGAGCAGCTGCACAACTGTCGTTTTCTCAAGAAGGGCTCAGCTCCATTGAATTAGTTTATTCACTTTGTTCAGAGGATCGGACTATTCACTTCATTTATCAGTTTCATCAAGATTTCTCATATTTTCTGACAGTCCAGTCTATTCCTTTTAGATCCAGTGATCGAGATTAGTACATACTTCTAGCGCCCCCAGCTCAGTGGGGTCATTCTCCCTTACACCCCATCTAGCATTTCCTTGCACAGTATCCAATTTCCGAAACGTCAGTAAACACCTACAAGATCACGCAATGTCATAAGCTACAAGAGGAATTGTCACTGTTGTGAAAACTTCAATTTTCATATTATACTTTTTATTTTAAATTAAAGGCGTGTAAGCACTATAATGACGGTATTTCCATGACACTAGCCATCTCTTCGGTGAGTTTATTTTACGTCAAAACACTTTCAATTTGTTTCTGAATTTAAATGAAATACTGCTTAATTTATTAAAGAATATTTTAATGCCGTTCATGTTATGCATTTAACAAGGTAAAAAAGGAAAGCTATCCCTGTTACAGGCCGTGGAGGTCCGTAGAGTTGTGAGACATCGAGACTCCCACATTTTCAATACAATCGGCCCACAGATGGCGGTGAGGTTTTCATTGCCCCTCAAGAAGATTCCTGGTATTCATTTCCGTTAGAGCCTGAGTCGACCCCAGGGCCATAGTGCGGCTGAAAGGATTAGGCCAACTGGACCTTCCGGCTTGTAGCATAGTGCATCAGCCAACTACGCTACCGCGTGCCCCAGATTAGAACAAATGCCGTTAAAATTACAAAATTACAAAATAAATAAGGTAACATGCTGAACAAGAATTCGTCGTATTTACTCACAGGGATAGAAGGAAGATGACAGTCGCCTTTACCCGCGGATGATAAAACAGGGTCTCATGAGAATACTGATAATATTGAACATATAAATCAGTAATTCGAGCTTGAGAATTTGGTACAGTATCTGCTTCACGAGGAAATAAATCCCACTCTTGATTATGGTAATTAGTTATGCATTTTACTCCTTGAATGCAGCATCTCTGTCAGCCTTCTCACCTGCCCTCCAGTATCCGCATTAGCGTTTAACTGTAGGTGCCAAGAAAATGTTGTTTCCATTTTTCGTTGCAATGTTACAAGAATTTATCAAATGTGAACAAAGAATTTTATGTTTTATGTTTATGAAAGTACTGAGTTCAGTTTAAGGAAATAAAGAAGGTAAAGTTGTCCCTGTGCTTAACCAATTAAGCACTACGCCCTGAAGACGTATGGAGGAGTGGATGTACAGATCCACATTTTCTTTACCTTGGCATTAGTTAGAGGTGAGTGGTCAGCTTCACACCTTATTATATGCTACTTCAGTCATTAAGGCCCAAATGAAAGACTTTATTTTACAGACTGCAGACATATTTAGTTGTATGATTTGAGGTTCTCACAGCGGTGGTTATGAAGAGTACTACCTTCTCCTTTCAAAGCCAACTGACGTTTCGGATGAATATATCGTCTCCATTTTCAGGATCGAATAAGCCAAGTAAGATACAAGAGTGAAAGCAGGTGCCAAAATCCGAGGTTTGGCACCTGTTTTCACGCTTGTCTTTCTTTGCTTATTCAACCCTGAAGATGGAGGCGCTATGTTCTTCCGAAACGTCGGTTGATTTCAATTTTTTTCATTAGACTATTTTCCTTTTGTACGCAGGCCTACTGTCTGCTGCTTATATTACGCACTTTCACAAAGGACCTCGGATTTACCTCTGGGGGAAAAAGTACCCGATACCTATTTGATAGGAGGCACCAGAGCCGATCTGGAGACATGCAGAAAAGAAAATTCTTGACCGTACCGGGACTCGAACTCCGATCCCTCTGTCGTCCAGCCCGTAGCCAGTCGCTATGCCAGCACAATTATATTAGAACATACACATAATGAAGAGCGTCATAATTGGTATTGCTCTTGTTATGCTGATCCAATGAACAAATGTGATGTGGAAAGGTTTCAAGAAAATTCCAAGAATGAACACTTGTAGGTACTGACAGCTGAATTTAAAGAAAACAAATCTATTAAGCGAGACAAGACTGCAGATTTCTGTGACATATGGGTTTCTTATGGCGGTGGGTAACACGAGCCCCATCTTCTGGAATGTCAGCTCACCTAGTGTCATAGGAGTTTACCGAAATTTTTGTGATGTTTGCCTTATGTTATTCTTCAACCCTGAAGACTGAGGCAGTACGTTCCTTCGAAACTTTTGTTAAGTTTCTACTGGACTATACGACGTCACATACCGGAAGAAAGTACTCTTCTAACTGTTGGCCTGTGCATGTGAATATTGGCTTTTCGCCCTGAAGAAGGAGCACAGACTTTCTACGAGAACAAGGTGCCGAGGATAATGCTTAATTTAAAAGATAAGAAGCAACCAGAGTTTGGAGAAATATATTAGCTAAGAAATTTCATAATCCGATGAGGTCATTGGATTTTTTCAATAGACCTAATCCTTCCTGCCGCACTATGGCCCTGAGGTCGACTCAGTCTCTAACAGAAATGAGGGCCAGGAATCTTCCTGTGCGGTAAAGGGCGACCGGCGCGTAAGGCTGACAAACTCACCGTCTTCTGTGAGCCGACTGTCTAGAGAAAATGTGGGAGACTCAACATCTCACAACCCTATGGGCCTCCACGGCCTGTTACAGGAATAACATTTACAAGGAACTTCGTAATTTGTAGGAGTGCTCTTCCCCCGTTTACAGTAACGAAGATCAGATCGAAGTGCGTGAGATGGCTGGGCCATGCATCAGGCAAACGGGGAAGAGAACTAAAGGGACAAAAGGTTTTATTCTGAAATCCAAGTAGGATAATATAATTTGGATCTTAAAGTCATGATTTCTGAAGGCGTCGACTAGATGAAACGATCCTAGGATCTGGGCAAAAATGGAGGCTCCTCTGAACACGGTAATATACAATGTGATCTGAGTTATTGTCGGGATTTCAATGGTCTATAATTTTCAAACCGGAAACGACAAAATGAAACTGCGAATGTCAATTATTTTTTTTAACAATCTACCGTATTTATTCTACAAAGAATAAAATGTTTTGAGTTACATTTTCATATTCCGCAAACAGTTTTATTTTTTTGGAACTGATCTGAATATTACAGGTCACGAAAATCCCGACAATAATTTAGAATCACCTTGTACCTCCTGGTTCCATAGGGAAGGCGAATTTCTTGAGTTGCTAAGAATTTGCAAGCTTCAAGGAGTTAACCACTCAGTTAATGCAGGTACATTTTAATGGAATATATCCTATTTTAAAAGTTTCGCATTCTCCATTAAAACACCGAAGAATTTAGTCAAAAAAGAGATACAAACTAACTGACTTTCTTATGCCGCGCCATAGCTCAAGCGGTTAGCCGCTGGCTTCCCACCGCGGAGGCCCGGGTTCGATCCCAGGTCTCGTCAGTGGGATTTCTGGTGGACAAAGTGGCGCTGGGGTAGGTTTTCTCCTAGTACTTCTGTTTCCCCTGCCAATCTTCATTCCACCAATTGCTCCACAATCACCCTCACTTATCATCTGGGGCTGGTACAATAGGCCAGAAGTGGCCGCAGTACAAGGGACTTAGTTCAACCCCACTAGCATTAAAAAAACCCTGAATTTCTTCCCATGTCGAAGTAAAAGAACGATCTTTTAGACATATAATTATCATAATGATATTTGGAGAAATATTGAGTCAACTATTAGACTTTTCGCAGTTGACTCGATAATACGTGTATATAGGAAAATTACAACTAATAAAGATATGAAAAAGTTGCTGGGGGAGTGGGGGGGCTAAAAATACGATGTTAAGAAATCCATCTAAAAGCAAGGCAGTTTGTTTCACGAGAGCCCGAGTGAAGGAACCGCTGAATTATTCGTTAGGGGACAGAGTAATTCCGGAAGCGAGAAGTTGTAAATATCTGGGAATAATTTTAAGCAGCGATCTAAGTTGGGCTGGTCAAGTTAATTACACGGTGAAAAAAACCTGGAAGGCACTTCATTTTACAATGCGTTTTCTAAAAACGAGAAATAGTAACACTAAATGTTTAGCCCACACATCTTTAGTGCGTCCGATTCTGAAATATGGGGCGGCGTGCTGGGATCCTTACAGGGAGGCACAGATGAATGCGCTAGACCGGGTGCAAAACATGGCGGCTAAATTTGCACATCACAGAAATTATTTGAATTGTGAAACCTTGACACAGCACAGAAAGATAGCTCGCTTATGTGCTTTCTTCAAAGCGTACACGGGAGATCGCGCTTGAAATGCTATAGATGATAGAGTACAAAGGCCATGCTATCTGAGCAGGTTTCATCAAGATAGGAAAATTAGGAGCAGAAAGCAAAAGACAGATATTGAAAAATATTCCTTTGTAAATAGGACCATACAGATCTGGAAGCTGCAGATTCTTTAGGGACACTCTACTATGAACCAAGTAATTTTAGGGAAAGTGTTAGGAAAGAGTTAAATTGGGCGAAGCGAAAATGTGAACAAAATCATCAAAAAATGCAGTGAAGTGGAATGAAGGGAAGGCCATGGTGAAATGTGAGTGTATCAGTTCATGACATTATGTATTTTCTTACTGTTACTGTTTAGTGTATAGTGTACTTATTTTGTTATTAATATTAATTTATATAATCGTAGTTGTAATTGTATTTGTTGTAGTTGCAATTGCGTTGTATTCATCGTGTGTGGTGTGTCCTTCATTGTTTGTGTAGTTTCGTGTGCTGTGTTTTGTTTGAGTGTGGTATGTTATTTTCTGTGATGTGTGTTACTTGTGCGTTGTGTCTTAGTGTAGTACCACTGCCACCGGCAGAAACCCATTTTCAGTTAAAATAATAATAATAATAATAATAATAATAATAATAATAATAATAATAATAATAATAATAATAATAATAATAATAATAATAATAACATGTCTTTGTTGCGGATCCACGGCGACAAGGGAATATTTTTGAGTATGCAGAGGACAAGACAATACAAATGAATACATTTTAATAGTTACAGTTTCTTTCATTTACAAAATGCCAAATCACAGGTCTGAATTTCTTTCACAGGCAAAATAAATAATGATGCACAATAGCCTAGGCTATATATAAGGTAGCTTGACGTTTAAATTTCATAGAATTTTATATAAATTTTAAGATTTTTTGATATACTCGAAAGATTTCACACTTGTGAGAAATCAAGAGAAAAAATTCACCTGGAGAACAACTACAGAGGTCCTCATAACCCTCCTATTCGAAGTTGTTATAGGCATATCCCACTTGCTACGCGTAAGTTCACAGCCAGACACACCTCGGATAAATTCAAAATTGCCAAGTCCATACATTATTTCTAACAGCTTACATTATTAGGAGAAATTCCTCAAAATTACTTGCTTAATTTAAACATACATATTATATCACAAAAAGTTAAACAGTTCCGTCCAGTGTGACTGGTGAAGATTTTTCTTATTTCAATTATTTATGCCCTCACATGTTTCGGTCTTCAGAGACCATCATCAGAGGGACACCTTTACATCATTACAGTTAGAAGCCACTGTTACAATATATGTTCTGAAAGTTAAAATGTATACATACAATATTAATAATATACAATTGGGTATAAAATCTCAAGTCTTTACAACTACAGCGGCAGTTCCAGTACATTAAAATACTTATATTTAGTTTGATAAGATTCTATTGGAATACGTAAACCAAGCAGGTTCGAAAAATCTTCACCAGTCACACCGGACGGAACTGTTTAACTTTTTATGATATTAGTGTGACGGACCAGAATGAAAAAATCAAATACATTATATACGCCAGAAATTCCTTCTTTCCACATTTTGTACAACAGACACAACTAGAACTCAGACACCATCAACACAAGAAGTACAACATTTCATAAAAAAATACTATCATATAAACACAGGCCTAAATACAGAAAGTCCCGGGAGGAGAGGTCAATATTCTGAGAGGCCATAGTTTCGGTTATTCTATCAAAGAAGTGTGTATGCAGTATGTACACGTGTCCTATTTCCGAACGGTTTCCGAGATACAGCTATTTCATAGTACAGTTCCAAAATTGTTGATAAGAAAGAGATATTACGTATTGTTTCTAATACCGGTATTTACTGTTCAAGTGACAAAGTTGGTGCAGTTTACCTGGTATAATACATTTTCGAAAATTCCACCGTCAACATCTCGTGTGCAACTCGTGTGAAGGCATGGCGTGCTGCTCGTCTGTACAGTGTACAGTGTACTGTACAGAGAAATAGCTCTATCTCGGTGCAGCTCGTGTGAGGGCATGGCGTGCTGCTCGTCTGTACAGTGTACAGTGTACTGTACAGAGAAATAGCTCTATCTCGGTGCAGCTCGTGTGAGGACATGGCGTGCTGCTCGTCTGTACAGTGTACAGTGTACTGTACAGAGAAGTAGCTCTATCTCGGTGCAGCTCGTGTGAGGACATGGCGTGCTGCTCGTCTGTATAGTGTACAGTGTACTGTACAGTGAGATAGCTCTATCTCGGTGCAGTTCGTGTGAGGACATGGCGTGCTGCTCGTCTGTACAGTGTATGGTGTACTGTACAGTGAGATAGCTCTATCTCGGTGCAACTCGTGCGAGGACATGGCGTGTTGCTCGTCTGTACTGTACAGTGAAATAGTTCTATCTCGGTGCAACTCGTGTGAGGACATGGCGTGCTGCTCGTCTGTACAGTGTATGGTGTACTGTACAGTGAGATAGCTCTATCTCGGTGCAACTCGTGCGAGGACATGGCGTGTTGCTCGTCTGTACTGTACAGTGAGATAGCTCTATCTCGGTGCAACTCGTGTGAGCGTATGGCGTGTTGCTCGTCTGTACAGTGTACAGTGTACTGTGCAGGGAAATTCATAGCTCTATCTCGGAAACCGTTCGGAATAGGACACATGTACGTATGACCGATATTATGACCTTCAGAATATTGACTTTCCTCCTGGGACTCTGATTTTTTTTACAAATTTACTTAAATTTGTGCGCATGAGCATTTTTACATATTACATATGTATCGTTAATACAGTTACAAATAAAATACGCTGATATTAAGACATTTTATTAACACATTTACGTAAGAAAATTCTGGTGGTGGCATTTAACACCACCGAAACATGTACCTTACACTTGATATTTCGAAAAGGTTGTTCGATGGAAACATACATAGGTCTAGGCAATCTCTGACATTTATACTAATTACAAGTACTGACGTGTTCAAGGATAATAAAAAAATTACAAATTGCAGACAGGCGTAAACAGCAAAAAGACGAAGTCGAATAAGGAAGACATAGTTGGAAGGCGTGGCAACCTGGACTCACGATGGAGACCATGATGACAAAATACTGCCATAACTGAATACATTGGCGCCTCCAGGATATATGGGGGGGGGGGGGGCATTCATTTGCAAACTTGCCTTAAAGCAGTTTCATATATATTCTTTTTACTAATAGCCCTAGAATATTCCGGCTTAAACACTATTTATATAATAATTTTAATTTCTGGTACTCTTATTTGGCAATTTCCTTCCTGTTTCAATTTAAATTATTTTCCCCTAAAAAATCCAACGTGGCTTGCCCGTCTCCCTACCGGCATGCATTGCGGGATAGAAACTTGCAGGTATTTCTTACTAATACACGCCGGCAATGCCTTAAAAGCTGCACTCTTTGCTCAAATTTTCATATTCATTTGTTGAGGAATTTACATTTCAAATTAAATTAACTTATTAGGTCTCTTTTGATTTGTAGTAATCATTATTGTAGGAAGAACTTCCTGTTATTTGCACGCGGCATGTCGCTCTTGTGCCGACCACAGTGGCTCCATGGTCTAAGGCATGAACCGCCTTCGACCGCTCGAACACTGGGATCGTGTGTTCGAATCCCGCTCAAGGCGTGGATGTCTGTGTGCGTTTATTCTGTATTTGTGTTCTTCTATGTGTAGGTAATGGCCTTGCGACAGGCTGGTCCCCCATCCAAGGAGTCATACCGACGGTGTATAGGATTAAGAAACTGAAAATGTGGCCAAGGTCCAACAGAGGGCTGTAGAGCGACAGAGAGAGAAGATGTGCTTTCGAAGAATTGTCTGCTTCATAATAAGATACATGCAATTGTAACATTTAATTCTGGTATAAAAAGAAACTTTATTTTCGACTAATGAATTTAATATTTTGTGTTAAATTTCTATGTACAATGCCACCCCCTTAAAGTAACTGACGTTGATTTTATTGTCAAATAATCTGATATCTCAAAAATCGTGTCCGGTGGAAGCACACTTCTGATAACTCAGCCGTAAATTGAATGCGTTGTGTGCGACCTCATTTTTAAATAAATTATTATAATATCCAGATGCATAACTTGTCATGCCTTTCCGCCCGTCTTCCAGGATAATAATAATAATAATAATAATAATAATAATAATGACAAAGAAATGTAAATGAAATGCTCTAAGATAGGAACTAACTATCAAATAATGTTATGTTCCAAGACTACGTGTATGTTGAGCGGGGTGGTACATACTGGTTGCTGAGAAGAAGTGGTGCCCCTACATAGGGGGAGGGGGGCAGAATTCCATGTCTTTTTACCTGCAGTTGCATGGGTTCTTTCACATATCGCCACACCTTCTCGTAACTTAACCGACCAATCAGAGAATTCCTACGTCAAGATCAAAGAGAAGCCGATCGCCGCGCGGTAAATTGTATTTTTAGGAGGCGTGGTCCGGTAACTGCAGCATCCGTGGGAAGGAGAAGGAGGCGTGTACTGACACGAGTGCCCCCTGGAACGTAACTGAACTGTCCAACAGACTTGTCAGTATCCACCCGGACTTCCAAACGTGGAGAGCCCACCACATCATCTCCTTTTCTGTGACTTACTTAAAGTGTCCTTAAAATAAGTGCCTAGTTCCTGTAAATAAATCTATAGAATTTTGATTTTATTGCGACAGACACTTGAGAAATAAAGCAACAATTATTTGCTCACAAGTTTCTATGACAACGTATGCAGGGAGCTTTGTTTTCAAATCAACAGCAATACTAGGAACGCGAGTGCAGTTTTTCCAGAAGTGTTAATTATATTTCTGTTTTATTTTATTTCTGACGTGTGAGGTGGGGAGGAAGATCTTAATGGGCGCATGATTCAAGATACAAAGCCACGTGTTCGTGTGATCGCATACATCCGGCAGTCGTGTTTTATCTTCTGTAGAACTGACCACACCATACACCTCGATAGAGCAGACTTGTTTATCAAACGCTGTTCGATGGCTGTGTCTACACTGAACATGGCACCTTACTTCACAGGATACCCTTTTCAAGGTAAGTTCTTTAATTAAATAAAAAATAGAGCTGTATCTCTACTTAACTAATTAAGCACTACGCCACGAAGACGTAAGGGGGAGCGGATGTATAGATCCATGTATTCTTGACTTCGGCACTAATGGATAAGTAGGTGGTCAGCTTCACGTCCCGGCCGCTTAATCTTCGTGAAAAGATTCCCCGGTTCCTGTTGGATAGGAGGCTGAGTGGGCCCCAGCGCCAAATTGGACGAAGCGGAGAGGAGAAAAATCTTGCCCCTACCGGGACTCTAACCCAGACCCCTCTGCCGTCCAACCCCTAGTCAGTCGCTATACTGACTGAGATATTCCTGCTACCCTCTTAAATTAGATATATGACATTGCACACTAAACTTATGCTAGATAACGAAACTGTATTCTTGTGAAATCTATGTTGAACAGGGGTAAATTGGATATATGCAGTAATGAAGCTCGAAATCAGAGGGAAGGAAATCGGTCAAAAATAGAGGTAAAGGGTAAAGGTAAAAGAAAGAGTAAAGTAGTCTCTGCCTTTAATCAAGCATCACGCCATGAAGACACAGGGGGAGGGGAACCTCAGCAATAGAGGGAGGTGAATGGCCAGCTTCACAACAGCCTTCGGTAGTCCTGCTAAGGGCTGGGAGGGCCACAGAGTTGGTCTAGATATTTTGCATCTGCTGGAAGGCGAACCCCGAAACGTCGGGTCATCCTGCCCCTAGCGCGATCTCAATACCGACTGAAGCATCGTGACTCCTGAGGGCCGTGCCCTAGCTCAAGCGGTTAGTCGCTGGTTTCCCACCGCGGCGGCACGGGTTCGATCCCGGGTCTGGTCAAGTGGGATTTGTGCTGGACAAAGTGGCGCTGGGGCAGGTTTTCTCCGAGTACTTCGGTTCCCCTGCCAATCTTCATTCCACCAATTGCTCCACAATCACCCTCACCTATCATCTGGGGCTGGTGCAATAGGCCAGAAGTGGCCGCAGTACAAGGGACTTAGTCCCACCCCACTAGCAATAAAATAACTCGACTCCTGACAAGAAAATAAATTATATGAAAAATACCAGAAGAAATAATGGGATTTGTATCTGAATATTGGCAATTAAATTAGACGTTTTCTAACACAAATGAAACATTATATTTAGTTGTTAATAAACTTGATATGCTTTAAGTTACATAAATCCTGCACATTTTCACACTTGTCAGTTTGAACTGGCGATATTTATGAGACTAAAGCGCACAGAAATGTGACCTGTTTTTCCTTGATTTAAACGAGAACCCAATATCCAACCCCTCAGTACAGGTCCAAAGACGATTACATACGTGTATATAGAGCTGGCTCAGACATAGAAATGTAAGGGATGATCTGGTTGTGACGGTCTCACTCAGCATCTGATATACCGGACAGCACGGCCACAAGATAATACTGTACACGGAATCCAAATTAATCATGAGAATGTAAGAAAGAATAGTGACCCCTAACTCAACATAAAACCTGACATAAGTATGCAACAGACCTACATATAGGCCTACAAACCTAGGGCTGTATAACACACACAGACGTTAAGATCGCAAGATATCTCTACATTTTTTTTTTCCTTGGCACTACAGCCCCAGTGGGTCTAGGCCTACCTCCATGAACTTCTCCGTTCACTTCGGTTTTTCTAGATCTTACACGTTCGGTAGGACACCTTGGGCGGGTGATCAGCTCGTCGCAAGGCCTCTACCTGTACACAGACACAGAAAAACGCACACACACAAACTAAACATCCATGCCCTGAGTGGGATTCGAACCCACGATCCCGGTTTCCAAGCGAGCGAAGACAGTACATGCCTTAGATCGCTCGGCTACCGTGACCGGCCTCTACAATATTAATATACTGAATTTATAGACCGAGGAGAGATGAAGTGACAGCAGGTTGGAGGAAACTGCATAATGAGGAGCTTCATAACTTGTACTCTTCTCCAAATATAATTAGAATCATCAAACCAAGGAGGATGAGATGGGCAGGGCATGTAGCAAAAATGAGGGAGAAGAGGAATGCATATAGGATAATGGTGGGAGAGCCAAAAGGAAAGATACCACTAGGAAGATTAACACGTAGGTGGGTGGACAATATTAAAATGGATCTTAGAGAGATAAGATGGGATGGTAGGGATTGGATTGATCTTGCTCACTATGGGGACCAGTGGAGAGCTCTTGTGAACATGGTAGTGAACCTTCGGGTTCCATAAAATGCTGTAAAGTTCTTGAGTAGTTGCACAATTGGCGGTTTCTCAAGAAGGGCTCAGGGCCGAGAGAGAGTGAGTGAGTGAGTGAGTGAGTGATACGGAGTTTATAGAATATTAAAATACGTTAAATAACTTATCTAAATGTTTAACGATAACTGTCGTGTATATCTACAAAGGTTATTATGAATTGTAGAAATATTAGTGCTAATTTCTGTATTTATTTCTCAACAATATGGAATATATTCTACCGTAAATGTAATACGGTATTTTCATGCTTTCATATTTGTGTGTGAATGTATATACCTCTGTACCACTTATCATGGGATTGATCAAGGAATAATTTCACCCACAGGTTTACAATACAATTCAGTATAGGCTATAAAAATAACATTCATTCATCATTTGAAACAAATTACGAAAAAAAAAAATAGCGCTCGTAAAGTATCGGGAAAAAATAATTTTACCTTTTATTTTAAGAAATTCATGCCTAGGCCTATAATATTATAAAGATGATAATATTTGCAAGTATTTCATATGTAAAGATCTGCGAATTTTTGAAACATCATAATTACTTTCTGGCCTAATTATGTTGATTGAATTAAGACGATCAAGTTCCAAGTGTTCTCCGAATCTCTGGCACGTATCTACCAGGGTAAACAGCTTCACCCCCACAGAGGGTAATCTTCATAGTTTCTGTGGTGACATCATCAATATTAAAACATACATAAGAAATGTGGTTTTGATTATTAGGATTAAAATTATCCTAAGCAGGATAAGATGACTGCACTTAATGCCTAACGACGTAATCGCATTATCCCAATATTAAAATATATCCTGAGAAATTTGGTATGTCTACTTGTTAGGACTGAAATTATCCGACGCAGGGAAACAGGTCTACAAATTATCCTCTACGGAGGTTTTTGAAATACACCCAATATTTAAATATATCGCAAGAAATATGGTTATGATTATTATGATTAGAATTATTTTACGCAAGATAAGAGGCATATACTTACCCTCTTTTCTTGCACCCCTACAATTGGCTGTTATCACCTGAAGAACTTATGTAATCATTTCTCCAGTTATTTCCAAACTTATACATGAATTATGTTTTGTATCATTAAGATAGCAACGCATGGCCGCGCCATAGCTCAAGCGGTTAGTCGCTGGCTTCCCACCGCGGCTGCCCGGGTTCGATGCCGGGTCTGATTAAGTGGGATTTGTGCTGGACAAATTGACGTTGGGGCAGGTTTTCTCCGAGTACTTCGGTTTCCCCTGCCAATCTTCATTCCACCAATTGCTCCACAATCACCCTCACCTATCATCTGGGGCTGGTACAATAGGCCAGAAGTGGCCGCAGTACAAAGGACCTAGTCCCACCCCACTAACAATAATAAAAAATAGCAAGGTAAGTTTCATGTTTACTTGAACATTAAGACAGTTGTAGAAAGCCCAGCAGCTGGTACTGTAACCTAAATGTGGAGTCACAATGCATTAAGGAAAATTTCGCCAAGTTTATATGCATCCATGCATGCATCTGCTGTAGTGTTTATGTATGACTAAATTACTGACCCTTCGACAACAAAACTTTACTTTATGAGCTCAATTTAACTGTCACTCTTTTTGTTTATCCTACCTCTTACGGGAGGAGGTTTCAGAGTAACTCCTTCCCTGGTCTTAGTCATAATCTCAATTCAACCTTGCAGCGTATTACATATAATTTGTAATTGATTACGTTAATATCTACCACTGTGAATATACTTATTTTTTTAAAAGAAAAAACCTTCATTATCTTGATCATTTTATGTTTCATAAAAGCCAAAACGATATTTCAGCTCTAGCCATAAGTCACTAGTTTCGGAATTTCTCTGCACCTTTGAATTATCATAATACCGTAATATATCGTATTCCGCCATTAGTATTTTTATGGATTTCTACTTATTAAAATTAGGTAAATGAAGCATCGTACGCACAGACTCATACATTTTAAAGTTATTTATTTTAATTCATTTCGAACAATCCTAGTTTTAAAGTCAAATAAACTATTAAAATATATGATGACACTTCGTAAACGACAAACTAAACCTGTATACCAAAGCAAAAAGTTATATTTATCCTCTTAAGGTGCCTTTGTTGTTGTCATACATATCGTCTCCTTTAGCGTTCAGTAACTCTGTACTTTGTCCACAGAATGTATTTAAGCGTTTCAAATGGTTCTCAGGACACACAGAGCTTATTTCCCTAACAGAAGTCACCCGCTCTTCTTTGTAATGTGTAACTGAGGTAGGAGCGGTAGGAGTGCTCTGCGTGAGATAGGATCTGAATTTTCTAAAATATTATTTGCATTAAACTTGGTCTCTGACATTAAGGGAGGAACACAGACAGGGTGTTGAGGAGAATATTTGGACCGAAGAGGGATGAAGTGACAGGAGGTTGGAGAAAACTGCATAATGAGAAGCTTCATAACTTGTACTCTTCTCCAAGTATAATTAGAACGATAGGATGAGGTGGGCAGGGCAAGTAGCACGAATGGGGGAGACGAGGAACACATATAGGATACTAGTGGGAAAGCCAGAAGGAAAGAGACCACAGGGAAGACCAAGGCGTAGGTGGGTGGACAATATTAAAATGGATCTTAGAGAGAGAGAGAGAGAGGATGGGATGGTATGGGTTGGATTGATCTGGCTCAGAATTGGGACCAGTGGAGTGCTCTTGTGAAAACGGCAATGAACATTCGGGTTCCATAAAATGTTGGGAAGTTCTTGAGTAGCTGCAAAATTGGCGGCTCCTCCAGAAGAGCTCAGCCCCACGAGTAGGTAAGTAAATGATTTACATTAATTGGAGGCTTGAAAGGACTAAACAGAATTGCAGTTGACGTGCAGAGACACGCTTGTTAAATGGAACTTTTCCTGTTGTGCGAAGCCCGCTGTCTTGAGCTCAACGCGACGCAAGAATGAGTGTCCTGTGAAGCCACGAATTAGTACGGCAACATGATGTAGGCCTAATTTAAATACCGAGGATGTTTGTCCTCCCCACCCACCTCTTAAGAAACGGAAATAAACACTCCGTACAACAAGGCCTATTCATGCCCCGCTGTGTGGAACCAGCACACAGACTTCTGGTAACTAACGGCGACTAAATTGTTTCCGTCTTCTGGGAAAGTCTAATTGTCGTGATCTGGTCTTGTGGTTTTAGCGTAGTTGGTTGAGGCACTATGCTACAAGCCGGAAGGTCGCGGGTTCGAATGCCGATTAGGTGATTGGATTTTTCAATTGAACCAATCCTTCCAGCCGCACTATGGCCATGGGGTCGATTCAGCCTCTAGCAGAAATGAGTACCATGAATCTCCCTGGGGGTAAAGGGTGGCCGGAGCGTAAGTCTGACAATATCACCGCCATCTGTGAGCCGATTGTCTAAAAAATGTGGGAGCCTCGACGTCTCACAACCTTATGGACCTCCACGGCCTGTTACAGGGATACTTTTTAAGTTTTTGTCGTGGTTCGTTGTTACCACTGAAATGCAAAGAACTTCTTTATTTCATAATGGCGCTTTCTGCTTGAGTATATAAAAAAGGAAAACTNGGCACTAGTCTGAGGTAAGTGGTCAGCTTCACGTTCCAGCCGCTTTAACCACGGGGAAAGAGACCCCGGTCCTCTTTGGGTAGGAGGTTGGGTGGACCTCAGAGTCTGTCTGGACGCTATGGAGAAGAGAAAGATCGTGACCCTACCGGGACTCGNAAGTGGTCAGCTTCACGTTCCAGCCGCTTTAACCACGGGGAAAGAGCCCCCGGTCCCCTTTGGATAGGAGGTTGGATGGACCTCAGAGACTGTCTGGACGCTATGGAGAAGAGAAAGATCTTGACCCTACCGGGACTCTAACTCCGACCCCTCAGTCGCCCTGCTAGTAGCCAGTCGCTATACTGACTACGTTATCTCGACTCCCTTTTTGCTTGTGCGTACTCACGTATAATCATTGTGTACGGTCCCAGAACCGCAATTTCTACAAATGCATTTGACCACTGCATATTTTGCTTAACAAATGACCATCATCAGATGAATTCACACAGAATATTATACAAAACCTAGATAACAGCAATATTTTTCAAGTCGGAATCATCTTGAGCTGTGTAAAATTGAATATTAAAGGAATTAAATTTGAAAGGAAATATCTGTCGTTGAGTGCATTAACAATTTATATTAAAATCACAACAGCCTCCATATATGAGAGAAGCCAAAAACGAGCCCCATTCAGTCGTTGCGCCAGATTTTAGCCGTAAACTCACAACGTTCCTGTATTGCAAGCAATTTAAAATTAAATATTTACTATCTTTCGGAGTAATTTTTATTAGTATTCGTTTTATTAACATCGGCCTTTACTATTCTATAACGTAGTCGGTATAGCGACTGGCTACGGGCTGGACGACCGAGGGGTCGGAATTCGAGTCCCGATAGGGTCAAGAATTTTCACTCCACGTCGTCCAGACCGGCTTTGGGGTCCACTCAACCTCCTATTCAACGGGTAATGGGAGTTCTTTCTCTGGGAGTAAAGCGGCCATAGCATGAAGCTGACCACTCACCTCCACCTAGTGCCGAGGCCAAGAAAATGTGGATCTATATATCTACTCCCCATACGACTTCATGTTGTAGTGCTTAATTCATTAAGCACAGGGGCAAATTTACCTTTTACCTTAACGATTCTATGTTGAAATCGGTTCATTGTGATTTATCGTATTTGTTTCCCCTTACATAGTTTTTCACTTTATGAATTATTAAAAAATATGTCCACATTTCATGCCTTTAGCTTCCGAGCAGATTTGTTAGTTTATCCCTTTCTGGTGAATGCCACTTTTATGTGACCCCAACTTGCAGAATGCGATCTGTGGGCCCATATCTAGCACATGCACTGACTAACTTCATGGAGCCGAACTCTTCGTGAGAAGCGGCCAGTCGCTCAGCTACTCAAGAATTTCCCAACCTTTTATGGAACCTGAAGGTTTATTACCCTCCTCTCAAGAACCCTCCACTGGTTCCTACCCCAAGGCAGATTTTAGGACATAACACGAGAAAGGAAGAAAGCGGGCGAAGGTTGTAGGCACAGAATAATTTTCCATCGAATTTCAACGGACTTTCGACTATTATCCTAATTACCCACTCCTACTTTGTTCGACTTCGGCTCAAATATACTTCTAAGCACCTTGCTTTTAAACAGTTGTGAGCCAGTGAGTTTCAAAATCCGTCATCATCCCCTGTTACATTTCTTTTTTCATCTTTCTCCCACTGTGGAGCTTAAGATTGTTTTCTGTTTCACGATAATTTTACAGACGAAAAGACTCCTTGGGCGGATGAACAGCACGTCGCAGGGTCTCTACCTAAACACAGGACAACATAAACACAGAATAAACGCATACACACACACCAAACATCCATGCTTTGTGTGGGATTCGAACCCACGATCCTGGTTTCCAAGTGAGCGAAGACAGTACATGCCTTAGACGACTCGGCTACCGTGACCGGCGACTGTTACGTACGTCGGAAAAAATCAAAGTAAAATATTTTCAACGTAAGGGTAAAAATTTCACAAACTTTGGAGAAGACGGTTGTATTGACTGTGTTCACATTCAAATGATATAGCTATACGTCTAGATCGTAAAACAAATGCAAATTGTAAAGACATTTTAATAAACCTTTTGTTCATTATCGGAATGCATAGTCAACAAGAAAACCTTCATAAGCCAACAGTCCTGAGTCCGGGGATTACTGCGTGTAACAGAATTACGGAACACAATTTGTGAGGATAAGTTCGATTATCAGAACCAAAGATAAAACAGAGAACTGTTTGAAAATAAGGGATTTTAACCCAAAGGCATATTCATGAGAGACATACATGGAAGTGTGGATATGGGGAAGTCACTTGAGGTTAATATAGCAACATGTTATGGAGTATTTAACTACAGACCTCGAGGAAATCTGGATTAGGAGGACCACGAATGAGACCATCTGAACACCCTGTGAAACAGCGGAATGGTTCTAAAGGACTAAACCTTGCAAGGATGAAGAAGTTCCAATTTTGAAACTTGGAAATAGCTGATAAGTGTGCCTTAGGGCAGTGGTTCTCAACCTTTATGAGACCGCGGTCCAGTAAGTTCTTTTTTTATAAGACGAGGGCCCAGCCCAACAAATTTACTCATAAATACCTTTCCAGTTTTGTTAAACTTCATGCATTAAGCTAACGTAATATTAGTAATTAATTATAACATAATCGTAAAGAGTATTAGTACACGGTGTGGCATGTTGACAAACATGGTCATTGGTCACTGATATTTGCAACACAGATTTTATTTCGCTCAGTTCTGAGAACAGAGGATATGCCGCCCATTGTTGTAATCGGCTTGCAGACAATTTTTATGACTTGTCATAAACACCGGTATTGCCTTTCCGGAATGTTGAAAAATTTTGATGTCTGAAAATTCACGATCATTCATGAATACTTCCATGTTTAAAAATATGCGGCTTGGTCACTGACATTTGCTACACAGATTTAGGTGTTCTGTGTCTGAGCTTCTCAACACAAATACTGTTCTCCTCAGAATATTTCCGCTGTAAAATATTTATTCATGAAAAATGCTTAGAAAATGAAAATAACAAATTCCAGAAGAGCCTCTCGCGGCCCAGTATAATTGATGCCGCGTCCCGGCGGTTGAGAAGCACTGTTCTAGGGTAACTTATTTCTGCAGACAGTTTAGGGAGTTCTATTAAAAGTTTATTAAAATTTTCGTCGACAAATTATCCATCCGTCCGTCCATCCAACCATCCATGGCTTTAGAGCCCTTTGTTGGGCCCTGGCCGCTTTACAGTTTCTTAAGTTATACACGGTAGGATTCCTTGGACGGGGATCAGCTAGTCGCAAGGCCTCTACCTATATACAGAACACAAATACAGAATAAACGCACACAGGCATCAATGCCTCGAATGGGATTCGAACACACGATTCCAGTGTTGGAGCCAGCGAAGGCAGTTCATGCCTTAGACCGCACGGCCACTGTTGTCGTCTCAGCAATAAACTCTACCTTTAGTAAAAAGAAAAGTATTTCAGGCCTATGTGAAGACCCTGATAATGTAACTGTTAGCTCTAGGACTATGAATTAGTGAGTCAATGAAACTACAATATCTGGCCACAGGAATCGATTTCCGGACCTCTAAAATATGTAACTGAATGCGACACTGAAACCTCTAGCCAGATACTTTCACAGCAAAGGACAAATACAACACGAACACTTGGGCCAGGCAAACACGTAGCAGGAAATAATAATCAGGTAACATGTGATCATAGCCTTCGTTTGTTTAGCGGTGTCCTATTGTACACTAATTGCTTGGAAACACGCAATTATTGTTGCTTGTATATTGACAAAGACAAGAGCAAGCAAAAGAGGATAACCACTTTCATAGCTGTTGCCTCACGAAAATATTCAGGATAAAATAATATGATTTGAAGCATTCACAGAGACTTCATGCATTGAAGTCTTCTGAGGAGATCCGTGTCAATGCTACGTTTCGGAGGATGTTTGCGTCTCCATCAACAGGAATTGATATTGTCACATATAAGGGTCTTGCATGAAGAATAATAACGGGTTCTGTTTGATGATAAGATATATTAGCACTTATAACAGCTCGCAATCAATGACTATCTAAAGGCTTGTCCACATTACTCGTGCTCGTGCTCATCGGGAGACTCGTCTGGCTTTTACTTGTGCTCGTTAATCTTCGTCCACACTACTTCAGTTGCTCGCCAGGCTTCGGCGCGTGAGGATCCGTATATTTACTCGTAGTGCGTATAGGCTGTAGTCGTATTTTAATTTATTGGCTATAGTTTTTAAATTTAAAATTTGATATTTACTTGTCTCGTGACTTGTCATCTCGTCCACATTACTCGCGAGTATAGCGAGTCACAGGGGAACGAGTAATGTGGACGAGCCTTAAGACTCGCTCCATTCCTTTCTGGACCACGAGTGTCTTTTCTTCTACTGTAACGAATGCTGAACGAAGAATAACTTCTCACTGCTCACGAATGAACTGAAATCTCTTATATAACTTCGAGACGAACCGAATATAAGTCACTGTGTCTTAGAGGTCCTCTGTTATTGTGTTTTTCTGTGGTTATTCGTTGCAGTGGAAACATGCTTACCGAACCGTTGCCTAGCAATGGTCATATTTGTCAAAATATATTCTTGAAGCGGTATACGCTAGTACAACTAAGAAAACACGCGCATCCTGTCATGTAGAATACATCGTGCGAACACAACAATCAACATATCAACTCCCTGATGATAGAAACGGCGAAAGTATCCGAAACGTATACAAACTACACTGACACTGTTGATTGCCCTAGAAGACTTAAAAAACTGCTCGCAATGAATGCCAGCTGCCAATTAAATAAACAATGTTCACTGCTTTGCGTAAAATTAGTTGAAAAGGTTAGCTCATCGCTTTCTGATTTACGACGCCGTGTAGTTTTGTAAGTAGGCAACGAAGTTTAGGTGGAACCTGCTGCGTCCATCTTGTACTCTGAAGAAGAAGGCAGCATGTTCCATCGAAACGTTGAACAAAAATATATGGCGTTATATTCTATAAGAACGTGATCTAAATATTCACCTTCGTGAGAACTTAAAATCTCACAGGCATATAACCGACTTGTTTCGAGAAAGAAACTCACTCCGTGGTTCTACGGTCTTCTTAGAATTTTGGCCTCTTTTATGACATGTCCATTCCCCACTGTTATTTCCCTTTTGTCTCCAGCTCCGAAATTTCAGCTCCCATAAATCATTCTCTACATCCTAGCAATCTCAGCCCCCTTTCTGTCTTACGTCCTGATTTTCTAACTCGCCCTTATATGACCCAGCAGCTCCAAACTTCTCCCTTTCCCGCTACCAGATCAGAGGGTTCGCATAACTTTGCCAGTCCACTATCATTTCTCACTCTCCAGGTCTTTTGTTCAATTACTTCCTCATTTTTTTGTTGTTTTTAGTCACGGAGCAGGTTTAAAGCAAATGCAAAATCTGTAACTTAAAAACTCAGCTGTTATTTCAAACACCTTACCATTCTTTACGCAATCCAAATTCAATTTATTTTTATATTACTTACTTACTTGGCCGTGCCATAGCTCAAGCGGTTAGTCTCTGGCTTCCCAACGCGGCGACCCGGGTTCGATCCTGGGTCTGGTCAAGTGGGATTTGTGGTGGACAGAGTGGCGCTAAGGCAGGTTTTCTCCGAGTACTTCGGTTTCCCTTGCCAATCTTCATCCCACCAATTGCTCCACAATCATCCTCACCTATCATCTGGGGCTGGTACAATAGGCCAGAAGTGGCCGCAGTACAAGGGACTTAGTCCCACCCCACTAGCAATAAAAATTCTTACTTACTTACTCATGGAGCTGAGCCCTTCTTGAGGAGTCGCCAGTTGTGCAGCTACTCAAGAATTTCCCAGCATTTTATGGAACCCGAAGGTTCACAAGAGCCCTCCACTGGTCCCTATCCTGATCCAGATCAATCCAATCAATACCATCCCATTCTATCTCTCTAAGATCCAATTTAATATTGTTCACCCACCTACGCCTTGGTCTTTCAGTGGTCTCTTTCTTTCTGGCTTTCCCACTAATATTCTATATGCATTCCTTGTCTCCCCCATTCGTGCTACATGCCCTGCCCGCCTCATTCTCCTTGAATTGATCGTTGTTTTTATATTACACACAATATAATTGTAATAGAACGAAACTATGTATCGTCACGCAAAAAGAAAAATCAGGTCAAAACTATAAATTATAAAAATGCAACAGCTATCATCAATAATTTTATTATTACTCCCGAATGTCGCAGGTTCGATTCCCGATGAGGTCCTTGGATTTTTTCAATTTGTTTCATCCTTTCTGCCGCACTATGGCCCTGGAGTCAACTCAGCCTCTAACAGAAATGAGTACCAGGAACCTTCCTGGGGGTAAAGGGCGGCCGGCTTGTAAGATTGACAACCTCACCGCCGTCTGTGAGCCGACTGTCTAGAAAATATTNATGCTTCTAAATAAGATATAAAAGCTTCACTGTCGGTCTTGAGAATAATGGACTACACTCGTTATCTCAAAACTACTGTCATTTTGCCAAAATCTGGTGATACGTCGACGAAAATAAAAGATGACTTCATGACACACCACGAAATTTGAGCTCAGGTCTATACAAAAGCACAAAATCAAAATCCTCTTGCGCGCAATCGAACACCATATTTAAATCAGATTTTTGAGAGGACGTTTATTAGTTAAAATTGGTTAGCTAAACATAAAATAAACATCTCACTATTAACTGTAGACATCTCAACACAAGTAAGTTACATTTTTCCTTATGAAAGCAATATGGCTGAAGTACGGCCTAAATGGCTAGTCTGGAGTTCGCTTTATTCAAATCTTTTTTATTATTATTATTTCAGGTTATCACAGGGGTAATTATAAATATTCTGGTGTATGAAACCGTGTAGTACGGTAGAACGGTATCAATATTTCTTCCTCCATCTTCAGTTTCCAAAGTATGCTAAGCAAGAAACAAGAAGCATGCAGCTTCTCTTTGATCCTTAAGATGGAGGTAGTGCTTCCTCTGAAAGGTCTGCGAACTTCTACAGAATTACACGGCGTCACATCCCAGAAGAAAAACTCTTCAGAGAGTTACTGTTCAGTGGAACTCCAGGTAAAGGATACCCCTTCCTACATCCATAATGTTAACTGTTACAGACGTACCGTTCATTACAAAACCCCATAATAAAACGAAAAAAAAAAAACATTCACAATAGCGTATCTTTTATTTAACGAATAAAATTTAGCCTTCTAAATTTAAAGCTTAAAATGTTAAAGAGTTCACCTAAAAGGTGGTGAAAGACAGCTCTTGTATGGTGCTAAATTACGTTACAATAATATTCTATACTAAAATTTATTACTGATAAGAATCGATAATGAAAAAGTATTAACTCATAAATCGATATTAGATCCATCAAATGTCCTGAGGCACTGAATTTGAATACAGGGATTGTGCAGTACTTGAAGGCGTGAAGGGGTCATTAGGCAAGTCGAATGTACAGGTCCATATTGGTATGCGCAGATTCCAGTGAAGCATAAGCCCTCGTGGCGGGAAATAACAACTGAAGTTTCGGACAGTGGGAGAGAGAAAACGGCTTACAGACATGGAGGATAGCGGAGGATGTACGTTGAATAAGCAGCTAAGGACAGCCAAAGAGCGGTTAACCACTTCGAGGGGGTTGGGCGTATGTTAATAGCCACTTACGATAAAAGAAAAGATATGTTACAAATATTACACAGGACATAGAACATATTATTTCAGGTGTTTTGGAAGCTTCATTTTATCTCAGATTATATAGCCAAATAGTAAGATAATTAGCGAATAAAAAACTGGAAAGGATTTGGAAGGAAGTGTGAAAGGTCTAATCTAGTTAGGAACCTGCAATCTTCCTCAAGGAATTGTGGAAAACCACGGAAATATTCGGTAATGATAGGAGGTGTCACGGCCGAAATTCGAACGCAGTACTTACCGAATACAAGTCTAGAGCGATTTACCGCTGGACTACCCTGCTCGGTGCGGGAATAGCTGACTTAGGGAGTTGAGAATTGAACACAGGCTCTTACTCGGAAAATGTGACGACAAATCGGGAGACGGCGTAGGAGCATACGCGGGGATAATATTAAAATGAGCATCAAATATGAGAAACTGGATTCATTGCCTCAGGATAGAGTCCAGTGGCGGACACTTAACATAACAAAGACCCCCAGGTTTAATAAAAAACAATAAACTTTGTGACCAGCAGAGCGACTATCAGCTTTTCAAAGGAAGATTGCGTTCCACAGATTCATTGAGAAAGTGTCAAAATTTAATTTCATGTTTTAAATAATAACACAAAGTTACTGCGTTAATACATATTAATAAACCATTACACGGTGTTGTGGAAATTTCATTATAGGCTCATTAAAGGGTGGTACCAAATTTGAGTTTGATTACATTATGTGCGCTTTCTCAAAGCAAGGGACACATTATCAGCTTTTACTTAAAACGCCGACCATGAGGCAGGGCACAGCACTTATAAGCTAGAGCAGAGAGAGAATGCATACAGCGGTCCGGCTTTATGAAAATAATAGCTTACTTGTCGGCGGCTTGAGGCAGGGGGCGGGAGGAGGATGGGGCGACGTCCCTTCATTTTCCTTCTCAAATTAGAATAATAGCTGATCCTGCTGCAGGGATTTCCAAACCACAGCCCCAAAGCCAAGTCCGGCCATACGGTCAAGCCTTCCTACGCGTTACGTATGCCTAGTGCATGGGCTCAAGGAGAAAATTACATAATGAGGAGCTTGTACAAATTTTATGTTTCTGGGCATTATTCATCGTCCTGTTTTTGTCTAAAACACTGTCCTGTTTAAAAAGGACGGTGTTTTAAACGAAAACAGGACGGTTTATTAGACAAAAACAGGACGCTGGAAGATGTCCTTAAAAACAGAACGTTGTTTTAGACAAAACCAGTACGATGGATAATTCAATTCAATTCTTTAATATTTATGTGCCGAATCAACAGCCGCAAGGCCAATTACAGACAGAGCACAGGGTAGATACAAGTAATTACATTATGGACAAAAGTCAAAGACGGTCAAAGACGAATTACAGGCAAGCACTGGAGGAAAACACAGTAATGCAGACAATTAAACAAACAACAATAATAATAACAATAATTTCATTAACATAAATCTAAGTGTTATTGAGAACTGAGAAATGAAACGGATAAATATTTATCAGAGAAATGAAAATTATAGATTTTCAGAGAGAATGTCCAGAAATATAATATTTCTATTGCTGTACCAACGTCACAAATTTTAGGCATTATTTTTATAATTGGTATCCTTCATCCAGTGTTACAAACTCCATGGAGTAGAGTCCTGCTTCAAAGATAACAGTTGCTTATCTATACAAGAAATTTGCACAATTTTAGAAAACCTGCCCGCAAGAGCCCACCATAAGCCCCTATTCAGAATTCTTTCCTCACGTGCTATTTATATCATATCCCAAGTACGCCTATGTTTTCAAAATGGTCTTTTTCCTCCAAGGTTTTCCGACTCAGGCAAGAGAGCTTTCTCTTCTCATAGGCCCCTCCGGCTCTGTCTCCAAGTTAGAGCGGCAGGGCGTAGAGGTAAGGAGTCGCCTCCATCCAGTGGCGAGGTTAAGAGTGCGTAAAGATATACTTCCACAAATCCATGTGTTTTCATGGTGCACTGCCTAATTAATTGGAGCCGGGGTAGCGTAGTAGGTATAGAGACAGGCTACGGGCTGGTTCGGAGTTCAAGTCCTGGTAGGTTCTACAATTTTCTCTCCTCCATATCGTTCAGACCGGCTCTGGGGTCCAGCCAACCTCCTGCCCAATGGGTACCGGGGGCGGCCAGGGCGTGAAGCTGACTACTCACCTCCAGCTAGTGCCGCGATCAGGAAACATGGATCTATACGTCCACATCCCCACATGCCCTCATGGCGTAGTGCTTGATTCGTTATTATGGGGACAAATTCAGCTTTACTTTATTATGTTAAACAGATGGTTGAGAAAGTATAACCACTGTGTTCTGAAGCGCTCATCGCTGCTGCTTCGTGTTCTCTTATACGTATAAAAACAGGGAACATTCGCGGTGAAGGCAATGCGACCCGATGAACACCCAGTCACTGGGGCGAAGGCTGGGGGGGGGGGAGACCGATCCCCTACTGTGCGTAAGCAAGTCTTTGATCAGCCGCTCGGAGTTCCCCTTAAATGAATGCGCATGTCCTCCTGTCCAGGCGGCTGTCTGTCCATCCGGCACATTAATTTTAATTAAATTTAATATGGGGAGGGGGCGCTGAGTATTATTTGATCCTAATTTGGTATTCATGATACCGGATAATATTTGTGACTCTTTTTCCAGAAGTGTTACGTATTGTGGATGAAGCGCAGGATCCTGTCCCGGGCCCTAAAATCCGGGGGGATTTTATGATAAACTGAATTGTAACGTACGGTGTTCGAGGTTTTCACGGCGCTATGTACTAAAACTAGTCTTCTGGGATTTGACGCCGTGTAGTTTGAGAGAGAGGTATCAATGTTTCGGAAGAAGCTACTGTCTTCATCTTCAGAGTACAGGAGGAAGCCTTTCGGGGTCAAATATTACTGATATAGGGAAAAAACCTATGAACTTGAAGGGGACTGTCTTGTTAAGGGTAGAGACGGAGGGAGACAACCTTGGAAACGTAGGACTACAGCTTCAGAAGCTGCCAGTAGCTCAGCCTCGCAGGAATTTCGCAACATTTTATAGAACCAGAATATTCATTACCACGTTCACAAGAGCCTTCTACTGGTTCCCATCATGAGCCAGATCAATACAGTCCATACTACCCCATCCTATCTCTCTATTATCCATTTTAATATAACCTTCTCACCTATGTTCAGATCTTCCTAAAGGTCTTTTTCCTTCTGGCGTTGCCATCAAATTCCTAAATTGCATTCCTCTTATCCCCAATTCATGCTACATGCCCTGCCCATCTCAAACTCTTTGACATGATCATTCTAATTATATAAAATTCTTTATTAGAATCCGTCGTAACACAACAATGAAACGGTCCAGGTCAATATTATTGTTGTGTTAAGATGGATCCTAATAAAGAATTTTATATAATAAACACAACAGGATGCACCCAAAGAGAATTCTAATTATATTTGGCGAAGAGTAAAAGTTGTGGTGCTCTTCACTGTGTGGTTTTCAGCTCAGGTCTGTCCATGTGAGGAAATGTATATCCCTGATATGTCGTGAACACGTATATGATTTTCATCTCAGTTTGTGTGTGTGCGCGCGAATTACACGCTTTTACATTGCTCTCATCACCGTCATTAAGGAGTCGGCCGCCCCCGGAACAGAGCCGTGTGGTGTTGCCGACTGCGGCGCTCACAACCCCGGCGGCACTTCGAGAAGGAGCAACCCAATAAAAAAAAAGAGGGGGAAGATTTTCGTCACAGGCAAGAGAGAGAGAGAGAGAGAGAGAAGAAAAAGAAGGGGAAGAAAATACTAAAACCCTGGTCTTTAAGAGACAGTGCGTCGGTTCTTTTGATCTTGTAGTTAATTCCAGTTTTCACGTAGGGTAACTCTTCTCAAAGTACAGTCACAGCCTTAGAAAAATTAATAGAAATTACACATAAAATACTTTAAATTCTTTTAGTTAGAAATATGTGATTTACACCGCTTAGGTAATAAAGCGGAAAATTCGAGATTTAAGATCGTGTGACGGGGAAAATACAGGATTCTCATTCTTAAATCCAGTTTCGGATATGTACGGGGTCGCTCAAAAATTCTCGGCCCGGATTTGTTTTCTTTCAGGTAATTACCTAAAGCAGCTCATTACTGATGTGCAAGCACTCGTACATTCAAATAAGAAGTAAATTACTGTATAAACACATCAAATTTATTTCCTTATATTGATTAAAATTTAAAACCCAGACATGTTTCGGTCATAGAAGATCGTCCATAGGGAGTGTACCGTATTGATTACTAATAAAGGGTTTAAAGCGTCTTGAGTCATGAATTTCTTATAAAAATTTCAAATATAAAATGTAATAAAACTCGTTGTATGGGCTGTGATAGACGTAATGTAGTTAATTGTCCTGTGTCCCTCCCTGTTGTACGTTGCTGTCTCATACTCGTCTTCAGCCCACTCTCCTTATTTTGAAAAAGTGAAAAGCGACCTCCATCCTGTCCATGTGCCCCTTTGTCAACATTCGAATGCTTGAACAAGCTTTTTGAAACTTGGCATGTATACCATGGCACCTGAGCCCATCTCAGCGTCGTCGTTCATAAATAACTACAAATACTGCTGGTCCTCGCCAGCGCACCCAATTTCGGGCCCGAGTCCCGCAGGACTCATGACCATATTTTACTGTCTCAGATTCTAGAATCACCGACCTGAAGCGCCAGGTCCCCGTATTTATATCCCCCAGGAACAGGGTGGCCCAGTCACATTCCCCCAGGCACTGGGTTCCATTTACGTCGCCTCCTACAACTAGCAGGGCCACGGTGGAGGTGTTCGAATCCGCCTTTACACAGGGTAGTTCCCAGAGCCGTCAGTGTCTTTGTGTCTATACGAGTATATAGACGAGGAAGAAGACGTAAGAAGATGCTGGATGACCTTGGGGACAGAAGAGGATATTTTCATTTGAAGGAGAAAGCTCTAGATCGCAACAAGTGGAGGAACTGTTTTGGAAGAGACTGTGGACCTGTCGTCTTGACAGATTACAGATGAATGAATGAATGAATGAACATATATATATATTGCTAGGCAACAGCTCTGTAGAAACTTTACCACTGCAACAAAGACACGCAACAATAGAAGAATTTTTGGGCGCGTCGTTTTCTATGCGGTCCATGTCGTATCAAAGAAAAGTAGGTGATTAGTTCTTCCCAGAACTTCTTGTTTAATTATTGATAAGATGGAGCTTTGGGGTTCCTTTGCCGTTTTTGGTGGACGAAGCACTGAAAATATAATCAACAAGATATACTATGAGAGTAATTTACATTTTATTGTAACAAAGAGAGTATATCGGGAAAACGAACTCTGTAAAGCTTGTGTATCTTATTTACAAATTCTATTCTTCTTAAGTAACTGGCCCTTACGAGTTTCTGCGCCACCTGTAACAAAGGGCCTGCAGTCTGTTTGCGGTTTTCTTTGTTGCCTAATGATCGGTGATTGTCTCTCCAATACACTGTGATTTTCGACAGTGTACTCGAGGTACAGTACTATGCACGAATCTGCCTGGAGTGAATGTGGAAATCCCGAGGGACTTACATAATCTTCTGTTTTCTATACTGTTGCCTAGAAGCGTGTACATGGAAGGTCCTGCCACGAGTCATCTTGACACGTGTTTTCCTCTGTCAAGTTTAGTGCTCAGATTTCGGGCCGCGCCATAGCTCAAGCGGTTAGTCGTTGACTTCCCACCGTGGCGGCCCGGGTTCGATCCCAGGTAAGGTAAAGTGGGATTTGTGGTGGACAAAGTGGCGCTGGGGTGGGTTTTCTCCCAGTACTTCGGTTTCCCCTGCCAATCTTCATTCCACCAAATTCTCCAGCATCATAATCACCCGGGGCAGGCTACAATAGGCCAATCAGTGGGCGGGTGGCCGAATGGACCCAGTTGGACTCCAC